>NC_083689.1:97922050-98228170 GCF_033118175.1 Dama dama
TGACAAGTATGTGAACTAGCTAAAACGAGTCAGAGAAACTAAGTTTGAATGACTATTTTAAATTCCTCAGCAAATCTGTGAGGGTATTAGTAGCTTTGGGAAGGTCTTTAGCTATGGACCAAAGTTCAGTTTTAGTCCAGGGAAAATAAGAAACTAAGGCTTCAGCCTCTAGATTCTCAGGAGGCTTAATTTTAAAGTGATGGGTTCTGATAAGTTAGAGGAAAGGAGAGTGGGAAGAGTTTCAGAGGGAAAAAGGACATTCAGTGAGATCATTAGTGTGATGAAACTGAGAAGGATAGGCTACATAAAAGCAAAGGAGAAAGTCAAGGCTAGAGCTGGAACCTGAGACCAAGAAGTTAAGGAAAATGGCCATGAGGCTTCTAAAGCCATGTTATCTTTCTTTGATTGTTTGACTCAGTTAAACATCTTATTTTGCAGAGAAACAATTTTAGACTCAACACTTAGAAGCCCCAAAATACTGACTGAAATAAGCATTCCATTCAGTTTTGGAAAATTTGGAGCCATGGTTACCCAATTTGATTTTAAGAAAATTAAGTGTGGGAATTTCAAAAGTTCCTCGGAATGGCCTTCGTTGAGGTTGGTCCATTAAGTTAGAATTGTCCACGAGGAAGAGCCATAGTTTTCTTTTTCTTTTCCTTGTTGGTTATTTATTTTAGATATAGCAGCTTGTACATGTAAATCCCCAAATCTCTAACTTTCTCTCCCCAGCAGATAACCATAAGTTTCTGAACTATGATTTTAAACACAGAATTGCCTGGGGATCCTGTAGGGGAGATGCTCTCAAAAGGTTTAGATAACTGGAATCCCATTTCTCAGAACTTCTTTTCTAGAGTACGAGAATAATTTCCAAATTGCTTAAACAGCTCAAACAGTCTGTAGGCCTAATACCAGGAAATTCCAAGGGAACAGTCTAGTCCCCTAGGAGCCAGACCAAAAGCTGCTCTTATTCCCAAAGGAATTGGGCTGAGGCCCAAACCAGCACAATTCCGATGAAACATCTCCTGTTTTTGAAGGACTGGGTCAAAGGCAGTTGGTTCCAGAAGTAACAGCCTTTGTTCCAAAGGGCAATGGGTTGAAGGCTAGCACACTTTCAACTGAAACAGCCTGATTTCAAAATCAGGCCTAAGTGCCAAATCAGTAGTCGCATACAGAACAAGGCCTTAGTCAGAAAGGAGAAAGTCTTAAAGTAGACCTGTAATAAAACCTAAGAAGTTTCACAGGACAAAAAAGGTAAGAGCTTGAAATCAGTGGAAGGACTCACTGTCAAATGCCAGGATTGGCAAGAAAGGCAGTGCAACAATGTGCTCCATGTGGATACGAAACCTGTTTGCTCACCAGCCTTGGAGTTGTCTGGGCTCTTCTCTGGACATGGGCTGTCAAGATATTGACCTGAAACAAAGGCTGACAGTTATTTCTGTAGCAAAAATCAGCTTATTCAGAATCAGCAAAAGTTGCAGTTTTCAGTCCTTAATTGTAGCAAGCCACATGCAAAGCTCCAGTGAAACTAGAGAAATATTCTTTTATATAGGGAAAAAGGGCTTCCCTCATGGCTCAAATGGCAAAGAATCTGCCTGCAGTGCAGGAGACCCAGATTTGATCCCCTGGATGGGGGAAAGGAATTTGGGAGGGCTACAGTAAACAGTCCACTGAAGGAATTGGGAGTTTGAAATATGGTGGTTTTTTCACTTGTTCAGTTGTGATAGCCTTTCTTTGGCTAAGCTCTTGACAGGCAAGAAGAGGAAGTCTTTCTTCCTCCTTTTGGGTTCTGCTACCCTCATAGAGCATGAGGGCTCCCCCTTCTGTCTCCTGACTCTATTTAATTGAGGTTGTTATTTATTAATTTACTGCATTAAGATGCTATCTTTTTTAGAACATAGTGAAGCAAAAAAGGATTTTGAGCTTTTATGCTAAACTGGAAATTCACAAAGTTATTATTATTAATGGCTTTTGTTTTACAAAAAAATTTTCCTCTCTGCCTGAATGTATTTTTCTCTTGCTTTTATTTACTCCCTCATTCAAAATTTATTTCTGGAAGCAAAAATATGCTATTTTATTTTTCATCAGAAAAGAAAAACATATTCCTACTTATTAAAGTTGAAAACTATGTAAAAACTCTCCATGTGGAATAGTCCCTTTCTACTGCACACCCAAAGAACAGTTATGAATTATTTTTTAAATCATATATTGGTTTTGAATTGAAACAGGAACACAATTAGGCAAAGTAATTTTCTCAAAATAGAATTAGTAATGCATGGTGTGCAAGTGCAAAGGAGTACATTAGTTGCTAAATATATTATTTAAACATTTAACCCATCTCTCTAAGACTTGGTTAGGGACTACTGCTCACTGGGGTATATTGTGTTCTCCGAACATCCTCCTACATTAACACACCCAGGAGAGAGTTGTATCAGATTCATCTAAGGTGAATGAGAAATTCTAATCCCCATGACACTTAGGTAATTTAATGTGTTAGAAGAACTCAATAATTTATAAGAAAGATGATTACTTTGTGTTGGAAAGAGATAATTGATTGTTTTTTGCCAGTTTCTTCTATGCCAAGTTTATTTTCATATTAATGCTCTTTTTAAGAATAATTCCAGGCATATTTTATAGTAAATTAAGAGAAAACCAAGAAAACCTCCCAAGCGTCCGAGTCAGTCAGCCGTCTGAATTGCTACAAAGGAGAGGGACTCAATATAAATTAAAACCAGATAAGGTATTATAGAGGAAGGAGCAAGTCTTTTGAATAGTGGAGAATAGTGAGTCTGCTTATGGGAAGGCTGTTAATTGCAAGTTCTTCTTTCATACAGAACAGACTTTTGGACTCTGTGGGAGAAGGCGAGGGTGGGCTGTTCTGAGAGAATATCATTGAAACAAGCATACTATCAAGGGTGAAACAGATCACCAGCCCAGGTTGGATGCATGAGACAAGTGCTCAGGGCTGGTGCACTGGGAAGACCCAGAGGGATGGGATGAGGAGGGAGGCGGGAGAGGGGATCGGGATGGGGAACACATGTAAATGTAAATCCATGGCTGATTCATGTCAATGTATGGCAAAAACCACTACAATATTGTAAAGTAATTAGCCTCCAACTAATAAAAATAAATGAAAAAAAAAAATATAATTTAATTTTAAAGTGTGATTGAGAATTTGTATTTTCACCTTTGAAATGGCTAGCCATACTTCTTTTATATATTTGGTTTGAGTTCATAGAGAAATTGAAATTTGATAATTAGGCCTCATTAAGCCTCATCTCTTTCTAGCTTTTTAGTCAGAGCTAATAATATATTTTGTTGTTGTTTCTATGAGTTAGAGAAAATACTGTTGCTCAAAACAAAACACAAGTCATTTGATTACTTTACCCCTCATATTGTTTCTTCCTATTTGCCAGTGGCTATATGAGACATATTTTATTATTTGGGTCTGATTGCACAGACCATTTTGTTAAAACCTGATAGTTTTACTTAGTTATTACTGCAGGAAGACTCGAAGAGTCCTCTCTACATTTTAATTTTTTCATTAAAGTAGGTACCCTCTGGAGCTTACTTTATATAACAGTTTGAAGATGTAGAATGCTTGCTTTGTAATAAATAAAATAAATTATAAAATCCCATGTATCATAGCAGAATTTGAAAAAAAAATCAGATACTTCAGGATATATTTTCACTGATAATTGCTTCACCAAAAATGTGTACATTTTATATTTATAACCCAAGGCATGCTTGATTTGTTATAACATTGACCGCAAATCTAATTATTCTCATTTAAATACAAAAGATAGATTTAGTTAAATAAACTTAATACTAAACAAAATAAACAGGAGACTGTTTTGAGTTGTGGTTTGAATTGAGAATCAAATATAATGTCTTAGAATTTGACATTATCCAGTTTATTTTATTGTCTCTCAGTGTTTGTCATTAGGCTGTTTGTTGAGGAAGGAGCACTGTGAAAGTGTATTTGAGAAATGAGTTGAAATGATCGTAATTATTACAGAAGTAGGTGATTGGCAAAGCTATGAGTTGTTGCTGTTCAGTCACTAAGTGCTGTCTGACTCTTTGTGACCCCATGGACTGCAACACGTCAGGCTTCCCTGTCCTTCACTAGCTCCCAGTGTTTGCTCAAACTCACGTCCCTGGAGTCGGTGATGCCGTCCAGCCATCTCATCCTCTGTCATCCCCTTATCCTCCTGCCCTTAATCTTTTCCAGCAACAGTGAGTTTCTCCAGTGAGTCAGCTCTTCACAGCAGGTGGCCACAGTATTGGAGCTTCAGCTTCCGCAGCAGTCCTACAATGAATGTCAGGGTTGATTCCCTTTAGGATTGACTGGTTAGATTTCTTTGCAGTCCAAGAAACCCTCAAGAATCTTCTCCATTACCACAATTCAAAGGCATCAATATTTTGGTACTCAGCCTTCTCTATGGTCTATTTCTCACATCTGTGCATGATTACTGTAAAAATCATAGCTTTGACTATTATGAACCTTTGTCGGCAAAATGATGTCTCTGCTTTTTAATAAGCTGTCTAGGTTTGTCATATCTTTCCTTTCAAGGGGCAAGTGACTTTTAATTTCATATCTGCTGTCATCTTCCACAGTGATTTTGGAGCCCAACACAATAAAATACGTCACTGTTTTCCCTTATTCCCCATCTATTTGCCATGAAGTGATGGGCCTGAATGCCATAATCTTAGTTTTTTGAATGTTGACTTTTAAGCCAGCTTTTTCATTCTCCTCTTTCATCCTCATGAAGAGGCTCTTTAGTTCCTCTTTGCTTTCTGATGTTAGGGTGGTGTCATCTGCATAGCTGACATTGTTGATATTTCTCCCAGAAATCTTGGTTCCAGCTTGTGATTCATCCAGCCTGGCATTTCACACAATCTACTCTGCATGAAAGTTAAATAAGCAAGGTGACAATATAGAGCCTTGACATACTCCTTTCCCAATTTTGAATAGTCACTTTTTCCACATCCAGTTCTAACTTTACTTCTTGACCTGCAAAAGGCTTCTCAGGAAGCAGGTAAGTTAGTCTAGTATTCCCATATCTTTAAGAATTTTCCATAGTTTGTTTTGATCCACACAGTCAAAATCCTTAAGCAGAAATATATGTTTTTCTGGAATTCCTTTGCTTTTTCTGTGATCCAATGATGTTGGCAGTTTGATCTCTGATACTTCTGCCTTTTCTAAATCCAGAAAAACTGTGGTTTCCCTTTAAACCCTGAAGGCCATCTCTTCAAAGCTCCATATCCCAAATTGTTTAAACTCAGGGAGAAACAAAGCCTGGCATCCTCTGTTTTTGAGAGTAAACAATTTTTGTTTATAACCGTGGAGTTACTTTGTACTAATATGGTTCAATATGGCCCCATTCCCACTTTAAGGCTTCATCTCCTATCGTCCCTTCTTTCTTTCTTCTCTCCTCTCTGTTCTGCACCCACACACTCCTTCTTCTCTCCAATGCATGCAAAGATAGTATGTATGCTATTCATTGGGCTTGGTATGCTCTTCCCCACTTCTCTTTCCCAAACAAAATCCTCTTTTTGTGATACCTTCTTTAAGCTCTCTTAATGCTTGGTAGATTCCTACAAATAGTCTGTAGTAGTTATCAGATAGTGTTGAAATTGTATGTCCCTCTTCTCTCTCATTCTCCTCTCATCTTGTTCTTCTCCATTTATGGATAATTCACCAAAGTCTCAGATATCTAACAAGTGCTCTTTAATTCTCATATGGGCTTCCCTGGTTCCCGAGACCTTCCAGTTGTTCAAGCTGGATTTAGAAAAGGCAGAGGAACCAGAGATCAAATTGCAAACATCTGTTGGATTGTAGGAAAATCAAGAGAAACCCAGAAAAACATCTGCCTCTGCTTCATTGACTATGCAAAAGCCTTTGACTGTGTGGATAACAACAAACTGTGGAAAATTCTTCAAGAGATGGGAATACCAGACCACCTTACCTGCCTCCTGAGAAATCTGTGTGCAGGTCAAGAAGCAACAGTTAGAACTGGACATGGAACAAGAGACTGATTCTAAATTTAGAAGGGAGTACGTCAAGGCTGTATATTGTCACCCTGCTAATTTAACTTATATCCAGAGTACATCTTGTGAAATGGGAGTCCAGATGAAGCAAAAGCTGGAATCAAGATTTCCAGGAGAAATATGAATAACCTCAGATATACAGATAACACCACCCTTATGGCAGAAAGTGAAGAAGAACTGAAGAGCCTCTTGTTGAAAGTGCAAGAGGAGAGTGAGAAAGCTGGCTTAAAACTCAACATTCAAATAACGAAGATCATGGCATCTGGTCCCATCACTTCATGGCAAATATATGGGGAAACAATGGAAATGGTGATAGACTTTATCTTTTTGGGCTCCAAAATCACTCCAGATGGTGACTGCAGCCATAAAGTTAAAAGACACATGTTCCTTGGAAGAAAAGTTATGACCAACCTAGACAACATATTAAAAAGCAGAGACACTACTTTGCTGACAAAGATCTGTCTAGTCAAAGCTATAGCTTTTTCAATAGTCCTGTATGGATGTAAGAGTTTGGCCTAAAGAAAGCTGAGCACTGAAGAATTGATGCTTTTGAACTATGGTGTTGGAGAAGACTCTTGAGAGTCCCTTGGACTGCAAGGAGATCCAACCAGTCAACCCTAAAGGAAATCAGTCCTGAATATTCATTGGAAGGACTGATGCTGAAACGGAAGCTCGAATAGGCTGGCCACCTGATGCGAAGAACTGACTCATTGGAAAAGACCCTGATGCTGGGAAAGATTGAAGGCAGGAGGAGAAGGGGACATCAGAGGATGAGATGGTTGGATGGTATCACCGACTCGATGGACACAAGTTTCAGCAAGCTCCGGGAGTTGGTGGTGGACAGGGAAGCTTGGCGTGCTGCAGTCCATGGGGTCACAAAGTGTCTGACACAACTGAGTGACAGACCAGAGCTGAACTGGTTGCTCAGTCGATGAAGAATCCACCTGCAAAGAAGGAGACTGCCTGCAATCCAGGAGACCTTGGTTTGATCACTGGGTGGGAAAGGTCCCCTGGAGGATGAAATGGGAACCCATTCCAGTATTCTTGTCTGGGAAATCCCATGGATAGAGGAGCCCGATGAGTTACAGTCTATGGGGTTGTAAGAATTAGACATGATTTAGCCACTTACCCACCACCACTAATGCTAATATAGCTGAGAATGTCTTTAAAAATAAATAAATGTACTTAGCCATTAATAAATGTACTTAATCATAAATAAATGTACTTAACCAACCTCAGAATACTGATGCACCTTTTAAAACTTACACTCTTATAGAGTCTTATTCTGAAGATTATTTGTGTGTTATATGCAAATTATGACTTTGGTCAAATGGAAAATTGTTTGAGCTTAAATAGAAATTCCAAATCAAATCGGGAAAATGACTCGAATATTATCTGGGACTTCCTGTTTTGTTTTAGCATGGAAAGTTATGTGGAAGCACAGTGATGTTATAGTCGCTAAGGTCCATGAATGTTAAGTTAAATAGTATCACCCAACCATTCATGTTTACCTGGAGTCTCTGATTGTGACTTATTTAGAAATAGGATCTTTGCGTATATAATTATGGTGAAGCCACACTGACTTTGGATGGGCCTTAAATTCAGTATGCCTAATCTTCTTATAAGAGGAGGGGGGTTTGGCCACAGGGACGAGGGTGCACAGGGGAGAAGGCCATATGAAGACAGAGGCAGAGAGTAGAGTGATGCATCTACAAGCTGAGTCAGGCCAAGGATTGATCACAGCCACCAGAACCTAGAAGAGGCAAGAAAGAGTTTTTGCTACAGTTTTAGAGGGACAGTGGCCATGCTGACATTTTGATTTCAGATATCTAGCTTCCAGTACTGTGAGAGAATACATTTCTGTAGTTCTAACCCACCGAGTTTGTGGTATTTTGTTATGACAGTGCTAGAAAGCTAGTATAACTTCAACTTAGTGATAAGGAAATGTTGTTTTAGTTCACTTTGATTTAACATGATGTTAATGATGATCAGCATTTATGTCAGCTTTTATTGGTAATCAGCTTTTATTAATGTCATGATATACATAATAGCCTTTAGCAATATATTCATGAAGAGTTTAAAGAAAATCATGGGGAAAATGTATATATCAACAGAGATATCAGTGTTACATATTGCTGATGCTCTTGGTTATCCATCCATCAGCTATTTCCTCCTCCTCTCTGCGTTTAAATATAGTTGGAGGAACGTATGAGCTTTGGAGCTATGGTTGCCATGTTAAGAATAAGAAATTTAAAGAAAAAAAATGACCCAGATACTTAACATTAATCAGCCCCCAATCAAACCTGAAATGATTTCCTGCAAATTGTTTTACTATAGGAGGTAATGAACTCTATTGAAGGAACTATATTTAGTTGGATTCTTTGATAACTGCAACTCAAACATTCTAATGAATTCAATGAAATATGTTTGAGGTTTGAGGAAGCATAAAATAAAGGAGCTCTTGCCCCATACTGGAAAATTGGATGAGGTTTTAGTAATGATGGAAAGATGCATAAAAATTACCTGGATGAAAAAAAAATCAGAATATCCTCCTAGGAAAAGATAATAGATGATAAAGGTAGAAAGCTATAAAAGAACATTACTATGATGTAAAACAAAGAAGTAGGTTGAGTAGAGGAGGTTCAAGTCATGAAAATGTTTGCATGTCCTAATGGCGTCATTGGAAATTTTGCTATAAGCAATAGTAATCTACTGGAGTGCTTAATTAAGTTATTGTTAGATACGTCTGTTTATATTTTATGATTTATAAGGCTAGAGTAAGAATCTCTCAGTAATACTTCAGGTAAGAAATGATAACATAAATCATACATTGGTAATAGGAATATTAAAGAAGAAATACTATCAAGAAACAGTTGAGAAATAAAATTGAAAATACCCAATTTATTGGATATGAAGATAAGGAAGATAAAAGAACTTAGGATTATTCTCAGCTTTCTGGCTTGAGGAGATAGTGAATAGAAAATAAAGGATAAAGAGCTAGTTGTGATAATTTAATTTCCAAATGCCAAATACCTAATCTTTTGTTTTAATTATTTTCTAATAGAAAGTGAAATAAATATACTTCCCTGCTATGACATATATAGAACATTACTCAGATTTTCTTGGTAACTCATGGTAATAACTGTGAATATCAATTATTGCTGGTGCTGTAAAATATTTATATACTCAAGGGCTTGGATTGACATGATATTTTTCTATAGCATGTTATTGTGGAATATATGGTGTTAATTAAATTGTTCTATGTCAATTTCATGGTTACTCTTTATTCTTCTCTATTTTTAGACTATGAGTTATCAATTGATTCATTTCTTCAACCATGTATTAAATTCACATTGTGTTAGACATTGCTCTACACATGGAGGGTACGGTGCTGAGCAAGACACAGTCACTCTTCTCAGGGATCTTATACTGTACTAAGGAAAGACAGACAGTAAACAGGAGACATACATGTCAAGATAATTCTACTTAGTAACAAGCACTTTGAAGGAAACAAAATAGAATTTGCAAGGGATTAGGCCAATAGAGAGTAAGCTGGTAAGGAGGGAAATCACATTTTGAGAGGAAAATTTTAAGTAAAACCTAAGTAGCTGATGAGGATCTCATGATGCTAATCTCTGAGAGGTAAGAATTTTGGAGGCAGAAGCCAATAGGAGGAAAGATGGGGAAGGGGACATAAATTTGCTGAATTTGAGGAACTGAGAGGTTGTTGAAGCTGAATGATCAAGGGGGTTGGGGGAGTAAGAGTTGAAGGTAGAGAGCTGGACGTGGCACAGATCATAAAGTCCTAGGACCCTATCACAAGGAGATGAATATTATCCAACTACAATGAGAAGCACGGATGTACTTAAATCATAGGGACGACGTAGTCACTTTTATACAAAGTCAGTTCAGTCTTCTGAGTGGAGAATGGAAGTATGAAAATAAAAGTGAAAGGGAGACCTTTTAGAAAGGAATTGCATGAGTCCAGGCAGGCATGTAGCAGCAGGAAGAGAAGCAGAAGCCCCAAATATATTTTTAAGGCAAAACTGAAAGAACATGTTGTTCGTAGAATATTTTCTCCTTACAGTTTTGCTACTACTTTACCATAGATTATTACATTCAGATTATCAGGTGGTTATGATGATCTAAAGTGGATCCTGACTAATAGTTTGAAGGGTTTTTTGTAGGTAGAGTTTAAACTCAGCGTATTGTCTTTATGCCTTTAGAGTGTTTTGTGGGTTCTCGGAAGATTATTGGAGAGTAGCTTCTATAAAAATGTGAAACCGCTGTGCTATAGAGTAATTTTAAGATTTGCATTTTGAGGACATCAACATCAATTTGAAAGAGGCTTGCTTGTGATTCTCAGTACCACAGAGCAAAGCGGTAAGTGTTTACCAAAAAATTATGTCTCCTGGTAGATAAGCCAAAATTTGGAGACTTCGAGATGTTCTCATTTTCACTGATCGTATACTCTCTGACCTTGCTCAATACATTTAATGGCTCTATGTTGCAGTTTCTCAGTCTTTGAATGGCAATAATGATCTTTTCCATCTAAGTTGAGATATATTTGTAAAGTACATGGAACTTGGCAACAGGAAATCACTACATTCACAACAATTTATTGTTAGCTTTATGGCCAATTCACATCCCAAAGGAATTGAAGTCATTGCTATTTGAAGGTTGTCCAGTTCATTTTTAAGATAGATGGCTGACCCAGTACAGAAGTGACACAAAGTCCCTGAACAATTATACTCAAACTCCGCCTTGGTTGTGACAGAAAAAAAGTATGATTGTTGAATCAATGGGGCTGTAAAAATGACTTGCCTTTCTTCTAACCTGTTGGGAAATGTAAGAAAATGCTGGGGTTGGAGGTTTAAAAAGAAGTCAGCGCTGTTTTTTAAAATATTGTTTCAATTTTAAGGTATTGTAATTTAAGACTTATTAGTGGTTTTTTTTTCTTAAGTATTCATGAGAAATATTATTTGATTAAAATATACTGTGTATTTCATGATAATAAGGTCAATCTGATAAATGTGACAAGAGATACTAAGTTGTTTATAGAAGCATACATTTGTGAAAATCAGTGTGTCTCGTGAAATAAAGTAAGTTACATAGATAAGGTGACATTTATCTATTTCCACACAGAACATATAAGAGGGAAGACTGTTTTCCTCCTAAGAAAATAAGGTGAGTCAACACTTTCAAATGGAAACACAGTGGTTGCAATTGAGGAGAGATGAATATATTCACTGGGGCACATAGAGAGGGAAAAGAAACCAAATAAAGAGATAGAGTAGGCTTACTGGTAACACTTTTAATGCAAACCTTGGAATTTGTATGCTGTATCATAGATGGGAACATTACAATTGAGATAATCTGGTTTCTGCTTAATTTTAAAGAAGTCTTTTTGATGGTATCTGCATGGCAACCCACTCCAGTGTTCTTGCCTGGAGAATCCCAGGGACAGGGGAGCCTGGTGGGCTGCCGTCTATGGGGTCGCACAGAGTCGGACACGACTGAAGCGACTTAGCAGCAGCAGCATAGAGATATCATAACCTAATAACCCCCTCAAATTAATCATAAATATAGATGAAAAATAGGATCAACTTAAAGAGCTAGGTAAACCTATTTCTTTACTGAGATATATTTATATGCATAAAATTCACCCTCTTAAAGTATGTAGCTCAGTGTGCTTGCTATTCATAGTGTCCAATCATCATGACTGCCTAATCTGAGAAAAGTTGCCTAGCTCCCAAAAGATAACCCACACTTGATGGCAGACCCTTCTTCCCTGTTCTTCACAGTACCACTAATACGTAATATTACTGCATGCTCATTAGTGGTGCGTGCTAAGTCGCTTCAGTTGTGTCCAGCTCTTTTCAACCCTATGGACTGCAGCCTGCCAGACTTTTGTGTCCATGGGATTCTCCAGGCAAGACTGGAATGGGTTACCATGGCCTCCTTGAGGGGATCTTCCGGAGCCAGGGCTGGAACCCTGTGTCTTTTAAGCCTCCTGAATCTCTATGTCTCCTGTATAGGCAGATGGGTTCTTTACCACTAGCACCACCTGGGAAGCCCAATCAGTGTAGAAGTTACTCATCTGATTTTTGTTTCTGTGGATTTGTACGTTGAGGTAGTTTGGATGCTTGAAGACCTAAAACGTGACCAATTTTTTTTCACTCAACATGACGTTTGTAGTTTTAACCATGTTGTGTCATGTAACAGTATAATATTCTGTTTTCTTGTCAAATAATATTGCATGTAAGGAATATGACACATTTTGCTTATTTATCAGTTGATGAACATTTGGCTTGTTTTACTTTTTGGCTATTATAAATAATGCTGTGAATAGTAACATAGAAGTTTTTATGCATTTATGTTGTTAATTGTTTGTGCGTGCATATGCTCATTCGTGTACGACTCTGTGACTCCATCCTCTGTCCATGGGATTTTCAATTGTTCAGAGTGAAACTGAAGGATAATAGGATAACTCTATTTTTAACATTTTGAAGAACTACTGACCTTTTTTCTGAAGTAACTGCACTATTTGACAATTCCACTAGTGAGGTTTAAGTGTTCCAATTTCTCCACATCCTCTCCAACACATGTTATCTTCCATATTTTTGATTTTAGTTATGAGTGAAAGGCATATCTCACTGGGGACTCAATCTGTGTATTTCCCTAATGACTAATGATTTGATTGAACACATTTTTGTATATTGAGCTTCCCTCTTAGTTCAGTTGGTAAAGAATCTGCCTGCAATGCAGGAGACCCTGGTTCAATTCCTGGGTCAGGAAGATCTGCTGGAGAAGGGATAAGCTAACCCCTCCAATGTTCTTGGGCTTCCCTTGTGGCTCAGCTGGTAAAGAATCCACCTGCAATGCGGGAGACCTGGGTTTGATCCCTGGGTTGGGAAGATCCCCAGGAGAAGGGAAAAGCTATCCACTCCAGTATTCTGGCCTGGAGAATTCCATGGCCTATTAGTTCATGGGGTTGCAAATAGTCAGACACGACTGAGTGACTTTCACTTTCTATTTTTGTGTTAGTTAAGAGCATATGTTCTTCAGAGAAATTTCTATTCAAATCCTTAACACATTTTTAAACTTGTCTTTTTGCCATTGAGATGTAAGATTCTTTATTTATTCTTGATATATGATTCTTATATCATATCTGATGAAAATATGTAATATATTTTCTCCCCTTTCTGAGTTGTCTTTTTCTTGATGGTTCCCTTGAAGCACAATTTTTAAAATTTAGATCATGTTTAATTTGTATATTTTTTCCTTTGTGGATGGTGATTTTGGTATTATAGCTAAGAATCCATTGTTAAATCTGAGGTATTTACTCCTATATTTTTTTGTAAGAGTTTCATATTTTTACCCTCTATATGTGAGTCTTTGATATACTTTAAATTAATTTTTTGTATATAGCATGAGAAAAGCATAAAATGAACATACTGTTGTCTCGGACCATGTGTTTAAAGATTCTTCTTTTATCATTGAATTGTCTTAGCACTTTTGTCAAAATTCAATTAACCATAAATGTAAGAATATACTTCTGGACTTTCAATTCTGTTCTATTGATTGATATTTCCGTTTCTTATCCGAGGACCACAGTGTCCTGATAACAAGAGACTTTTAGTGAGTTTTGAAATAAAAAAGTGTAAGTCTTCTTACTTTGTTTTTCTCTTTGTACGTTGTTCACACTCTTCTGGATCTATTGTAGTTCCATATGAATTTTAGGATCGGATTGTAGTTTTCTGCCAAAAAGCCACCTAGTATTTTGAAAAGGATTATTATTATTATTTTTGTAGATCAATTTGAGGAGTGTTGAATCTTAATATTAGGTGTTTCAAGCTATGACCATGAGTTATATTTCTATTTACACATCTTCTTATGGGTCTTTACTTTCAACAGTATTTTGTGGTATTCAGTGTACAATTCTTGTATTGCTTCTATTTTAAATTTATTTCTAAGTATTTTATACTGCTTGATATGATATAAATTGATTTGCTTTATTAATTTTATTTTTGGATTGTTCATTAACTAGCTTATAAAAAATTTTTCATATTCTACATTAATCATGTGTCTCACAGTCTTGATTAACTATTAATTTTAACAATTTTTCTTTTGCCAGTTTCTTAGGAAGGGTTATATATAACATCATGGATCTAAAAATAGAGAGAATTTTCTTCTTCCTTTTTAATCTGGACATTCTTTATGTATTTACTTTTCTTTTTTAAATGCCCCATCTGTTCAGTTCAATTCAGTTCAGTTGCTTAATTGTGTCTGACTCTTTGTGACCCCATGGACTGCCAGGCTTCCCTGTCTATCACCAACTCGGAGCCTACTCAAATTCATGTCCATTGAGTCAGTGATGCCATTCAACCATCTCATCCTCTGTCATCCCCTTCTCCTACCACCTTCAAACTTTCTCAGCATCAGGGTCTTTTCAAATGAGTCAGTTCTTCACATCAGGTGGCCAAAGTATTGGAGTTTCAGCTTCAGCATCAGTCCTTCCAATGAACACCCAGGACTAATCTCCTTTAGGATGGACTGGTTGGATCTCTTTGCAGTGCAAGGGACTTTCAAGAGTCTTCTCCAACATCACAGTTCAAAAGCATCAATTCTTCGGTGCTCAGTTTTCTTAATAGTCCAACTCTCACATCCATACATGACTACTGGAAAAACTATAGTTTTGACTAGATGGACCTTTGTTGACAAAATAATGTCTCTGCTTTTTAATATGCCATCTAGATTGGTCATAGCTTTTCTTCCAAGGAACAAGCATCTTTTAATTTCATGGCTGCAGTCACCATCTGCAGTGATTTTGGAGCCCCCCAGAAATAAAGTCTGTCAATGTTTCCACTGTTTCCCCATCTATTTGCCATGAAGTGATGGGACCAGATGCCATGATCTTAGTTTTCTGAATGTTGAGTTTTAAGCCAATGTTTTCACTCTCCTCTTTCACATTCAAGAGGCTCTTTAGTTCTTCATCACTTGCTGCCATAAGTCTGGTGTCATCTGCATATCTGAGGTTATTGATATTTCTCCCAGCAATGTTGATTCCACTTTGTGCTTCATCCAGCTCGGCATTTCGCATGATGGACTCTGCATATAAGTTGAATAAGCAGGGTGACAATATACAGCCTTGATGTACTTCTTTCCCTATTTGGAGCCAGTCTGTTGTTCCAAATCCAGTTCTAACTGCTGCTTCCTGACCTGCATACAGATTTCTCAGGAGGTAGGTCAGGTAATCTGGTATTCCCATCTCTTTAAGAATTTTCCACAGTTTATTGTGATCCACACAGTCAAAGGCTTTGGCATAGTCAATAAAGCAGAAGTAGATGTTTTTCTGCAACTCTCTTGCTTTTTCAATGATCCAACAGATGTTGGCAATTTGATCTCTGGTTCCTCTGCCTTTTCTATATCCAGCTTGAACATCTGGAAGTTCATGGTTCATGTACTGTTGAAGCCTGGCTTGGAGAATTTTGAGCATTACTTATATAGTGTGTGAGATGAGTGTAATTGTGCAGTAGTTTGAGCATTCTTTGGCATTACCTTTCTTCGGGATTGGATTGAAAAGTGACCTTTTCCTGTCCTATGGCCACTGCTGAGTTTTCCAAATTTGCTGACATATTGAGTGCAGCACTTTCACAGCATCGTTTTTCAGGATTTGAAATAGCTCAACTGGAATTCCATCACCTCCACTAGCTTTGTTGGTAGTGACGCTTCCTAAGGCCCACTTGACTTCACATTCTAGGATGTCTGGCTCTAGATGAGTTATCATCTGGAACCTTTAATAATGTCGAATTGAAGTGGTGAGGGCAGACAATATTGTCTTGTTCTTAATCTTAAAAGTAAAGCTTTCAGTCTTTCATGTCAATTATAATGTTCACTGAAGTTTTATTTGTTGATGCTCTTTACCAGATTGAGGAAGATTCATTTTATTTCTAGTTTGTTTATTTTTTTACTCTTTAAGGGTAAATAACTGAAAATAACATCAATTTAAATAAAATTAATACCCAAATTTCAGTCCTGCATGACTTCTTTCTGTAAATAATTTTTATGCAAAAGATGCATGTGTTTTCTTTTGTCCTATGAGTTCTCTAAAGAATTTTGGATTCTTTAACAATTTTAAAATTATTTAATTCTTGATACAGATTTAAAGCAATCTAATCATTTGTTTTTCAGAAAAACATTATTGAAAAATGGAACCAAACACTGCTAACTTTGAAAAAACCACTCTCCTAGATATTGAAAAGATGAGCTTACAATGAAAAGTTCATCACCCGCTCTTTCTGGACACCCTAGGCCAGCAGCATTCACCCAGAAAGGAATACTTCATCATGTATTTAGAATATATGTTTGTTTTTACTTTTGCATAGAAGAAAATGAGAGTTAGAAGAGACAGAGATAGAGACAAAGACAGGCAGAATGAAAGATGTAGATACTGAGTGTATTTTATTTTGTTGTGAAAAGCCACTTTGGAAAGTCATGACCTTTAATTCCAAACCACGTGTAGAATTTTCTCAGAGCACTGGAGAGTTCCATGTCTTCCCCCCCCCCCCCCACTTACCTTTTCTCTAGCTTTTCATTTTATTTGGGTAATCTGAAAGTCAAGGGAGGCAGACTTGTGTGTTTGGATATTTTCCTAGTTCTTAGTAAGCCAATACAACGTTGTAGTCCTTGAAAACATAATTATTTTAAAAGAAATGAGTTGAAGTTCCCCTCTCCTTTTTCACACTCTGCAGGAAACTGTTAATGGACCCCCCTCCCAAGGTACCTATATTGTTGGAAAAGCAAAAAAGTGTCCTGGATTCATTGCTTATAACGTTTTACTAATAGATTTAAAATTCATAAAAAGTTAACAATTTTGTCATAGGGCTTTGTGGCGCTTATTTGTACTTCCCTACCCTAATGGGTACTTCATGTTCACACATGTCCTAATTATCTAATCATTCTATTCTGCAGCGAGTGATTTTGAATAGCTTTTACCATCTACTTACCATAAAGGTATAATGAGATGATTAATAAGAACATGTATAAAACATTTGGAATGCAGAAAGGAGCAGTTTTTAAAACTAAAAATAATGAAATATTACAGGGAGTGTTCTTATTTCTGTTTTCAGAAATATATTTGTTTTGGCAT
Source organism: Dama dama (assembly GCF_033118175.1). Classification (NCBI taxonomy): domain Eukaryota; kingdom Metazoa; phylum Chordata; class Mammalia; order Artiodactyla; family Cervidae; genus Dama; species Dama dama. Next base: position 97,939,251 of record NC_083689.1, read on the forward strand.
ACTAATACATGAATCCACACTTTTAAGATGTCGTATTTTGGAAAGACATGCCCTCTATACAAGTGAAATATCTGTAATTCTTTTATTGATTTATTTTGTAATGAAATGTGATTTTTGTTACTACAAAATAATTATTTTTATTTTTAAAACTTATAAGTAAAAATTAAAGGTGAAAATAAAGCCCCCTGTAGTCATCTCTCTGTAAAATGACCATTGTTAACCCATCAGTAACTGACCTTCCAGTTGACTTATAAGTTTATATAGACACATAGCTATTTGTCACAACAGTTATTAAATAAATGAATAATGATGCATATATAATTTTAATTTTTTGCAATGTAGTGTTATTACACTGTATGTGTTTCTTTTCTACATCTTTTTTTCTTAATGATGTATTAGTACTTGTATACTTTCTAGAATTCTGCCCCCTTGTTTAGTAGTTTAATGTGTTTTATAGCTAACATAACCAATTTTCTATTGTTAAATGTTTACATAGATTGACTTTCTTTGTTCTGTTTACAATCCATTATGAAAATCCTACCAATTAAGTCCACTGCATAACTTTAGGAAAAATTCTCAGAACCACTACCAGTTGTTCTTCTCCTGAGAATACATGTGATTTAAGGAACTAAAATGTACTGGCCAAATACCTTTTGGAAAGATACCAACTTACATTCCCACCAGCAATGTATGAAAATCCCCATGCCCTGTTACCTAGGCTGGATGTCTAGCTTATTTTTAATTTTTGTCAATTGAAAAACATCTGACATCTCATTGTTTTAATTTATTTGAATTAAATCCTGAGTTAAGTAATAATCTTTCCAGTCTAGTTTCTCTCTTTGAATTACATGTTTTACTTATAAAAATTTTAAGTTTAATATCAACAACTGAAAAAAATGAATAGCTTAGATGATCTTTTCCTAAACTTGGATGGAAAAGAAAACTATTTATCAAATAAATTAAGTAGCTTTATATTTGAGATACAATTTTAAAAAAATAGAAATATTTGCAATATTTTATTTTGTGTTATTATCAATATTTTTTTACCTAAGATTTATTGCCTTGCAATGGTGGGGGGAAATTTATTACTCCTACTCTTTTTAAATCTTATTTTTAGGCTTTATAGTACAGGGAACACATTTTTTAATGATTTATGAGATACTAATACTCCAGCAATAGTTTATCTAAAAGATATGTGAATTATAAAATTGTTTAAGAGCAATGAAATTTTCAAAATAATAATTTTTCCAGAATGTATATAGTATAAACTTCTAAAAATATTGAAATAGACTGTATATATCTAAAATATGTTCTGTCAAATGATATAATTGTCTATGGCCAGATATTTTTAATAAATGTGCAGTTCAGTTGATGAAACACTGTACAGGTAAAATGCATGGATATGTATATTTTATAGGCTAAATGAGAGAACTATTTTCAACAGTATGTGACCTAAGGACATGTCCATGTTGTACTATTTAATGAATTTAAAGTTTTAAGAAAGAAAATCTAACTTTGTAAGAGTTTGCTTTTTGCATTGCATTTCAGAGAATCTATTTTTTTAAGACCTTCACCACTTCAGACAAGAAATTGCTTTCACTGTAACATACAATTTGAAGGCTGTTGGACAAATCACCTCATTTATACTTAGTTAAAATATCTGTTTATCTTTAATTGAACAAAGTACCAAGTCTTTTACAGAATGTGGATTTTTACAGTGAATCCCAACTTCATAGTATTCTCAGCTTAAAGAAAGACAATAGCAATAAAAATATACATTCTTTAAAAGAGCTTAACTAATACAGGTGTATCTCAGATATTGCTGGTTCAGCTCCAGACCACCACAATGAAGTGAATATTACAATAAAGGAAATCACAAGAATTTTTTGGTGCATATGAAAGTTATGTTTATACTATACTGTAGTCTATTATATGCAATAACATTATGACTAAAACAATCAATATGTATATCTTAACTAAAACATACTTTATTGCTAAAATCTGCTATCATTTGAGCCTTCTGCAAGTTTTAATCTTTTTGCTTATGGAAGGACTTACTTTGTTGATGGCTGCTGACTGATCAGAGTAGTGGTTGTTGAGGACTGGGTGGCTATGTCAATTTCTTAAAGCAAGACAATGAAGTTTGCTGCACCTTCTTTTACGGACGATTTCTCTATAGCAGGTAAGGCTATTTAACAGAATTTTTCCCACAGTAGAACTTGTTCCAAAATTGAAATCAGTCCTTTCAAACCCTGCCACTGCTTTATCAACTAAGCTTGCATGATTTTCTAAACCCTTTGTTTTAATTAAAAACAATTTTTCCAGCATCTTCATCAGAATTAGATGTCATTTCAAGAAGCCATTTTTTTTGCTCATCCATAAGAATCAGCTCCTCACTCATTAAAATTTTATCACAACTTTTCAGCAATTCAGCCACATCTTCAGGCTCCACCTTTAATTCTAGTTCTCCTGTTATTTTTATCACACATGCAGTTACTTCCTCCACTGAAGTCTTGAAATCCTCACAGTCATTCATGAGAGTTGGGATCGACTTCCTCCAGCCTCTTGTTAATGTTAATATTTTGACCTTTTCCCATGAATCATGAATGTTCTCAATGACATCTAGAATCCTTTCCAGAAGGTTTTCAATTAACTTTGCCAAGATCCATCAGAGGAATCTCTATTAATGGCAGCTATAGCCTTACAGAATGTGCTTCTTAAAGAATGAACTTGAAAATTAAACTTACACCGTGATCCATGGGCTACAGAATGGATGTTGTGTTAGCAAGTATGAGAACATGAATTTCATTTTTGTCTCCACCAGAGCTCTTGGCTGACTAGGTGCACTGACAAGTGAGCAGTGATATTTTGAAAGAAATCTTTTTTTCTGAGTAGTAGGTCTCAAAATGGGCTTAAATATTCATTAAATCTTATTATAAAGAGATGTGCTATTATCTAGGCTTTGTTCTTCCATTTATAAAGCAGAGCCTGAGTAGATTTAGCCTAGGATTTTGGGGAATGGTAAATGAACACCGACTTCAACTTTAACTCACTAACTAACATTACCCTCAACAAGAGAGTCAATTTGTTCTCTGTAATTTTGAAGCTAGACATTGACTTCTCTCTAGCTGTGAAAGGCCTAGATGGCATCTTCTTCCAATTTGTTGTTTAGTGTAGTCATGTTCATTAATGATTTTAGCTGGATCTTCTGTATTACTTGCTTGCAGCTTCTATATCAGCATTTGCTAGGTTCATCTTGCACTTTGATGCTATGGAGATGGTTTCTTTTCTTAAACCTCATGAATCAATTTCTGATATGTTCAAACTTCTTTTGAGCTTCCTCTCCTCTTTCAACCTTCATAGAATTAAAGTGAGTTAGACTTAAGCTTTGACTTAGGGGAATCCTATGGCTGATTTACTCTTATATTAAAACTTTCTCCCTATGAGCGATCAGGCTGTTTCACTTTCATATTATATATGTGTTCTGTACTGGAGAAGGACTTTTAATTTTCTTTAAGAACTTTTCCTTTGCATTCACAGCTTGTCTAACTGGGTGAGAGGCCTAATTTTCAGCCTATCTTACCTTTCAACATACTTTCCTCACTAAGCTTAATTTTTTTTCTAGCTTTTGATTTAAAATGAGAGATGTGTGAGTCTTCCTTTCATTTTGAATACTTAAAAGCTATTGTAGGGTTATTAACTGGCCTAATTTAAAAATTGTGTCGACAGTCAGACACGACTTAGTGATTGAACAACGACATGCATAGCAGTATGTGTATGCCAACCCAAACCTCCCAGCTCACCCCACCTCCCCTCTCCCCTGGCATCCATGCATCCATTCTCTGCGTCTGTGCCTCTGTTTTGACAGTTGGTTATTTGAATGCTGTGTGGATATTTGATATTAAGTGTTATTATTTTAGGAGTGTGAAAAAGGTATTGTCTCTTGGAGAACAGGGAGGCCTGAGGAGAGGGAGATAGAGGAAAAGCTGGTCAGTGAAACAGTCAGAACACAGGCAACATTTATTGATTAAGTTTGCCTTCTGGATGTGGTTTGTGACACTCCCAAAATAAGAGTAGCAATCAAGGACCACTGATAACAGATCACCTTAACAAATATAATAAGTTTGAAATGTGAGATTTATTGAATTGTGATACAGAAACAAGAAATCAGAAAATGCTGTTGAATAAATGAAACCAACAGATTTGCTCAATGCAGAATTGCCACAATTTGCAAAAAATTGCAAAGCACAGAATCTGCAAAGCACAATGAAATGAAGCACAATAAAATAAGACATGCCCGTACTGAGTTTTGAAGGGAACTAAATACATAAACTAGTCGATAAATATCTCCATTAAATAAAATATTCCATATCTTTTCAGAACTTGGGTAGTAGATAAGGAAGTCCTCATGGAGTATTGTGCAGTAACTCCTACATTTTAGTTTTAGCTAAGAAGTAAAATTATCAAAAAAAATATTGGGAACCAATATTCATTAGTCAACTTTGTCTTTTTCCAAATAAATTTAACAAGCTAAAAATATCCTCAAAAAGTCACAGTCATTGCCTAAAATAAAGGGTCTTTTATACCAAAGGAATACGGTTTGCATGATTTTATTGTTAATTGCAATCTTCTAAATTGAAAATATTTATCCTTAGGGGAATATCATTATGCTGCCTTGATTTTATGAATTATATATATATATATATATATATATATATACACATGTATATATATAAACCAGATTTTAGGAATTACTGACCATAGTCTTCTTTTGAGAAACTTGAGTTAGAAAAGTTGTTATACGAGGGAGTGGAAATAGTCTTGATTAGATGAATGAAATAAAGTGTAATTTAATGAACCTTTCAAGCAAGTAAGTGTGGAGTACTTCAAATCAAACACACTGGGTGTTTAAGTCACATATAGCTTCCCTGAATGTCATTTACTCTTTCCATGGGTAGAGCATGTCATTAGTTTGAACTATTCCATTTGCAATATACCTGTCCTAATATTCACTTCTTCTGACAGCCTATGGAAATATAGAGGGTATATAAAGTCTTGTGACCCAAATGTCTTGTTATATTAAACACAAAGTTAATTGAATGGAAGTGCGTAATATAAAGTTATCAAATTGAATGAGGAAACGGCAGCTCTATGCAAGTAGAAAATCTCTATTTTTGGGGTTGATTACAGTTCACCCACAGTGTGTGGTGATCTGAACACTTTGGTTTATCTTCTTCATTGGCTTTTGGTATAGAACTCTTATTCACTGTGTTCAGAGAAGCTTTCAGAAGTGTAGAGCCATTACCAGAAATAGTCATCTACAGTCTGGATTATTCGAACTTTACCACTGGCAGTCATTGACAATGAAAGAAGACAATTAAAAAGCTATATCCTGGAGTACATCCATTATTTATCCCTCTTCTACTTCTTCACAGGTGGCTTTTATATAGCAGTGGAATATCGTCTTTTAAAATATGTGTTTATTTGTGTATGACATATATACTACAAAGTGCACAATTGTTAACAAGATGAAAGAAAAATTTTTAGGACCCATTTCAGTCATTATCACCTAAAATATAACCAATATTTTTAGTTCTATCACTATATATTTGTTTTCTCTATTTAACTTTATATAAACAGAATTATCCTCTTCATGGATAGCAGCCTTGTTGTGGCAAAGGGTCTTGCATAACTTAGTGAAGCCATCAGCCATGTCGCGTAGGACCACCCAAGATGGATGGATCACAGTGAGTGATTCTGATAAAATGTGGTCCACTGGAGTAGGGAATGACAAACCACTCTAGTATTCTTGCCCCATGAACAGTATCAAAAGGCTAAACGATATGACACTGGAAGATGACCCCCCCGACCCAGGTCAGAAGGTATCCAATATGCTCCTGGGAGAAATATATATTGCCAAATAAATTTTCAAGCAATTTTCCATTTTATATTCCCAGAGAATTCCAGTTGTTTAATGTTCTTGTCAATGCTTATTTTTGTCAGTTTTTAAGATTTTATTTTTAAAACCATCCTAGTAAAATTGGGTTGATTAGTTAAGAATTTAACTTTCTGTAAATGGGCACATATTCACTAACTCTTATCTTCTATTAATCAACCTAAATAACCATTTCAAAGTATGTGTTCTTGAACATTCATTTACAATGCATTTAATTTTAAAAGATTTTGTTTGCGATATAATTATTCAAGTGACTTTGAAGTAACTACAGGATAATGCTTTCCTTAGTCTAGCATTTTAGAATCTCTACAATCTGGTCACTATTTTTTCCTGTGTCATAGGACCCATGATGGCTCAATAGTTTGTGAATCCAAAATAAATGTAATATTAACAGAACTAAATTTTATCAGGTCAAATGTTCTTTCCTACATATAACAAAAAATAAGGCCTTAACCTTCTCAGTTTCTCCTCTTCATATAGAAAGCAAGGTTTTTTTCTGGGTAGGGTATGATATCACATATAATGAAGAACCTGAATTTATACACATGTATTTGAGTAGATTTATTCAGCTCTGATAAAATTCTGCTTCTCTCACTTACTTGCTATGTGATTATGCATGTATATTCTTATAATATTTCTTCTATAGGGTTGTTGATATTATTAAATAATATAGGCAAAACCTACTTGTGTTTTTGATATATAATATGTATATAATACTTGGTTTTATATTTTCATACTTCAAAAATGAGTTCAAGCCATTTATTTTCACTAACTTTTTTCTATACATTTTAAATTTCGCTTCCATATTTATTCATATTTGATAATACTTTTCCGCATAAGGAGTTATTTATTGATGTAAGTGCAAAAACCCTCTGCATATAGCTGTTGGCTGATTTTCAGTATACTTCTGCAAGATAAAGTGGGTTGTGGTATGTCAACACATTTATTTTTCTAGATATGACCACATTTTCTCAGTACTTATAAAACAAATCAGCAAAGATTTATAATATTTTATAGCTGCATACAAATATATCACCAAAACAACATTATTGTAATTTCTTTCCTAGAAAAAACTGTGTGATTCATTTACCATGAATATATATATATATATATATATATATATCTCCTATAACTGCTTAAATTACTGTCTTTGGATTGTTTTCACAACAAATACTCATGGTTTTTCTTTATAGACGAACAAACTGTGACTTATGGAGATCACAATCGCTCTGAATCCATGTCTGCAGTCAAGATATTTTCCAGATTCCTTAAGGTTGATACAGGTGTGTGTGTGTGTGTTTGTGTGTGTGTGTGTGTTTTTAATTTTCTACTTTACCACATTGGCTTCCTATGTAGTCAAAGAGCAGAATTAGTAGAAAAAAGAAGAGTAAAAAAGAATAAAAAAGCACAGGGGAAGACTTATATTTTCATAGTTCTTATATCCTTCAGTGACTTTAAGACTGAAGTCCAAAATACAACACAGTAGAGCTTTTAAATATAGGGGAGTATTTTGGTTTTGTCATAAGTAATAGCAACTCCCTAGGCAGTATAGGTTTTCTGCTTCAGAGACAAGATCATGAGGTCCATGGGTCTTAGCCTTTCTTCTCATTAGTTACCCAGTACCTTATCCATTTCGCCTTCTGATTAACATATCCAGTGATGTATTGAATCAGGCATTTCAAGGAACAGACTGTCTTAATGAATGAAGTATAAGAAAATCTTGGAGGGACAAATTTCCAGAGACCAATAGTATACCTAGAGAGTTAGAGCCAAGTCAAGGGCAGCCCTTGTGGCACACAGATAAACTCAACAAGAGCTGCCATTCCCCAGAGATTACTCCTATTGTGGACTTTCTTGATACTGAATTCAGTTGTTCAAACTAAGTTAACTATGAGGAAGATGAGAGCAGCCAATCTAACATCACCTGCAAATGCCTGACACCAATAAACTAAAAGTAAGAAAATTGATACTCTGAAGCTTGATTTGCTTTGGACTCTGCTATCTTGCAACATTCCCAAACAAAGCCTGATTCTAGCTAAACACTGTTTCCTCCCATGGACTCTAAGTGAAGTGGAGTCTACTTTGGCTTGACATATGGCTAGTTTTCAGAAACCCTAGGGATCTCGCTCAAGGCTGGAAACTCACTTTTTACTAAGGAGTTTGTCTCTGAATATTACCTGTGCATTATTCTTGCTTAACATGATAAAATAATGCTACTTAACAAAAAGGTAACTTTAAGATGCTTTTGTGTAATGAATAAGAACCTAAGAAACACATCTTGCTTGCTCATAATGCTAAGTAGTTAAGGGAAAAATAGATGAACAAGGGAAAATGGCTTAGTTTCAAACCTTAATGTAGAACACTTAATTGTTCTAAATGAGGGGCTTAATTCAGGTAAACATTTTAAAACCTTAAATACAATGCAGCCAAATTTCTTATTCTATCTTTTTCAATGTGGAAATCTCACAGGTAAGCTTTAGATCTCATCACATCACCAAAAACAAAAAATAGGAGGAAAGAGGGAGCTTGTTCTTGTACTGAGGTCAGAACCAGTTTAGGCATTTCATTCCAGGTTTGCAAGGATGGAAAATAGTTCTCAATAAAAGGATCTCCATGCCCGTTATAAAATAGTTGCATGTAGAAAATATTGAAAATATATATGTGTGTTGAGGGGAGATGTTGAAGGTTAGAAACTCTCAATTCTTAAAAGTTCAAGAGAAATAACCAATTTTGACAGATGCCAGACCATTTGATCTCAGCCCACAAAAGAAAAATCTCTAATGCAGAAAGAGAGAAGGACAGGGCCTTCAAATGACTGGGAGTGGGCCCTGCGCTGTCTCAGCTCTCCAGGATGGCAGAAGGGAAAAGCATCTCGAGAGAAAAATTACTATTCTGTTGTGGGTACTGATGTTTAACGTTTTGATAAGGATAGTGAAAATCTTTACCAGTTAGCAGCGTGGTCAATATAAGGTCCAAAAATTAAAGACTGAACCGTAGCAAGGCTTTAGTACCTTGGGAATAGAACCAGGGGGCAGGAAGTAGACCTTTCTTAAATCAACACTTATAGTGATTCTCAATCCCTTTACTCTTATCACAATTACAGTGTTGGAATTGTTTTTCTGTGATTTTCCTTTTTTCTTATAGGAATGATACCCACTCACAGTCTTACACTGATAGTTCATTCTAGCATTTCATATGAACTCAGTTACTAGTCATTGATTAAACTTCTTATTTTTGCTTTTTCCCTATTCTTTTCACACCTCTCTGGTGATGTGAAGTTAGTATAGTTAACAATTAAAAATTTATGATCATTTTCATTAATGCACCACAGACAGCATGGTTATGTTAATTCATATATGTTTGGTAAAAATAATCCCCCACCCATGGAGGATGTCCAGATACAAGCAAAACATTCAGACTGAATAATTTAGTGGTGACACATTGCCCTGACATTTGAAAAACAACATTTCTAGGTAGGTTAGCAATGGAGGTACAATTGTCTATTAATTGAGGTACTAATTGTCTATACTAACTATTAATGGAGGTACTATTGTCTAATAATTAGACAATAAATGTCTAATTATTTTCTGTACGATACCAGCTAAAATGATCATTACAGTGTAAAACTGGTCCCAACAGTGTTGTTAACTAGAGAGTAGTGCTAAAATTATAATCCCTAGCATTATTAAGGATACTGGGAAAGTGGTGTTTAAATGTGCTTAATCTGTTACTAGTTTCTGGAAAGAGACATATTTCAATATTTTGATTTCATCATTATACTTCCAGGTATTAATTTCTAATACATAATTGGACAAAAGCACAGTGTTATATGTAACTAAATATTTTGCAATACTGGTTATAAATCTAAAGGTGGGAATAAATTAAATATCCATCAATAGAAAAATAAATTAATAAATAAACTCTTAGAGTGAAATACTGTGCAGTTATTATAAAGACAATATACAGCTAAATTTTAAGGTCACAACAAACTTGATTAACAAATCATGCTACTGTGTGAAATGTAGAGTACTCTCTATATCTAGTATTGTGGGAGTTTGTATATGTAAATATATTTGTAACAATAGATATCTGAAAGGATTATACCCAATATTTTGTAAATAATTTATTCCAATTGGTCAAATTTAACTTGATACTCATTTTTCTTCATATTCTATTCCATTTGTATGACTCTCACAAATACTAAAATGTGAAGTGACTTTTATTTTTCACACAATTATTTCAGTAATACAAAAATATTAAAAAATGTCATCTTGCCATTTAATGTGTACAATATTCATAGGTTTCTCCCAGTAGATTTATAGTACAACCCAAGAGTAAAACTTAAAACTGAAAGTCATTTAGGAGTAATAAAACTTAAATTAACTAAAGAAAATACATGTCTCATATTTAGTCATTTAATATTTGACTACTGTCCATATATGGGGCTTCTCTGGTGGCTCAGACAATAAAGAATATGCCTGCAATGCAGGATATTTGGTTTTGATCCCTGGGTTTGGAAGATCCCCTAGAGAAGGGAATGGCTACCCACTCCAGTATTCAAGCTCAGAGAATTCCGTGGATAGAGGAGGCTGGTGAAATATAATCCATGGGGTCTCAAAGAGTGGACATGACTGAGCAACTAAGTTGTTATTATTTTTTAATATTATCCATATATAATACTGAATAGTTATTATAATTATCCATATATAGTTATTCTGTTGTTTATATACAGTTTTTTACAACTCTAATTGTAGTACTTTGTAGGAAGAATCCAGGCTTAAACTATCTTTCTCCAGGCAGGAAGGTGGGGAGTCATCACCTAACTCTATCCTTGTGGCCTGATTGTTAGCCTCCTATCAGTCTTGCTTTAGATTAATCAAATACAGAAAGTAAATTACATGACTGACATTCCCCCCGTTGAAGATCAATTGATAGCCACTCTTCAGTCCAGGATAATGAAACAAGAAAACAAATGGTTCTAGGTCAGCTAAGAATTGTTATGTGAGAAAGAAGAGCTTTGAAGATTTTTTATATAAATCCTTAAAACGTGACTTTGATTCTTTTTTTCTTTTTTTTATTATTATTATTTTTTTTTTCCCAGTGGGTTTTGTCATACATTGATATGAATCAGCCATGGATTTACATGTATTCCCAATCCCGATCCCCCCTCCCACCTCCCTCTCCACCCGATTCCTCTGGGTCTTCCCAGTGCACCAGGCCGGAGCACTTGTCTCGTGCATCCCACCTGGGCTGGTGATCTGTTTCACCATAGATAGTATACATGCTGTTCTTTTGAAATGAACAAATATCATTTTTAAATTCCAAAAGGAATAATTCCTAACTAAATTCAAGCAAGGTTATTTAAAGCAAATTATCCTGAAGACCCAATGATAGCAAACTCAAAGAATTTCAATTTTGTTTGCTACTGCAGGTACACATGGAGATAGTTAAATGTACTTTTTCTTTCAGCTTTACTATCTGCTGTTATAAGCTGAAACAATAGTAAAGCAGGCCTCTAGGATTTAAAACTACAAATGCATCTACAAGTTAATCAAAAAGTCCAAGTCAGAGATATTTAGACAGCTGATTTCCTCACAGTTTTGTAGAGAACTTTTGCATTACTTAATTCTAAGCACATTGACTTCTCTCTGAGTAACACAATTTGAGCAAAATACAATGGTAAAAACTCTCATCAATATTTGTATGGAGGGAACATATCTCAACATAATAAAGGCTAGTTATGACAAATCCACAAGATCATACTCAAGGGTGAGAAGCTTAAAGCTTTTTCTCTAAAATCAGGAGCAAGACAAGGCTGACCACTCATGCCACGTCTACTTAACATAATATTGGAAGCTCTGGCCACAGCAATCAGAGAAGAAAAAGTAAAGCCATCCAAATTGGAAGGGAAGAAATGAAACAGTCACTGTTAGCATATGGCATGATACTGTATACAGAAAAATCCTAAGGCCTCCTCTAAAACACTATTAGAATTAATAAATGAATTCAGTAAAGTTGCAAGACACAAGATAATTTACAGAAATCTGCTGCTTTTCTGTATATCAATAATGAACTATCAGAAAGAGAAAACAACAAATCTCACTTAAAATGCATCAAAAAGAATAAAATACCTAGGAATAAACTTAGCCAAAGGTAGGAGTAATAAAATTTAAATTAAATAAAGGAAATACATTTTTCATATTTAGTGATATCATGTTTAGTTATTACCCATATAGCTGTACTCTGAAAACTATAAAATATTGATGGAGGAAATTAGAAATGATACAAAGAAATGGAAATATATTCCATGTTCAGGATTGGAAAACATGTTAAAATGTTTATATTACCCAAAGCAATTTGCAGATTTAGTGAAATCCTTATCAAAATACCCATGACGTTTTTCACAGAACTGAAACAAACAATCCTAAAATTAATATCAAACCACAGGAGACCCTGAATTCCCAAAGCAATATTGAGAAAAAGGAACAAAGCTAGAGGTATCAATCTCCCCAAATCCAGACTATAATGCACAACAATATTCAAAATAGTATGGTACTGGCACAAAATCTGACACATAGATCAATGGAACAGAATTGAAAACCCAGAAATAAACCCAGAAACTTATGGTCAGTTAATCTGTGACAAAGGGAGCAAGTTTTTTGGGAAAAGACAGTCTCTTTAATACATGCTAGGAAAACTGGACATGTGAAAGAATGAAATTAGAACATTTATTTACACCATATACAAAAATAAACTCAGGATGAACTAAAGACCTAAGACCAGAATGCATAAAATTTCTAGAAGACGACAGGCAGGACACATTTTGACATAAATTGTAACAATATTATTTTGTATCTATCTCCCAAAGGAAATAAAAGCAATAATAAACAAATGAGAAAGCTTTTGCCTAACAAAGGAAACCATTGACAAAATGTAAGACAGCCTACTGAAAGGGAAAAAAATGAAAATGATATATGACTGACAAGTTAATATCTAAAATATATTAACAGTTCATACAACTCAATATCAAATAGACAAACAACCCAATTTAAAAATGGGTGATAGATCTAAATCAACATTTTTTTCAAAGAAGACATAGATGGTATTTGAGGTTCTTCACACCTTAAGAAGTCTCTGGTTTTAGATACAAATGAGATGATCTTAGAAATTACTGCTTGAAATTTCTGTGTGGGATGTTGTAATGATGGAGAAAATCTAGCAAATCAGTTATACAATTAGAAATATCCTACTTAATCATTTTTATTCTTTGGCATTTTGATGGTTATTTGATGCTGGATCACATTTGACATTATATTAAAATTTTTATATGTGAAAACTTCTAGTTCCTAATTAGATTGAATCTGATTTATATTTCTCCATTTTATCTGCAGTCATTCAATCATAGGAGGTGCTTAGTAAATATTTGTAAGAATTAATGAAGAACTAAATTTACAGAACCTATACTCCTTTCAGGCAGAGATATATCTTAAATTCTTTTATTGTACAAGGTTTTTTGTAGGCATATATTTTTCTTTATCTTACTGGAATAACTGAGAGAATAATTTATATATCATTAAATTGGTTAATTATAAGTAATTGTCAAAACATTTTCTGGAGTGGTTATACCATTGGCACTTCCATCAGAAATATATAACAGTCCCAGTTGTTCCATATTCTCATCAATATTTGATATTGTCAGTCTTTTAATCTTTAGGCGCTTTAGTGTGTGTGTAAAGGTATCTCAATGTCATCTGTTTAAAACCGACATATTGGTATTGAATTGTCTTTTTATTACTGGATCGTGAGAGTTATTTATATATTCTGGGTACAAATCTGATGTGGGTATATTTATGAATACTTTCAATCTGAAGCCTGCCTATTTTTTTTAACGGTGTCTTTTGATCTATTTTTTTTTTTTTTCTTTTATGAATCTTACCTTTTGTGTCCTAAAACATCTACACTTACCCCCAGATGGTGAATATTTCATTCTGAAAGCTTTATAAATTTAGGTTTTATGTTTAGGTTTATGATCTCAGACAAATCATTTTTGTACATGTTGTGAGGTATGGGTTAAAATTCACATTTTCCTTTATATGCATATCCAATTGTTCCAGTATCATTTATTGAAAAGACAGTCCTTTCTTCACCAAGTTACTTTGGTGACTTTGTTGAAAATTAATTATGTACGTATGGATTAACTTGTTCAAGCATTTTCTTCCTTAATAGATTAACTGTGAAGAGTATTGATTACTGAGTTAAATGCAGAACACAGAAGGACTCGTTTTCTTACTGAACTTTAAAGTTATAATTTGTGGGCTAATTATACTATCTTAATTTGAAAACATTTGTATTTAAAGCCTTCTTATATTAGCATGAGGCCACATGAGGAATAATATGATGGACAAATAAAGTGAAAAGAAATGGCAAGAGACACAAATGCGCCATAAGATGCCATAGTCCACGTAGTTAGGGAGATAAAGGGACAGAGGAGGGGAGTATAGACCAAGGACATGATACCAAAGAACTTGGAAATTAATTTAAGTTTCTGATGGAGGAAAATAAATCTTTGTTTCTTTGAAATGCACCTATTCCCAGATATTTACTTTTTTACATTGCAGTTTTTAAACTGAATTCAGTTTGTTAGAGTGACCAATGAGCCCAAAATGCTAGTTATAATAACAGGTCATTAAGCCCCAATTTTTCTGTCACACTTTTCTAGTTTGTTGTTTCAGCCACCAAAAATACAGATTTTCTCCCAAGGCATGAAAAGATGGAGTTTATATTTTAACCTTTAAGGTTTTCCACTTAGCTGAATACTGAATTTTTTATTTGAATGGAAACTACCTACTGAGTTGGATTTTAGGGGAAATTTAAGGCTGCAGTGGTTTTGATAGAAATCTACTCATAGTAGTTTATAGTGGGATACTTATTGGTCAGCCATATAAATGACCCACTCCAATTTGCCTGGAGGCTTCTTGCCCCACTCCCGCCTGTTATACACACGCCAAGGGTCTACTGAACAGTATGGATTGCAGTCGGGCCGGCGTACGTTACTCAGTCAGCCACTGTCCATCTAGTTCATCCACAGACTCTAAATATGCACTAAATTAATGACAACTTGCTTATAAGAGAATGCTTAAACGGGGCAGATATTCTGATCTTTTTGGAGAAAAACTGCCTCCTTAAAGAATATCTATCCTTGGCAAATGGAGAGCTTAGGCAAGAGAAAAAGTTGGACATCTTCTGTGGTTGCATATCGATTTTGATCCTCATCTTTCTCAGTATGCTATTTATTTTTAAAATCTCTTTAATGTTCAATGAAAAATAAATAAAATTCTTAATAAAGCGTGCATAATTATTTTACTGAACTTTCTTTTTGAGGCAAAAAATATGAAAAAGACTACAAATTACTCAAAGGAAAAATATAAACATGTGCCACAGAGAATTTATAAGTCAAAAAACTTATTTTTATTTTCTTACTCTTCAACGTATCATATTTTTTCTAATTAGATGCTTAATTTCACTAATTTTACTAGTGACTTTGTACATGTAGTTGTATGAGTTGAATGCTTCATATACAGTAACACGCTACCATAAAGAGGCAGAAAAAATTTAAGGTTGAATTTCACTTTAGAACAAAATAAAGATAAAATAGTGAAGTCCTATTTTTCCCTACAGGGTAGCATTTTGTACAGTTACTTACTTTAGGACTTTAATTTTTCACCTCATCTTAGGAGAAGAAATTGACTTTATGACCTGTAAAATACAAAACAGGGACTTGAAAAGGTTTGTGTTTTTATAGCTACAATATTAACTGCTGTATTCGATGGTTGTATTTAAGGATTTGTATGACTTATTTATGGAATGCCATTTTTTAAAAATGAACTTCAGAGAGGGGTAAGAATTCTTGACTTTGAAAACTGCTTGTGCTATGGGCAATTTTTAAAGTTATAAGCTAGATAAGAGGAACATTTTTATCTTTTCTAATCATAGCCATATTTTTATTTTTTTAAAAATTTCTGTAATCAACGCCTGGGTATCAAATGAGAAAGAATGGTGATCTGTGGGTGGCCTTAAAAGGAGTATCCATTGCAGCTTTAAGGATCCCTCTTCCATCCTTCCTGTGCTTCAGTTTTACCAATGGGAAGACACACACATGTGGAATTTCCTTGCTCCCCTTTACTCCTTGCTTCTGCTGCGTTCCGGGAGATGATTGAATTTTGTGGCAATTCTGTGCCATTGAAAACTAGCAAACTCTTAGGATCTTCCCAACAATCTTAAGATACACACACACACACACACACACACACACACACACACGTATATTATGGAGCTGGCCTTATTCTCTCATTTAATTCAGATCTTGCTTTCCATTTTTAATGAAGTATTGAAAAAGTATTTAATAAACTGATATGTGTGTCCACTACTAAAATCAATGCAAAAAAATAGAAAAATGCTATTTTAGAGATTTTAGAATTTTATTTAGAATGACTCCAGAGTGTCAAGAATTGATGCTCTAATTATTTCCTTCACATTTCCAGGGGCACAAAGACAGAGGTTTAGCCAGGATTAGGAATCAGGTAGCTTGATTTCTATACATAAAGTCAATAGCTTTATGTATAGTATTCAGCACTGCCTTGAAATCAGTTGGTATCATTTGTTTTAGGGGCAGGAAGTCTATTCAACAAATAGATACTACAATATACAGTTTCCTATCAGAATGAATGGAATAAAGCATCAGTAATATAAATAAGTCTTCCCAACATTTTGTCAATATGGAATAAATTATTCTAATAAGTGTGTGTTGGTATCTCATTAAAGTTTTTAATTTGCTTTTCCTTGATATCTAATTATACTAAGCATCTTTTAGTGTATTTATTTGTCATTTACTTAGGTTCTTTGTGAGGTATCTGTTCAAATATTTTGATGATTTTTTTTTTTTTTTGAGATTTTTACTGAGTGTTATGTGCCCAATAGAATTTTCAGCACTGGATAGTGAGATAGAGATTTGACATAATCTAAAGAATACCATTCTTCCTCTTCTATAGTCAATGTTATTAATTCTGAATAGAATTCATAAAAATCAATTTACATATAGTCCCATTGTTCCTTTCATTGATTCTTGTTCTCAGTCTTTGTTCTTACGGACATGTAATCTCTGTAATGGTTATAAGGACCCGTATAATTCTCTATTTGACAGTAAACCCACCGCTTTCTAAGAATATGGGGTATGAGCTTTTCAGTAATGCAACCTGACCTGACATCTGTGAGTTCCCTCTATGAAATTCTTTAGGCAAAATCTACCTGATTACTTGGAAGATATACTGTGGAAGTTATTCTAACATATATGACAGAGGTGTGGCTTATTTTGAGATGACATAAAAAGAAGTACATTATTGTGAAAAGAAGTCTAGGAACTTAGAGGTCTAATATTGATGTTTACAAAGAGGTTTAATAAGAAAGCAGCATTAGAAGCGAACTGTGAAGGCTTATATTTCTATGTTCTCATATAGTCTAATACTATCCCCTAGATCATGTTTTAATGTTTTGGGGTAGTTATGTTTTCTAGTTTTCTGGTTATTTTATTAGCAGTACTATGGCTTTTCCTTTTTATCAACCCTCTGATAAGTAACAACTCTTCTCATACAGAAAATTCAGTTAATTTGGGATCTTCCAAACATACTTGCAGTATGAGACTAAGAATCTCCAAGAAAGAAATAAAGTTCCTGGATAAGATAGTTCCTATTTCTCAGCCCTTTGTTAGTGAATAATCATAGTAAACAAAAGAACAAAATTGAGCATTAAGTCAGCATATACTACCCCAAAAAGATGTATGAAATCTTTGTAAAAATTTCTCTGAATTATACCTGAGCCCTGTGACCTCTGTGCTTGACTGAAGACATGAATCTGAAAACTGTATTTTATATGAGGTTTTTAAATTGCATTGTTCCTTGTATATTTTAAATTCAACTATTTTGTCACACATATGTATTTTTTACAATCTGTGGCTTAGCTTTTCATTTTTAAAGTCTTTACAAGAGTAGAAGTTATGAATTTTTACTAAATCCAGCTCATTTGTGGTTCTCATTTTTTGTGGGTGTATACTATATAAGAACTATATTGCCTTTTCCAAGGTCACAACATTTTTCTCCTGTTTTCTTTTAAAAGCTTTATAGTACCAGCTTTCATAGTTAATCAGTGGTCCATTTTGAGTTAACTTTTGTGTGTGGTATAAAGGAGGGCATCTGTGCTCATCTGTTTTTCCTAATCTGAGTTCAGGTATGACAATATAATCTATAAACTATAATCTATAAACTACATAATCACCCTGGAAATACCTTAGCACCTTTTTTGAAATTCTACCACATCAGTCTAATTACACTGCTGTACTGTCTATTTGCTCCATATATATATCCAGTCTATACACCAGTATCATGCTGTCTTTACTGTGGTCATTTTTTTCTTTTCTTTTTTTTCCTAGTCTTCCTTCCATTATGATTTGGTGTGGGTTTCCCAGGTATCACTGGTGGTAAAGAAGCCGCCTGCCACTGCAGGAGACATAAGAGACATGGGTTTGATCCCTGGATTGGGAAAATTCCCTGGAGGAGGAAAGGGCAACCCACTCCAGTATTCAGAATTGATTTCCTTTAGGATTGACTGGTTTTATCTCCTTGCAGTCCAAGAGGCTCTCCAGATTCTTCTCCAATGCCACAGTTCAAAAACATCAATTCTTCAGTGCTCAGCCTTCTTTATGGTCCAACTCTCTCATCCACGCATGACTACTGGAAAAACCATAGCTTTTACTATATGGACCTTTCTTGGCAAAGTAATGTCTCTGCTTTTTAATATGCTGTCTAGGTTGGTCACAGCTTTTCTTCCAAGGAGAAAGATCTTTTAATTTCATGGCTGCAGTTACCATCCACAGTGATTTTGGAACCCAAGAAAATATAATCTGTCACTGTTTCCATTGTTTCCCCATCTATTTGCCATGAAGTGATGGGACTAGATGCCATCATCTTCTTTGAATGTTAAGTTTTAAGCCACGTTTTCACTCTCCTCTTTCACATTCATCAAGAGGTTCTTTAATTCCTATTTGCTTTCTGCTATAAGGGTGGTGTCATCTGCATATCATAGGTTATTGGTATTTCTCCCGACAATCTTGATTTCAGCTTGTGCTTCACCCAGCTTGGCATTTCACATGATGTGCTCTGCATATAAGCTAAATAAGCAGGGTGACAATATACAGCCTTGACATACTTCTTTCCCAATTTTGAACCAGTCCATTGTTTTGTATCTGGTTCTAACTGTTGCTTCTTAACCTGCCTACAGGTTTCTCAGGAGGCAGGTAAGGTGGTCTGGTATTTCCATTTTTGTCAAGTAAATTTACCAATACCCTTAATAGTTAACAAATTAAATGCAAGTCAATAACTTAGTAGTTAAATGTTTTCAACTCAGATTAAAATTTTCCTGTTAGGAAGCATGTTCTTTTCATTTGTTTTTCATGACATTATTATTCCAAATATTCTAAAACATAGTCCATTAGGTGGACTATAGTTGCATAGCAAGGCTACTTTTGCTAGAATGTTTAAGTACCTTTTACTTTTATTCTTATTTTCTATATTCATGATGTTATTTATGGTAAAGCATCCAATGCAATTATCAGACTTCACAAATTAGTGAACCTATTTTTTTATTTTTTAAACAACATTAGTAATTTCAGTAAGGTTTTAAAATTGTCTTTATTCATCTAAATTGTAATACTTTATTTTTTAACCTAATCAGATAAATAAAAAGAAAGAAAAGTGTCCTTTAGTCCATTTAGTGTGCTTAAAGGATTACATATCTCTCCTCTCTACTTATTAAAAAAGAAAACAAAGCTATTAACATAGCTATCAAGTTAATAAACACATTAAATGGAAGCAAAAATAATATACTTATATAACGATTCACCAGGAATAGAAAAACATTGCAAATTTATCTACAATGTTTTAAAGATTTACCTCTTGATCCTAATTTTTTTTTTGATCCCAATATTTATCACACTATATTGAACTTTAAATATGCTTTTTCAGAAATAAACTTATGTGTGAAAGAGTTTTGGGGTGTCAAATTTTCCCCTGAACTTTCATTATTTGATTTCCTAAGAAGCAATGGCATATTTCAATTTATAGTAGGTAGTCTGGTTCTAAGCATACAGTTTCTAAGCAAGTTGACTGCCTGTGTTAAAATCTCTGCTACTTCACAAACTGCTTCTACACATTAACTGTGTATTCCGGAGCTGCTTTCTCTTTTTATATTTAAAATTGAATAATTATATAATCTAAGTCACAACATCCTGCTAAGAGACAATTAAATATTTTCTATTAAGTGAATATCACAGTGCCTAAAACAAAGGTCATAATAATTTCTACTTTAAACTAATGCATCATATACAAAGACCTGATAAGCATGAAGCTGATTAGATTAGGACCCAAAGTATCTCTTTAAACACTTTACTGTATATCCTTACATACTTTCCTTTTGCAGATATAGATTGACAGAAACTGTCATACAACACCTCATTTTATATTGCAATGTATTATGAATAACTTACTATGCAAAGATTATTTTTAGTGAGTGGGCATTCTGAATATTTTTTAAGATTATTTTTGGACATTATGAGGTTGTTTCAATGAAAATTAAAACACTTCTATTATAATTTTAAAAACAATTTATAATAATAAACACTATTATCTATCTGTTGACATTAGATGAATATATACTTTTAAAAACTATGGAGCTTAAGAAAAAAATATTGTTTTTTAATTTATATTACTAACTAAAAGGACTTTTGTTATGTTTTCAGAGTTTTGTACTACAAAGCCTGAACTGAACGTTGATGAGAACAGTTAATTCTTGATCCTTTCTAAGTCCTGATATTTGAGTAATTACATTAAAGACAGGCATCAGCAATACTAAATAACTCTGATTATACTGAATGGGAGAGGAATGATTAAAAGTCCACATGAAGCATTAATTTACTACCTAATTATCACATAATACCAATTGACTATTCTATTTATTTTTCCCCTTTGGGTTGTTATTTTGAATGAAATAAAAATTGCAGTGTAATAGTTTGCAAAGATCATAGGTAGAAGCACAATAATTCATCAAGGGGCCTAGTTGGACAGCCTTGTCAAAATAGGTTAGTAAATTTCTCATGACTGTAGCCAGTGTTGCAACATTTTTAAAGATAGCAATCCATTATCACTTCTCTTCTGCCACCTGAAAAATATCATCCCACAGAATCTGATTTCCTCCTGGGATGACATGACACTGCTCAAAAGACAATGAAACCTCCTTTTCCCAAAATATCAAATGATAATCTCTAAGCCAGAGACATGATATTATGTTCCTCAAGTCTGTTGTGTATTACTAAGGAAATAGGAAACTTAAGTAACTTTAATTCACTATGTTTAGATTTAATTTTGTTTTGATTATATCAGTAATAAAAACAAAATTTGCTGCAATTATGTCCTAAAATGTATAACAAGTCCTGTGGAGGATTATATGATATTTATAGTTTTTACATATATATGGTTTTATAGTTCTATATAGGAAAGGTATAGTACTTGTTTTGCTGCTACGTATAAATCCAGGGAACTTAAGGCAATTGAAATCTAAGATAATTATGGGGAAGATACATTTTTGTAACAGGGAATTGGTCAGTTTCAATTTTGTAATAGCTGCTATTTATTCAAATCAGCAAGAAAATGAAACTTCATTGTGATAAAACCACTTTAAGGACTAAACTGAGAAAAGGATCTGTTTTTCTCGTGTAGAAATCTACTCAAAAATGAATTCCTTTAGAACTACTATATTTCTTGAAGTTCTTCTAGAATGAAACTCTTAAAAATAAGTTCATATGACACTCAATTCCAAAATTAAACTTTTCCAGGAGAAAGCCTAATTTAAAAAGGCTTCATTAAAAAAAAAATTCTTAGAATATTACCTATCAAGTAAATATGGTGATTATGGCAGAGACAGTCACTGGCTACTAGCTATTCATAACAACCCTGTATTTCCCAATTCTTGGATGTAGACATGGCCTTGGAACTAATTCTGGTCTATGGGTTGTGAGTAAAAGTGACAAAGGTCACTTGCAAGATGGAATGATTAGGAGTCAGTGTTTAACTCCCTCACCTCTCTTTTCCTTTGTCATTGAAGCCACTGAGGCCATGGGGAAGGTGTAAGATACTGAAGTTTCTGACCACTTGCATTGCTGAGTAGCTGTGTAGAACAGGGATTTCCCCCAGCAATTCACACTGAGTTTTCTTAGCCAGAAAGAAGAAGCCATTTTTAAAATAAGCCACTGAGATTTCAGGATTGTTCTGTTTCTACAGCCATGATCCAGACTATCCAAATTAATTCAGTGAACTAAGGTGAAGAAGATATAGCATACAGGTCAAGTTTCCCTAATAGTAAATATAGTTTAAAAATGGGAAGAATATTGGTTCAAGATGGCAGAGTAGAAGGACATATGCTCATCTCCTCCTGTCAGAACACTGAAATTGCAGCTAGGTATTGAACAGCTACCAACAGAATGATGCTGGAACCCACCAAAAAAAGATACCTCATGTCAAATGACGAAGAAGCAGCCACAATGAGATGGTAGGAGGGGTGCAATCACGATCAGATTAAATCCCATACCCACCAGGTGGGTGACCCACAAACTAGAGAACAACAATACCAAAGCATTCTCCCACTGTTGTGAAGGTTCTGAGCCCCATGTCAGGCTGCCTAGTCTGGGGAGTGGGGCAAAAGGACTGAGAATCCCCAGGGAATCTGAACTTGAAGATCAGAAGGATTTAATCACAGGACTTCCACAAGACTGGGAGATACAGAGATGGAGGCCACAAACAAAATCTTGTGGGCACCAGCGCCCATGGGAAAGGAGCAGTGACCCCATAAGAGACTGAGCCAGACTTATCTGTGAGTGTTGAAGGGTCTCATGTGGAGGTGTCAGTCAGCAGCAGCTCACCATGGAGCCGGGGGTACTGGCAACAACAGTCCTGGGAGATGAGCCCAGTGCTTGGTGTGAGCCCTCTTGGAGATCTCCATTAACCATACCACAGGGCCTGCAGACTCCAGGACTGGGTTTTCCCAAGCCAAGCAACTAACAGGGAGGGAGCAGAGCCACACCCATCAACGAACAATTGGTTTAGTTTTACTCAGCTCTCTGGCTACCCACCAGAGCAAGACCTAGTTTCTCTACTGCCAGTCCCTCCCATCAGGAAGCTTTCGCAAACCTCTTAGCCTCATCCACCAGAGGGCAGACAGAAGAAGCCAGAAGAACTACAGTCCAACAGCTGCCTGAAAAAACCACATCACAGAAAGTTAATCAAAATGAAAATGCAGAGGATTATGTCCCAGAAGAATGGACAAAATAAGACTACAGAAAAACAGTTAAATGAAGAGGAGATAGGCAACCTTCTAGAAAAATAATTCAGAATAATGATAGTGAACATGATCCAGGATCTCAGAAAAAAAACTGGGGGGGGGGGGGGGGGAATTTGCAAGAATTGTTTACCAATGACCTAGAAGAACTAAAGAACAAACAAACAGAGATGAAGAATACACTAGAAGGAATCAATAACAGCACAGCTGATGCAGAAAAACAGATAAGTGTCCTAGAAGACAGAACAATGGAAATCACTGCCACAAAAGAGGATATAGAAAAAAGAACGAAAAAACAACAACAAAAATGAAGACAGCCTAAGAGATCTCTAGACAGCATTAAACACACCATCATTCTCATTATAGGGGACCCAGAAGGAAAGAGAAAGAACCCAAGAAAATATCTGAAGATATAATAGCTGAAAACTTCCCTAACATGGGAAAGGAAATATCAACCAAGTCCTGGAAGCACAGAGGTTCCTAGGTAGGATAAACTATAGGGAGAACACACCAAGACACATGGTAATCAAGCTGACATAAGTTAAAGACAAAGATAAATATAAAGCAACAAGGGGAAAGTGATGAACAACAAGGGAACTCCCATAAGGTTTTCAGCTGATTTCTCAACAGAAACTCTACAAGCCAAACCAGAATGGCATGATATGTTTAAAGTGATGAAAAGGAAAAACTTGCAATGAAGAATACTCTACCCAGCAAGACTTTCATTCAGATTTGATGGAGAAATCAAAAACGCTCCAACAAGCAAAAGTTAAAATAATTCAGCATCATCAAACCAGCTTTACTATCAATATTAAAAGACCTCTTTAGGCAGGAAACATGAGAAAGGGAAAAGACCTACAAAAAATAAACCCAAAATAATTAAGAAAATAAGATCATCAGTTCAGTTCATTTCAGTCGCTCAGTTGTGTCCGACTCTTTGTGACCCTATGAATCGCAGCATGCCAGGCCTCCCTGTCCATCACCAATAAGATCATACATATGAATAATTATCTTAAATGTAATTAGATTAAATGTACCAACCAAAAGACATAGACTGGCTGTGTGGATGAAAACATGTGCATGGATGCATTTCCATTTACCACATCATTCAACTTAACCCCCCATATTATATGTAATTATTTGATATTGTTAGGTTAATCATGATGCATTAAGACTTGCAATTGCAATTATCTTCCTATTTTTTGTCTGACTATTGTTTGTAAAAAATAGATAAACATTTTTACTATTGTGATTATATAACTATTATTCATTTTAATACTATTGTATTATGATTGGTCAACAGAAAATAATAGAATTCTTTATCAATGAAACTACTATTTAATAGAAAAATCTATAATCACTTTTTAAAATCCATATGCACGTTAGAATTATCTTGGAATTTTTTGAAAACTACAAATGTCTAGGTATTGTTTTTTCTCCCAAGCTCCGGATGTGATTCTAATGAGCAGCTGTGTTTCAAAACAACTGGGCTCATATGTTGATCTTTTACATTTATCAAGTTTGTTTCACTTTTTCTATTTCATATTCCATGCTCCCGTTTTATTTAGTTTATGTTTTCCAATTTCTCCATCTCTTTGTTGTTCTTTCTTAAGCCTTTTTGAAGTTTAGTAGAAAAACTTTTGTATATATATATATTTTGTATATATATATATATACAAATATATACAATATATACATATGTATATATATATGTACATATATATATACACAAATATATACAAATCTATATATATATATATAGGAGAAGGAAATTGTAATAAGTTTTGGAACTGAGGACTTCCCAGGTGGTGCTAATGGTAAAGAACCTGCCTGGCAATGCAGGGGACATAAGAGATGAGGGTTTGATCCCTGAGTCAGGAATATCCCCTAGAGGAGGGCATGGCAACCCACTCCAGTATTCTTGCTTGGAGAATCCCACAGACAGAGAAGCCTTGTGGGTTACAGTCCATAGAGACACAAAGAATCAGACACGACTGAATCAGTTTAGCACACATGCATGCAGTAGAATAACACGTAACTTTGTTCTATATTTTCCAAGTCTCCTGTAAATGTGTTATTATACTTTCATAATTAAAAAAAAATGGGAAGAATGGAACAAACAAGGACATTCAATTATTAGCAAAATGTGAACTCTTTGAGATAATGACGTGAATTGTCACTCCATTTCCAAGAACTAAGCTGATGCCACTTTTAGGGCCTCACCTGTGACCTAAGGTTTCCCAGTCTGTGGGACTTGGCTGTTCTCAGAGCAGTTTGTTTGGCAGCCTGTGTGGGAGAGCAGATGTATTTGTGAGTCCAAGTGAAAGATTTTCAAACTCAGCTCCATAACTACTCTTCAGTTCTTTTCCACTCCGTTTCTCAAGTGGGAAACATTAAAGCTTGTCTCATATTTGCCCATATGTTAGGATTCCTCGAGTAATGTGTTTGCGTTATGACTTCTCGCTATCCCTGAAGGAAAAAAATCACCTAAAAATGCACCATGTGTAGGCAAGGAGCTATGGTTTTCATTAGTCATACACTCAGCCAACATGTGGCCTTATCTACATGTAGATCACTAGAATGTAAATGTGTATGGTGAATATTTAGGAAGCTAAGGCTTTGCTGGATGCTTTGGGAGATATTTGGCTTATCCAACTCCGATTCACTGTGTCTTGTTTACCTTCAAATTTAATGTTCCAATTGTATTCACAATAGCATCTGAGCCAAATTCAAATTTATAAACATGCATTTCTGATCTTGGATCTCTATGTGTGAAAACAAGCATTCTTTATATTACCGATGAGTTTCCTAGAAATTTCAGAATTAATTGCCTACTGTATTTTGTATTTGTATACTGACTTTGTATTTTACAAAGTCTTTGTAAAATTGTATGCAATGGGTTGCACATGCTACCTTATCCCCATTTCCCCCTTCCATAGCTTTGTTTCATCTTTTCCAGAAACAACAACATAATAAAAATGACCTTCTTTCAGAATGAGGGTTTGAATAATAACTTCCCATTCCTCTAGTTCACATATTAAACTCAGATCTCTCTTTACATCCCCAACAGGAACTTAATTGAAATATCTTGCATTCATCATCATTATTGAAAATGTGATGCCCATTCCCTTATACTACACATTATCAGAGTTAGCATCTCTGCTGTTTCTTTATCAGCTGAATGGCACTGGAAGTGTATTGTCACTTTCTAATTGAACAATTAGATAATACTGAAAGATCATCAGGTAAAGAGGCATGCTAGCTGCTGCTACTCTTGTTGCTGATATAGTGAACACTCACCCCTGAGCTTTCCCCCATCCCTCCGCCACCCTCTCATCCCAATTCAGAGAACGGGAATCCTACAGGTTTTAGCATAGACTTTTGACTCCTGTGTGCTGTGTGTGTATGTCCTTGCTCGGACATGTCTTATTCTTTATGACCCTATGAACTATAGTCCGCCAGGCTCCTCTGTACATGGGATTTTTTAGGCAAGAATACTGGAGTGGGTTGCCATTTCCTCCTCCAGGGGATCTTCCCGACCCGGGGATTGAACCTGCGTCCCCTGCATTGGCAGGCAGATTCTTTACCACTGAGCCACCTGGGAAGCCCCCTGTGTGGTTTGGCTTTGGGCAAATGAATCTTGTTCAAAGGAATTTATCCACAGCCCTTCTTCATCCAAGTGGGCATCTTTGCTAAGGAAGATATGCCAAACTTCTAGCTCTTCAAATTCCTGTAAGCAGTTGCACTATGAGGCTCTCAGAATGTTATATTATATATGAGCACCTTATTTAGAAATCTTGGAGAATTGCCAACTATTTTTATTTCTCAGTTCTTACAGCGGTATAATTTGAAATAGAACCACGTTTTCCCACTCTGTTCTCTCTGTCTTTGTC
Source organism: Dama dama (assembly GCF_033118175.1). Taxonomy (NCBI): domain Eukaryota; kingdom Metazoa; phylum Chordata; class Mammalia; order Artiodactyla; family Cervidae; genus Dama; species Dama dama. Next base: position 97,966,536 of record NC_083689.1, read on the forward strand.
TGTGTGGGTGTGTCTCTCTGTCTGTCTGTCTGTCTCTTGGTTTTCAAATTCTCCAGAGTACAGTAGGAAAGGGATCAAATAAAGAACTCTAGAAAGTGAAGATTTTCAGATTTCACAGAAGCCACAGAGTGTTCGGGGAATCAGATGTCTTCATTTGAAACTATGGGCAATACTGCCGTCCTCCAGCTGTCACATGTATCTTAGTGTTCAGTGAGCACTGAAGTTTGAATTAGGCAATAGAATATAAAAACAGCAACTGGTAAGGACAGAATTAGTATTTGGAATTATGGGCATGAGCACTTCTAAGGTTTTGGTTCTTATGCCTGAATAACAGCCCAAGATGGTGGGATGCAAATGATTCTCTCTTTAAAAACAACAAGAACGAAAGCAATAACAACTTTCCACTTAATTGAAAAGAAATGATTGAATGCACTGCAAGGACACTGATTCTTTAAGGGGCATGTTTTTAGTTATTACTATTCTATCAGGGAGGGCTTCCAGGGAGGGCTAAAGAATCTGCCTGCTGATGCAGAAGATTGCAGGCTTGATCCCTGGGTCAGGAAGATCCCCTGGAGAAGAAAATGAAAATCCACTCCAGTATTCTAGCCTGGGAAATCCCATGGACAGAGGAGCCTGGACGGCCACAGTCCAGGGGGTCACAAAAAGAGTAGGACATGACTGAAGTAACTTAGCATGCACGCACGCACGTGACTTAGCAACTAAAACAACAACACTATATCAGGGTAGGAAAATTCCAGAAATAGGAAGACTGTCCCTTGGCATTTCTTCAATTCTAAACATTATCATGATGAGAAATAATTTGCAGTATTCCACATGTGCACATACTAGATCTATTTATACTTACCCACTCACATTGTTAATAAACATATCATATCTGTTTGATTGATTTGATTCTTTATTTGATTCTTTAATACTAGGAACCTATTTTTCCTTATCCACTCAAGCAATAAAAAGTATGTTCCAAAAATAAGTATAATTGTACATAACACATCACAATTTACTTTAAAAAATTTGGTCATTTAAATAACCTGAAAATTTAGCTGATTGACCGCAGAAATTGTGAATCACGTAAAACACAGGTGGTAAATGGGAACACAAGGTTCTGGACCAGATTCTCTTATTCCAGACCTCACATTACCTTCACTATGTGAAAGTGAAGTTGCTCAGTCGTGTCTGACTCTTTGTGACCCCATGGACTGTAGCCTACCAGGCTCCTTCATCCGTGGAATTTTTCAGGCAAGAGTACTGGAGTGGGTTGCCATTTCCTTCTCCAGGGGATCTTCCCGACCCAGGGATCAAACCCAGGTCTCCTGCATTGCAGGCAGTTGCAATGTCTGAATTGTCTGAACCAGCAGGGAAGCCCACTGTGTGATATGGATAGGAAATTCACTATATGATGTGGAGTGTATAACACAGATGATACAGTAATGAATAACTTCAGTGGCCCATACCTTTCTCTGGCAAATTTTTTGCCTGAATTTACTATTTTTGTTATTGGACTTTCATGCTTTGTCTTTAACTCTTGTTGGATTATCTTCTATGTGTATAATTGCTTAGAGCTTGTTTTCTTAGGTTTTGTTGTTGAATCTAAGCTATTCTTGTCTCAAGAAGTTCTCTCTAAGCTTTTGCTAGCCTGAAAACTTAAGTTGGGACGTAGATCAGAATAAACAGAATGAACAGAAGAATTTCTTTTAACTCATAATCCTAGTAGTAATCACTTTCTCTGTATTGTTAAGTATTTTGCTATAAAATATTTCAGATACACAAATATTATAGAGAATACTATAATGTATAAACAAACTACCCAGATTTTAAAATACTCAGTATTTGGTTGCACTTCTTCCAAATACAGTTTTGAGAATAAAGCACATTGGCATTTTATGCACCGCCTTGTAATCCCTTCATCCCTGCAGATAGCCAAGACCCAAAGTCGGCATGTATTTATAACATGCTTTGTTTTTGTACAAATTTGTATCTTTATCCATAAACAATAATTTCATATATTTACTATCTTACACAGAGGGTATCTTATGATCTGTAGTATTTTTCTTTTATTACAATAATTTTATTGAAATAATTCATATATGTAAATTGCACCCTTTAACATGTACAACTAGGTGGTTTTGTTCTACAATTTTATTTATCTTTAAAAAATATATACATATTTATTTGGCTGCACCAGATCTTAGCTGCAGCATCTGGGATCTTTATTGAATCCTGTGACGTCTTTATGTTGTCCTGTGGGATCTTCCATGTGACTCACCACTCTCTCACAGTGGCGCGCCAGCTCCAGAGCATGCGGGCTCAGTAGTTGCAGGGTACAGGCTTAGTTGCCTCCCAGCAAATGGGACCTTAGTTCTCCAGCCAGGGATTGAACCCACATCCCCTACCCTGTGGGCTTCCCTGGTAGCTCAGCTGGTAAAGAATCTGCTTGCAATGCAAGAGACTGGTTTGATCCCTGGGTGGGGAAGATCCACTGGAGAAGAGATAGGCTACCCACTCCAGGATTCTTGGGCTTCCCTGGTGGCTCAGATGGCAAAGAATCTGCCTGCAATGTGGGAGACCTGGGTTTGATCCCTGGGTTGGGAAGATCCTCTGGACTAGGAAATGGCAACCCACTCCAGTATTCTTCCCTGGAGAGTTCCCACGGACAGCGGTGCCTGGCAGGGTACAGTCCATGGCCTCACAGGAAGCCAGACACATCTGACTGACTAGGCACAGCACAGCCCCTACATTGCAAGGCAGAGTCTTAACCACTGGACCACCAGGGAAGCGCCATCACTGATTTTAGAACATCTTTCCATTCCTCTGGAAGACAGTAATTTACCTTTCTTATGCCTAAGTATCTGCCTATACTGGGCATTTCACATAATGAAGTTATGTGATATGTTGGGAATATCCCCTGGAGAAGGGAATGGCAACCCACTCCAGTATTCTTGCCTGGAGAATCCCATGGACAGAAGAGCCTGGCGGGCTAGAGTCCATGGAGTCGAAAAGAGTTGGACACTGCTGAGCCACTAGCACTTTCATTTTCACTTCATGATTTGTTTCTGGTTTCTTTCACTTAGTATAATTCTTTCAAGTCTTGACCATGTGGCAGAACCACCCATACTATATTTCTTTTTGTTAATAAACAATAATTCATTGCTTAGAAGAATGCATTATATTTATCCACTCATTAGTTGATGGTCATTTGTGTTGGTTTCACATTTGGCTCTCATGAATAATACTTCTATGAATATTTGTATAAAAGGGTGAACATGTTTTCAGTTCACTTGGGCATATACCCAGGAGTGGAATTACATAGCTATAGGGCAACAGTATATAGCATTTTGAGCAGATCACCAACTGTTTTCCAAAGTGGCTACTTCCTTTTACTATCCCAACAGCAGTGTATAAAGATTCCAGTTTCCCCACATATTTATCAACACTTGTTATAGTCTATTATTTTGAATTTCACCCATCCCAGTGAGTCTAGAGTGGTATCTTGTATTTTTTGTTTGTTTGTTTGTTTTATATTTCTCTAATTACAGGAAAGCCTGGCTTGCTGCAGTCCATGGGGTCACAAAGAGTTGGACATGACTGAGTGACTGAACTGAACTGAATAGTTTATAATTGTCCCAAGCAGTTTGCTGTACTCTCTTTGATTTTGAGGGCAGATATAATTTAAGAAAATAGCAAACACACAAAAATATTTGGCAAACGAAACCATAAAATAAACAAATAAAAAATTGCACTGTCACAACACCAAAACATTTTACGGTGCAAATTGCTTTTATTTTGTGATGTGTATCAACTCTATTTTCTAAGAAACACCATTGCAGTTCCCTGAAACCTTGGCATTGCTTTGCTCTAATGAGATGAGGGAAATAAAGAGTGCTTCCTTCACTCTATAAAGTCACAAGTCCGCTAAATGGTAGAGGTGGATGTCATTCTTGAAACCCGAGCCTAGAGCTGCTTCTTCTTCCATAACGTATGTCTTGGTGTCAATCCAAACTGTGGTGCACACAGATTTAGCACTGGTTTCCTTAGGAGCCCAGTTTGGGTGTAATAAGAGTGAGTTACACAAGACTTGTGCCTCCAATGATGAATTTCAGCTATTATGGGGTTGGAGTGGGACTAACAGGTGCAAACTGTTATATACAGAATGGAACAAACAACACACAAGGTATTTATATTTAACAGCCTATAATAAATCATAATAGAAAAGAATATAAAATAAACATAAATATTATACATATATATGATTTAACTGAATCACTTTGCTCTGCTGTACACCAGTAACAAAACATTCTAAATCAACTACACTTCAATAAAAAAAAATATTAAACTCTTATGAATCACTATTTAATTTAACATATTTTTTTACCAGTCTGACTCATTGATTCTTATACTTGAAGATGTAAAGCATGACTGATAAAGTACATGCTTCAGCCCAGTAAGGGTTCTCCAGGCTACTTAAAAATGATCAGAGCTGTTAATGCTTTGTTGCTGACTTTTATCCCCTCTTAGAGAATCTTGTCTGTAGTATTTCCTGCTAATCTTATTCTTTGCACAGGCGAGAGCTGCTTTCTTTCCATTTGGCTTCTAAATATGTAGCATTCATTTAATTTATTTTCCTGCACTATTCAGCTTGGGTTTCCTACCTTTTTTCCATGGCAAACAAGAGCATTAAAAAAGAAAGAAATATCAAGTTACTTATCTTTCCTCATGTTATGAAATTTTTTTCCTATTAGGAAAACACTGCTTTGGTAATTATGTATCTATTACATTCCAATAGATATGTCTGTCAATAAATTATCCAGATGGGATAATTTTTTTGTGTGTAGTTTAGCTCTTTTTAAGAGTCCCCTGCCTTTTTAAGGCTTAATGATTTTTCTCTTCATGTATCAAAACAATTATATGAGAAAAAGTATTTTGGGCTATGTTATTTATATCTATCATAATTATATATTAAAGAGTTTTATATTTTATTGCTATTATATTTTGCAGCCTCTAAAGACAAAGTAATGCACTGGAATTTGCTCCCCCCAAAAATGTTTACTTATGCATCTTTAAGCTGATTTAACAAACTCTCTGGGCTTCATTTGCTTCATTTATATATTAATTCAATCTTTATTTGTTGAGCTCCTTTCCTATGCAGAATTAGACTGAGGACTTGGCGGTAAATAATCACAGCCACCTTAAGGTGTTTACGTTCTATAGAGAGTTAGGTGAGGAGAAAGTATGACTGTAGGTGATTGAGCTATCTCAGAGAAGAAAATTCTGGGCTAAGTTTTAAAAAATGAATAAGAATTAGTTGAGTGAAAAGGACATGGAAATTGGGGCAAACATATAGTTCAGATAAAGGGTATAATTTAACAAAGCCATGAGTGGAAGAAATAGCCATATATCTAGGCAAAAACAAGAAGTGAGCCATAACTAGATCAAAAAACCTGAGGCAGGGAATATAGGGAAAAAAATAAAAGAATTTGAGAAAGCAATAAAATAATAAAGAGTGTGTACGTGTGTGAAGCAGTATGGAATTCATTTGGAAGGTGATATGGGGACTGTTGAAATGTTTTAAGCAGGAATATCATGAGTTGGTTATATTTGTATTTTAAATATATTATTTTGAAATTGATGTGGTGAATGAATTTGAGAAGTGTAAAAATATTGATAAGATAGTTGTAAATTCAAATATATCCCATTGTCTCTGTTAATATGTTTGTGTTCATCAAAGTGATCTATATCCTTTTTTGGTTTAGTAAATACATACACTGTATTATTCTGAAAAGTGGTGACCATAAAATTTGCATAACTTGACTGAAGGAAGAAGATTGTACCATATCCTATTGTACTAATTTTTTTAATTTTATTTTGCTTTATTTTAGCAAAGAAAAGTATAGTTTCACATTTTTGTAACAAATTACCATAAATTTAATGGCTTGAAAAACATACATGTGTTAATTTCAATTCTGGAGGACAGAAGTCTAAAACCAGTTTACAGGTGTAAAATCAAGGTGTTTGCAAGGCTAATTATTTCTGGGGCTCCCAGGAAGTATCTATTTCTTACCTCTTCCAGCTTGTAGAGACTGTGCTGGAATTTCTTGTCTCATAAACAAACCACTCCAATAACTACTGCCATCTTCACATAGCCTTCTCTTTTCATCAAATTTCCCTATGGCTCCTTCTTACAAACACACTGGAGATTACATTCAGGGCTCCTTTGAATAACCTAGGATAACTTCTCCATATCAAATTCTTTATTTTAATTAAATTTGCAAATTATTTTTTGACATATAAGCTAATGCAGGTTCTGAGAATTAGGATGTAGATATCTGTGGTGCGAGTGTATTAGTGAGCCTGACAGCTCTATGTCCTGGAAATCACTCCTATCAGTCATAGATGAGCAGCTTTTTCACTTTCTTTTTGTAGCTGCATAATACAGAGGGTCTTATTTTGGGCTTCCCTGGTGGCTCAACTGGTAAAGAATGCGTGTGCAGTGCAGGAGACTTGGGTTCACTCCCTGGGTTAGGAAGATCCCCTGGAGAAGCGAAAGGCTACCCACTCCAGTATTCTGGCCTGGAGAATTCCATGGACTATTCCATGGAGTTGCAAAGAGTCGGACACGACTGAGCAACTTTCACTTTCACTTTCTAATACTCCCGTATATAGCTGTATCATGGTTTATTTAAGTAATTTTCTACTAACAGACATTTTTTATGCTTTCGTAGGGAATGCTGCAATTAGTAACTTTATAAGTACATTTTGGAACTGTACATATGTATTAATATAATGCATTATACGTAACATATATGTGTATGTGTGTGCGCTCAGTCATGTTTGACTCTCTGCAACGTCATGGACTGTAGCCAGCCAGACTACTCTGTCCATGGGATTTCCCAGTGGGTTGCCATTTCCTACTTCAAGGGATTTTCCTGACCCAGGGATCAAACCCACATCTCTTGCGCCCCCTGTGGTGGCAGGCGGATTCTTTAGCACTGAGCCACCTGAGTTGATAGGTATATAGAGGTATACAAATATAATGGAAATATTAAATTTAATACTTAAATATTATGAAGATACATATACTAATAAGTTGCTGTGATTGTTTATAATTAACTTACTTTCCTGATAGCTCAGTTGGTAAAGAATCCACCTGCAATGCAGGAGATCCTGGTTCGATTCCAGGGTCAGGAAGATCCCCTGGAGAAGGGATAGGCTACCCACTCCTGTATTCTTGGACTTCCCATGTGGCTCAGCTGGTAAAGAATCCGCCTGCAATGTGGGAGACCTGGGTTGGATCCCTGGGTTGGGAAGATCCCCTGGAGAAGGGAACGGCTGCCCACTCCTGTATTCTGGCCTGAAGAATTCTATGGAATGTATCGTCCGTGGGGTTGCAAAGAGTCAGACAGGACTGAGCGACTTTCACTTTCACATTTCTGAGGTTAAATTGTATTACTTATTAGAATGGCAATTTCAGCATCAATTCTATACTATTTTTCTATAGGTGTAAATTCAGAGAATTCTGTTCATATGAGTACATAGATGAAAATAAAGGAGTTGCAGCAGTATCTTCAAAGTCTTTAAACTTCTTTTTAGTTGTACACTTAAATCACTTAGTGACCTATCATCAAAAACTAATAACCTATCAGATAACAACTCAATTCTGTGCTCCTTTAACCTTTGTTGAATGTAAACAGTTGCAAAATACTGAGCAGTAAGATACCATTTGTTGTCCATTCATCAGAGTCATTTACTTTTTAAAAATCAAGAGCAGTAATTTGAAAATCATCACTATGTATTGCTGTCCTGGAGTTCTTAATTCTTAGAATAATGGAAGGTGGTAAAATATGGGAGGCAAGAAATAAGAGCTAAGTTGAAGAATAAAAATGATGAAGAGAAGTTGGGAAAGGGAGCAAAATTCAACTCCATGTTCTTTCTTGAGCAGATCAGTGTTGGTTATGTATATATAAGATAGTTGAAGATCTGAAAATCAATTCCTTTAAAATATTTCTTTTGCATACTCCTTGTCAAGTCTTCATGCACCCATGTGATATATATACGCTACCCAGTATTGAAGACTGCAGCTGTTCACTATTGCAGGTTGTGTTCTCAATCACCAAAGGCTTTATTCTCTTCTCAAAGGCATACTTAGGTTTTAGAAGAACTGAATTATGGCAAAGGGTATCTAAAATAATTTCTTTAAGAACAAAGATGGTCTCTTCTACTTAGTAAAATTTCAGAATAACTCCTGGTGTTTGCCAAGTATATGTAGATAGTAAATGCTTATGGTTTGATTAAAAGAAAGTTATATATTAAAAAAAGAAAGTTATCAAGAATAAATGCAGTGCATAAGCACCAAGTTCAAATTTGGTCACCTTGCTGTTCACTTGTCATTTCTTTCTGAGAAGTCAGAGCCTTGGTCTGGCCTACCCAGTTTAGCTGCCTCTATATAATGGTAGCACAGTGGTAAGTGAGACTGTTTCTGCTGTTTTCAATGTTTAACTGGGGCTCAAAAGAAGAGCACAATGGGTATTATGTGCTCACACATTTATTCAGAGGTGCTAGCCATCTATGCAGAACTTGTTGAAAGTAGCCCAGACTCGTTCTGCAACACTTAACCCATCAGTACCTCCAGCTTATATATGAGAGGAGGCTAGTGAATTAATGGGTGAGGACTGACGAATAAGGATTTCCTTGAGGAAAGTTCTGTAGTGCCATGCTTTTCCTCTCTCATTTCTTGAGGAAATAGTGTACTCCTTTTCAACTTAGGCCGTGTGACTAGGGCTTAAAGGAACGAACCGATGAGCTTGGAGGTATAGAAAATCATGCTTGAATCTTCCTGGAAAAAGCTAAAGACTGGTAATACTTGCCAGGGAGCAGAACGGGAGAGAGATCCATAGGGGATCTCTTGTTCCAGTGTTTGGTGGAAAAGGACGTAAGTTTTTCCTTAGATTAAGATGAGCAAGTTTGATCCAACAAGACATGACTCTAAGAGCAATAGGCTGTGTGGGACATTAGCAAGAAAAGAACAGAAAACAGATTCAGGAGGTGGTATACCACTGCAGTAAAGAGTACGAAAGTGGTGGATAGTAGAAGAACTCTTGAGAGAGGCGATATTTAGGCACCGGCCATTGAGAGGGTTAAAACTTTCAGATTAAAACACTACCAGTAAATTCAGACCCTTTGCCCATTTTTTAGTCGAATTATTTGTGGGTTTTTTTTTTTTTCTTGAGGTATACGAGTCCCTTATTTTATTTTCCCAAGAAGTTATACAAATGGCCAACAGATACGTGAAAAGGTGCTCAACATCACCAATAATTGGGAGATTCAAATCAAAACCACAATGAAATATCACCTTATACCTGTTAGAATGGCTGATATAAAAAAAAAAAAAATGAGACTACTGCCGTTATCAGTAGCTGGTGAGGGTGTAGAGAAAAGGGAACCTTATAAAGTGTACAATGTATATTGATACAGCCATAATGATGACGAGAAGAATGGAACTTCCTCCAAAAAGCTGAAAGTAGAACTGCAATATGATGTAGCAATCTTGCTTCTGGATATACACCTGTAGGGAACAAAATCAGTATCTCAAAGAAATATATCTATCCCCATATTCATTATCCATAGTTAACCCACATGGAAACCATCTTTGTCCATCAACAAATGAATGAATGCAGATATATACATATATAAACCTGAAATTTTTCATGATATAAATTTATATATATCAAATAAAAATTATATATAGTACACATATAAATTATAGTCATATACCTAGCAAATTGCATAAATTATCATTATATAAGAATTATATGTATTTATAAATAATAGTATATATATATATATAATTTTTCTTTGATATATATAAATGTATATGATGGGATATTATTCAGCCATAAACTAAAGAAAGAAATCTTGCTACTTGGACAGCATAGGTGAAACTAGAAGGCATTATGCTAAGTAAAATGAGCCAGTCAGAGAAAGGACACTGTATGGTATCATTTATATGTAGAGTCTGAAAAAAATAAACAAAAAAACAACTTGTAAAAACAGACTAGAATTGTGGTTACCAGGACCTGCTGCCAATATTTTCCACCAATGTAATAATATGGTCTTCAGTTCAGTTCAGTCGCTCAGTCGTGTCCACATTGCCACCCCATGAATCGCAGCACGCCAGGCCTCTCTGTCCATCACCAATTCCCAGAGTTTACTCAAACTCATGTCCATCGAGTTGGTGATACCATCCAGCCATCTCATCCTCTGTCGTCCCCTTCTCCTCCTGCCCCCAATCCCTCCCAGCATCAGGGTCTTTTCAAATGAGTCAACTCTTCACATTAGGTGGCTGAAGTATTGGAGTTTCAGCTTCAGCATCCAGGACACCCAGGACTGATCTCATTTAGGATGGACTGGTTGGATCTCCTTGCAGTCCAAGGGACTCTCAAGAGTCTTCTCCAACACCACAGTTCAAAGCATCAATTCTTCGGTGCTCAGCTTTCTTCATCGTCCAACTCTCACATCCATACATGACTACTGGAAAAACCATAGCCTTGACCAGATGGACCTTTGTTGACAAAGTAATGTCTCTGCTTTTTAATATGCTATCTAGGTTGGTCATAACTTTCCTTCCAAGGAGTAAGTGTCTTTTAATTTCATGGCTGCAGTCACCATCTGCAGTGATTTTGGAGCTCAATAAAATAAAGTCTGACACTGCTTCCACTGTTTCCCCATCTATTTGACATGAAGTGATGGGACCAGATGCCATGATCTTAGTTTTCTGAATGTTGAGCTTTAAGCCAACTTTTTCACTCACCTCTTTCACTTTCGTCAAGAAGCTTTTTAGTTCCTCTTCACTTTCTGCCATAAGGGTGGTGTCATCTGCATATCTGAAGTTATTGATATTTCCCCCCGGCAATCTTGATTCCAGCTTGTGCTTCTTCCAGCCCAACGTTTCTCATGATGTACTCTGCATATAAGTTGAATAAGCAGGGTGACAATATACAGCCTTGACGTACTCCTTTTCCTATTTGGAACCAGTCTGTTGTTCCATGTCCAGTTCTAACTGTTGCTTCCTGACCTGCATATAGGTTTCTCAAGAGGCAGGTCAGGTGGTCTGGTATTCCCATCTCTTTCAGAATTTTCCACAGTTTATTGTGATCCACACAGTCAAAGGCTTTGGCATAGTCAATAAAGCAGAAATAGATGTTTTCCTGGAACTCTTGTTTTTTTGATGATCCATGTGATGTTGGCAATTTGATCCCTGATTCCTCTGCCTTTTCTAAAACCAACTTGAACATCTGGAAGTTCATGGTTCACATATTGCTGAAGCCTGAGAACCCCATGAACAGTATGAAGAGGCAAAATGATAGGACACTGAAAGAGGAAATCCCCAGGTCGTTAGGTGCCCAATATGCTACTGGAGATCAGTGGAGAAATAACTCCAGAAAGGATGAAGGGATGGAGCCAAAGCAAAAACAATACCCAGTTGTGGATGTGACTGGTGATAGAAGCAAGGTCTGATACTGTAAAGAGCAATATTGCATAGGAACCTGGAATGTTAGGTCCATGAATCAAGGCAAATTGGAAGTGGTCATACAGGAGATGGCAAGAGTGAATGTCGACATTCTATGAATCAGCAAACTAAAATGGACTGGAATGGGTGAATTTAACTCAGAAGCCATTGTATCTACTACTGTGGGCAGGAATCCCTTAGAAGAAATGGAGTAGCCATCATGGTCAACAAAAGAGTCTGAAATGCAGTACTTGGATGCAATCTCAAAAACGACAGAATGATCTCTGTCGTTTCCAAGGCAAGCCATTCAATATCATGGTAATCAAAGCCAATGTCCCAAACAGTAACGCTGAAGAAGCTGAATTGGAATGGTTCTATGAAGACCTACAAAACCTTTTAGAACTAACACCCCCAAAAGATGTCCTTTTCATTATAGGGGACTGGAATGCAAAATTAGGAAGTCAAGAAACAGCTGGAGTAACAGGCAAATTTGGCCTTGGAGTATGGAATGAAGCAGGGCAAAGGCTAATAGATATTTGCCAAAAGAACGCAAAGGTCATGGCAAACACCCTCTTCCAACAACACAAGAGAAGACCCTACACGTGGACATCACCAGATGGTCAACACCAAAATCGGATTGATTCTATTCTTTGCAGCCACAGACGGAGAAGCTCTGTATAGTCAGCAAAAACAAGACTGGGAGCTGACTGTGGCTCAGATCATGAACTCCTTATTGCCAAATTCAGACTTAAATTGAAGAAAGTGGGGAAAACCACTAGACCATTCAGGTATGACCTAAATGAAATCCCTTACGACTATACAGTGGAAGTGACAAATAGATTTAAGGGACTAGATCTGATAGACAGAGTGCCTGATGAACTATGGACGGAGGTTCGTGACATTGTACAGGAGACAGGGATCAAGACCATCCCCATGGAAAAGAAATGCAAAAAAGGCAAAATGGTTCTCTGAGGAGGCCTTACAAATAGCTGTGAAAAGAAGAGAAGCGAAAAGCAAAGGAGAAAAGGAAAGATATTCCCATTTGAATGCAGAGTTCCAAAGAATAGCCAGGAGAGATAAGAAAGTCTTCCTCAATGATCAATACAAAGAAATAGAGGAAAACAACAAAATGGGAAAGACTAGAGATCTCTTCAAGAAAATTAGAGATACCAAGGGAACATTTCATGCAACGATGGGTTCGATAAAGGACAGAAATGATATGGACCTAACAGAAGCAGAAGATATTAAGAAGAGGTGGCAAGAGTACACAGAAGAACTACACAAAAAAGATCTTCAATACCCAGATAATCACAATGGTGTAATCACTCACCTAGAGCAAGACATCCTGGAATATGAAATCAAGTGGGCCTTAGAAAGCATCACTACGAACAAAGCTAGTTGAGGTGATGGAATTCCAGTTAAGCTATTTCAAATCCTGAAAGATAATGCTGTGAAAGTGCTTCACTCAATATGCCAGCAAATTTGGAAAACTCAGCAGTGGCCACAGGACTGGAAAAGGTCAGTTTTCATTCCAATCCCAAAGAAAGGCAATCCCAAAGCATGCTCAAACTACCGCACAATTGCACTTATCTCACAAGCTAGTAAAGTAATGCTCAAATATGTTTTTAGTAAATGCCAATAGTTAAAAGTATAAAATAGTCTTGCCTCATGATTCTGGAAAAGTCCTCTCAAGTATCAGTGCAAAAAGGGTTTGTTTCCTCCTGATACTTTACTTTTTTTTTTTCTTTAGAGTGCCAAGGAGCCAGGAAGTAAAGCTGCTGGTTTTCATTTCTAGCTTCAGATTTCAGTGATAAAAATGAGAAGATAGACGTGGATAATCTACCAGAAGATGCTACTAAGGTAGGGGGCAAAGACTAGTAATAAAATGTGAAGAGCAACTTAGATGGGGAAGTGTTGCCCATGCATGAGAAGGCAATTACTTCTCAGCTCACTCTGTGATCAGTGCAGATATAATTAAATGGTCCAGGCATTTGTTCCTGTTGATACCAGATGAGCCTTGCAAATCCTTCATAATAACATGATAGTGGCATCTACTGCCAAAGCACAGATATTATAAAAAATCTCAAGAGAGACATGGCAAATTATGTTGATCAGAAGCCAAATACTGCCTCTACTTATCATCATCTTTACCCTTACCTTCTTAAAAATGAAGTATTTTTTCAGGTTAATAACTTAATGATTGTGACTATTTTATGCTAAGAATTCCACCAAGAGTTTTACATAAAACTGTACATACAGATTATTTTATTCCACATTCACTGCAGTGTTAAAAAGATGTATTATTATTTTCATTTTTCAGTTGAGTCTCAGAGAGGGAAAGCAACTTGAACAGAAAGTTGCAGAATTAAGAACAAAACCCAAATGCTAGATCCCTGAAAGCATCTTAACTTCAATACTAAATCACCTGGCCTCTTGGATTTAAGTGCATGGAGAATTAATATCTTTTTTTCTAAGTCAACCTGGATTTAGAAAAGGCAGAGGAACCAGGGATCAAATTGCCAACATCACGTGGGTCATCAAAAAAGCAAGAGAGTTCCAAAAAAACATCTATTTCTGCTTTATTGACTATGCCAAAGCCTTTGACTGTGTGGATCACAATAAACTGTGGAAAATTCTGAAAGAGATGGGAATACCAGACCACCTGACCTGCCTCTTGAGAAACCTATATGCAGGTCAGGAAGCAACAGTTAGAACTGGACATGGAACAACAGACTGGTTCCAAATAGGAAAAGGAGTACGTCAAGGCTGTATATTGTCACCCTGCTTATTCAACTTATATGCAGAGTACATCATGAGAAACGTTGGGCTGGAAGAAGCACAAGCTGGAATCAAGATTGCTGGGAGAAATATCAATAACTTCAGATATGCAGATGACACCACCCTTATGGCAGAAAGTGAAGAGGAACTAAAAAGCCTCTTGATGAAAGTGAAAGAGGAGAGTGAAAAAAATTGGCCTAAAGCTCAACATTCAGAAAACTAAGATCATGGCATCAGGTCCATCACTTCATGACAAATAGATGGGGAAACAATAGAAACAGTGACAGACTTTATTTTTTGGGGCTCCAAAATCACTGCAGATGGTGACTGCAGCCATGAAATTAAAGACACTTACTCCTTGGAAGGAAAGTTATGACCAACCTAGATAGCATATTAAAAAGTAGAGACATTACTTTGCCAACAAAGGCCCATCTAGTCAAAGCTGTGGTTTTCCAGTAGTCATGTATGGATGTGAGAGTTGGACTATAAAGAAAGCTGAGCACTGAAGAATTGATGCTTTTGAACTGTGGTGTTGGAGAAAACTCTGGAGAGTCCCTTGGACTGCAAGGAGATCCTACCAGTCCATCCTAAAGGAAGTCAGTCCTGAATATTCATTGAGAGGACTAATGCTGAAGCTGAAACTCCAATACTTTGGCCACCAGATGTGAACAACTGACTCATTGGAAAAGACGCTCATGATGGGGAAGATTGGAGGCAGAAGGAGAAGGGGACGAGGATGAAATGGTTGAATAGCATCCCCGACTCAATGGACATGAATTTGAGTAAACTCTGGAAGTTTGTGATGGACAGTGAGGCCTGGCATGTTGCAAACCATAGAGTCGCAAAGAGTCGGACACGACTGAGCAACTGAACTGAACTGATACTTCTATATAACTTATATTTCTTTTAAAATGATAATTTTTGCCTCCCTGGTTGCTCAGACGGTAAAGAATTTGCCTGTGATGGGGGAGACAAGGGTTCAATACCTGGGTTGGGAAGATCCCCAGAAGGAGGGCATGACAACCTACTCTAGTATTCTTTCCTGGAGAATTCCTGTGGACAGAGGAGCCTGGTGGGCCACAGTCCATGGAGTCTCAAAGAGTCATATCGCATACTTCTATATAATTTGTTTTTCCCAGAGGGATTGGATGGGGAGGGAGGCGGGACGGGGGATCGGAATGGGGAACACATGTAAATCCATGGCTGATTCATGTATGGCAAAAACCACTACAATATTGTAAAGTAATTAGCCTCCAACTAATAGAAATAAATGAAAAAAAATAAAATGATAAATTAGACATAGTTAAAACAACTGTTAAATAATATAGACATGACAGTGAAAAATGACTAGGAATCATGTAAAGTCATATCTTTTGTATATTCGAATAATACTGATTTTTATGGCCAATTACTGTATGTAAAGATAAATTAATAAATGCCCTTTCTGAACTCTGTGTTATAATCTTTAAGGGTCAGAGATATCTATACTATTGAGACTGTATGGTATGAAATGGTTAATGGAGAGGAGATGAACAGTGTTCAACATGAATCTAATCATGCACCAAATTGTTCAAACTTTACTCATTATTACTGAATCTGGTCTTCCAGATTCAGACCAAGATAGTATATACCATTGATATTTGAAATATAAAACCAAGTAATAAATTTTATAATTGTTAATGATGTCATTTTTCTCCTATTCCAATTTTTTTCTTTTTGAAATTGTGTTGCTATAAATCTGCATTTCAACTTGAATGTCTTTAAATTTGCAATTCTACAACATCTACAGATTACCTTTTACATTTAATGAAGTTCATTGGGTTTACATATTCTCAGCTAAGAAATCTATGAAAAACAGAAGCCTCTAAAATGTTATTGAAGCTTAAATGGGGAATATATATATATATATATATATATATATATGTATATATATATTTATATCTTGCTTTTCTTTTTTTTTCTCTAATGCTTCCCTTGGAAATATATTAGAAATAAAACCATCACATCTCAACGTTTATCTCTAAGTTTTATTATGTCAAAAAATTTTCTAATATTTATAGAAGTCTGTCTTATAATTTGTAACCCTGATTTTCCTCAATCGAACTTTCCACTTAGTATATTGATGTGATGTAATTAATTCAGTCTTGCCCAATACTCTTCCAAGTGTATCCATGTTATAAAATTCCCCATCTCAGTACTGCTCACTGGACTCTGGTAGTTTAGAATTTAGCTGATGTTCTAAAGGTTAACATCATTACCAAGGCAAACAACCAAATGAATATCATATTGAAGAGGGTAGGAGAAACTGTTGAGACTAGAATTTCTGAGATTGTTTTATCACATTCAACAGGAAAATCTGAGTGGACAAGAAATAATTAATATGATTTATTCTTCAGCTGGTCTGAAGTTTTTGCTAAAAGTAAAGTGCCCTTCAGTTCAATAACACCAACAAGTCTATTTGTATGAGTATCTATTTAAAGTTTTGTTACATTTTCAATAAAAGTTAAACTGCTTATTCTCATAATATGTGGGTTAATTTAATACTATTTCATTTATATGTCTTGATAGGGTATTAACATACTTTATTTCAACCGTTTAATAACCCATTCATCCCCATTTTGAACATTATAAGTGTATGGATATGTTTATGTATGTATTAGATATCAATGTCTTAAATATGTAAGGTATGTATGAATATATACATAAATAAAGATCTTTTATCAGCTGTTCCTTGCCTTATAGCCTAGGGAACAGAAGCTGGACCTTAAGAATCTCTCAAACTAGGTCATGTCATTTATTACTTCCATTTTCTTAGATACTTTACAACCTGAATAGATTTAAGGATGAAAGAAAAAAATCATCAAAGATAATAAATTTAAATTTTAAAAATCATCAGATATAAAGATTTGGAGTGTTTAAAGAGTTAGCTATGGTTCCAGCATGACATGAACCAAATTTGTGTAAATATCTTGAATTATTATTATATTTTGATGGTGTATGTGTGAGGATGAGGTATTGTTTCATATCTTCCCTTAGAGGACATGAATATTTATTGTAAACCTACAGTAAGTTCAGATGAAACAGGAAAGGTAAATAGTTCTCATCATATCTTAGACCAGAAATAAGAATATAATTGATTAAATACTTAATCAAACATCCATAAGCAAATTAAATTCTAACTACATTTGTACCCTGTACTTTATTCCGACCGCTGTATAATATGTATCTCATACGGTAGGGACATTCTATTGAGACATGCATCTAGTCATTACAATTAATATTTTTGACACAGATAATCTTCTTTCTTTCCTTCCTCCTCTCTCCCTTTAACCTCTTTTCCCTCTCTCCCTTCTTCCTCCTATCTTTCTGTTTAAATAAATGGGCATCATAAATTTTTGTGTGTATGATATTTTTATTTGTTTATAACCCTCTCTTTTGTATACATTCTTTGTATATATCCAAGGGGAATGCATTTAGTTCATATATAAAGAAGTGTGTCCGTTTTAAATATAACTGAATATTTGTTAAGCAAGGATATTTTGTAATTTGTGCATATTGGAAGATATTGCTTACATATTTCAAACTGGAGATTGTTATGGAACTGTTATCACTGACGCCATCTGGATAATGCTTGGAAGTATAAAAAGTCTGAGCATATGAGTTAAGGCTATTTTCTTATTCCAGAAGGTTGTAATGAAACTCCGTGTGCAAATGAGTCTGTATAAAGAAATGACATTGTACAAATCTGATGGGGGACAACGGAAGGCAACAGAAGTAGGCAGGAGTTTTATGGGATATTGGATGAGGAATAGCTAATAAAATTATGCCTGCATGACTCTGCATGGAAGGAGAGTCAAGAAAGCTAAATGTTAAATTACCAAAGGAAATACTTTAAAGAAAATTAGAGACTTAAGTGGAGTCAGCCTTTCTCATAATTTAGACCTTGAATCTTGGTGTTTTAAACTCAAAACTGAAGAGTTTACTTGTGAAAGTCAATTTTCAGATAGGATAAGACAGCTATTTGGGTCTCTGAACTTGAGTTAAATATCCTTTGGGGAATAATTTAAGGAAGAGCTTGAGAAAATGGAGAGATAAGAATCTAATATGCTGTTACCTACTTTCTCATGTCAGATTGGTCCTTAGAATAAAGCTGCAACTTCCATCTCTCAGCACCAGAATTTCACCAGCTCTTGGGAATTGTGTGATTAGAAAGACTATTCTCATTTTTCAAAGGCCTCTGAAATGGCATTTCTATCCTGTCTCTTCTTTCTGAGGTAAAAAATAACTACAATCTCTATTTTTCCTCCTAATACAATATTTTATTTACTTCCAAAATGGATATCCATAATCAAATGATATAATAACCTCTCCAAAATAAGTGAGTCAATCACCTTCACATTAATCAGTATTCACAACTTTTTCTTTTTTTTTTTACCGCTAAAAATCTCTTTTACCATTTGCCCCTCAGTTCATAAACTTTGAGATTTGGGGGGAAAAAATAATAATGTCCATGTAGAGAATTCATTCACACTAAGAACTTAGTTCTCATTTTTTTTTCTCCCTTAATTAAGAGTCAACTGAAGATTCTTTTATTTTATTTTATTGATTTATTTTTATGTTTGACTTTGCTGGGTCTTTGCTACACGGGCTTCTCTCTAGTTGCAGTGAATGGAGGCCACTCTCCAGCTGTGGAGTGCGGGCTTCTCGTGGCGGCGTGGGCTTCAGCAGTTGTGGTAGATGGGCTCCGCAGGTACAGTTTCCAGGCTCTAGAGCACATGCTCAGCCGTTGTGTTGCCAGGGCTTAATTGTTCCATGGTATATGGGATCTTCCCAGGTCAGGGATCGAACCTGTGTCTCCTGCATTGGCAGGTAGGTGGACTGTTTACCACTGAGCCGTCAGGGAAGCCCTGAAGATTCTGATAATCATGAATAGAGTCAAGGACAAGAGACTCACGAGATGGTATCTCACCCCTGTGCAGAATATGAAAGCTGAGACTGGTTTTCTATCCTGGCTCTGCAACTTGCTAGCCATGTAACCATGAATAGCTTATTTAACCTTTCTAACCTCTCTTCCTCATCTGCTATAGATGGCGGAAAAAAAATGATATTCACATAATGTGACTGTGGGGGTTAACTGTGTTATATATATAAAACACTTTGTATCACTGTGAATGAGGTTGCTCCTCTTGATATTTTAATTAGCCTATGGAGACTTCAAACAGGTACATATATGATTCCTACTAAAGTTTTATTTTCTAGAACCATTAGATCTTTTTGAAAGAGAGAAAGAAGGGGATGGGCGTCTAAGAAGTGTCAGATCAGAAATCACTATGATATCATGTACATCCCTGGAGGGGAGGTGCTTTGATTACATTTGTTTTCATTATCCCTTTTCTACGTCACATGGGTTTTTATGCATAGACACTCAATGTATCTGTTAATAAGTTTCCATTTTCGTGATATTTTTGAGGCAGATATTAAGGACATGCATTCATTCTAAATGATTCATGATGAAATTTAGTTATAAAGTTTTATAATATGCACTGTTTTAGTTATTTGACTTTTATCATTTAAACTGGTCACACTGTAAAAACTTGCATGACTTACAGCTAACACTAGTGTGCCAAATTTCCTAACAGTGACAGTGAAAAGAATGACCCCAAGCTAGAACTTGAGCAGAGCATTCTTTAAATTTAAGAATAGAAAAATAGTTAACAGAAACTGGAGAAAAAATTAGGGAAAATGAAAGGCACAGAATAAGTTAAGCTTAAACTATGAGAATACTTAATTAGCCTTTCATCTTTGATTTATGTTACATATTATGTAAGGTCCTCTGTAAACTCTAAGTATAACAAGCATAAGATTTCTTTAATTTTTCACTAGTAATAGTTTCATGATCTGTGTCCCCAACCAGGCTACGTCTATAGAGATAGGTTCACAGATTTTAGCTGCATTGACCAAATGTTTTCTTTCCCGGGGCTGAGGAAAGCGGTAGCCTGAAGCTGTGCTCTAAAAGCATTTGGGGCACTGAGCCTAATCAGTGTGCTGAATGCTGGTCATAATCAGGCATTCAGGCTTGTGACAAAGGTTGGCAAAGACCAATCAGCTGGAATGGATAGCATTGTGTACTGTTGGCTCATGACACGGTATCTAAGGACACATCGACCAGAACTGATTATGTCAGACCAGAATTCTCTAAGTGGAGTCAGCACTTCCTAAAAAATAAACAGCTCAGAATGTGTAAGGACTCTGTAAAGCTTCTCTTGAATGCTGAGGGTGGCCTTGAAATGTTCAGTGGCTTAGACTATGTTGAACATGTGTATACCTCCATCTCTTCTGTCATTATCTGGGCGTATTCCTTCTTAGTGTGTTGTCAATAGCACATTTCTTTTGAGATGCTCCAACAAGCTTGTTAACAATCCTGTGCTCTGCTGTCTCAAACCAACTGATGAACTGACATAGGTTCACTGTTAAGTTCATGTTAAATATAAGAGAAGTAAGATTCAAGGAATCTGAGGACAAGGTTGGGGGAAGGGACTCTTGTCTAACTCTAATCCCCTCTTTATCCTCTAGAGCAATTACATACTCTCTATCACCAGCATCTTTATCTTTAATTATGTGCACAGGAACCTCATGGTGTTTAGTTTAGCTATATAACTTTCTGATAAAACCAAAGCATTTCTCCACAGCAATCTTTTTGGGCGGGGGGCAATAAAACTCCAGCAAAATCTTCCATTCAAGAAAGTACCTCTAATGTCTTTTACAAAATACAAGAATGCCCAGAATTTTTTGAAACTAGGCATGTTTATCATATTGTAAAGAGAATTTTTATTTTACTACTGTTTCTTACGTTAGTACACAATAAAATGGGCTTAGAGCGTGCTTAATTCCCAGTGGAACTGTGTTTATCTTGGGTTGCTAGTGGGGAATGAGTATTTTAAGCAATTATTTTGCAATTTTATATATGTATCAAGTTGATAATTACTATAGAACTATATATTTTAAATATAAAAGCTATCTACAGCTGAATGTATATTGAAATAGTATTTTGAAAATAGATCATTCTCAGTAATGAGAATTACTCATTAATGAGTAAATGAATGATAAAGATGAGTCTTGCCAGTAGGACATTTTTAAGTGGGAATTTAATTTTTATAAAAGAAAGAGCTTCCACCTCAGATCTGACAAACCAATTCATAAGACCTTTCTAATAAAGAAGCCAAAGATGAACCTGTTATGAACTAGGCCAACATCTTTAATTTTTTATGACTAAATTGTATATATCCTAAAATTTATATAATTATGTTATATACTAGTTTATAAGATCATTCACTCAAATAAAAGCTATGATTGAGGTTTATGCTATATGGAGATAATAGTATTATCAAAAGTTAAAAGTTAAATTCTTTGATTAGACTAACATTTAGTCTTTTGTTTTTGATTGTTTTATTTCTGAATGTATTTCAAATGCCTTAAACACTGACTAGCACAGGTAGATAATAAATACTTGTTAAGTGAATGAATTTTTTCCTAAGTTCTTTTTAAATTGACATATAACTTATTTATAATATTACATCAGTTCCAGGTTTAGTTATTCAATATATTTATAGATTACACTTCAGTTAAAGTTATAAAATATAAAATATTAACCTATATTTACAGTGCTGTGCAATATATCATTGCAGCTTATTTTATACATAATACTTTGCATCTCTTAATTCCTTCCACTATGCTGTCCCTCACTTCCTTGTAATCATTAGTTTGTTCTATCTGTGAACCTGTTTCTGTTTGTTATATTCATTCACTTATTTTTTAGATTCTACATATAAGTGATAACATAGTTTTTGTCTTTGACTTATTTCACTCATCATAATGCAACATTTAGTATTTTCGTAAGACTTTTGAAATATTCTTATCTCTTTAAAAGATGTATAATTACTAACTTGTCTCATTAAAATACTGCCTAATGCTTGTTCTAGGTGACTGTTGCTCAGTTTTCTCCCTTAAAAATCCCAAAAGCCATACTGACTTTAACCAGTTCCAGATATAAGTTTCTTTGGTCCAGAGAGATTTTCAGTTTTAGACAAGGGCTAGCAACCTTTAATGTGCAAATGAATTACTTGGAGACCTTATTAAAATGTAGAATAACTCAGAATATCCAAGACAGGAGCCCAGGTTTGCATCACCAGAGGCATATATGCTTACTTTCACATCTTATCTGCCAGACTCTATCAGTGATTCTTGCTTCCGTCACACTGGCCCAAGTCTTTACCATCAGGTACCTGAAACCCAGCCAGAGCCCATCCCTGGTCTCCTGCATCTGGTCCACTTTCCTTCCCATTTCCTTTGCACAGTCCTTTTTCCTTCACCTTCTTATTCTGCCTTTTTTAATCATTTCTCTCTTCAGCCAAGCACTTCTAATGGTTTTCTACATAAACTAAAAGCCTCCCTAGAGCCTCTAGAATTTGATCCTAAAATACTTTCTCAGATGCATCTTTCTCTCCAGTCCAATGCTCCTTCTTGCATACCTTTTGTGGTGGGTGGAATAATGTCCCCAGGTCCTTCCTCCACTCTCCCCTCTACTGCTAAAGATGCCTATAGCCTAATTACTGGAAACTATGAATATGTTAGCTTATAAGGCAAAGGGGAATCAAGTTTACTGAAGGAGTAAATGTTCATAATCAGCTGACACTGAGAGGGGAGGTTATTCTGCTTTTTCCAAGTAGGTACAATGTAATCACAAGGGTCCTTAGAAGTGGAAGATGGAGGCAGAAAAGAGAGATAGAGAGGTTTGGCAGTATGATAAGGATTCAGTCTGATGTTGTTGGCTTTTGTTGATGGAAGAAGGCGGTTGTGAGCCAAGAAAATCAGGTGGCTTCTAAAAGCTGGAAAAAGAAAAGAACAGACTCTCCTCTGGAAGTTCCAGAAAGGAGCATGACTCTGCTGACACAATGATTTTTGCACAATGACACATATTTTGGACTTGTGACTTCCAGAACTCTAAGATAATAAATTTGCATTGTTTTCAGCTGCTAGGTTTGTGGTAATTACACAAAGTGGCAATAGAAAAACAATGTGTCTTCTATTGGATTCTACTCATTGCATAGAGCACATTTCACCTTTGTGGAATGTTTGCTGCCTATATGTTCTTGTCTCTTTAATTATAGTATAAACTAGTGAGGCTGTAGAGCTAATACTATATCATTTAAGAGTATACTTGTATATATACTCTATTGCCTTGCATGGCAGATCCTTAATTCTCCTTACTGATACTTTAAGTTAGGCTATCTATTTTAAACTTCTGGTAAATATACATAATGGGGGTCATTTCTCAGAGAGAAAAGATATACTGACAGTTTCACTGTATAGCATTAATATATCAGTTTTCATGGTCGAGAGAATTTAGCATCTTAAGAGGTCAATATGAACAGCATCTCTGAGGGGTTACTATGTCAATTTACTAAATTACAAAACTAAATCCTAGTGAGGCAAATGGCTTTGTGTGTGATTAAGTAGTTGCACAAGGAAGAATCCAAATTTTATTTATCATGTTTGTCTGATTCCAAGTTCCTGAACTATCTTGACTTCCAAAATCATTGCTTACAGCAAGATTAAATGAGCCACTCAGTACTGGGCCTAGCTAGATGGATTTAACCCACATGTGTTCCCATAATTCTTAATAGACCCTTAGAAATTTACAGTAAATCACATTCTTCAATGCTATGACTATCTAAAGAGTGTAAGACTTTCTAAATCAACATTTTAGGGAGAAAAAAGAAGGAAATTTAATGAGAATTAAAAACCTGTTTGTTTACAATAAAGAGCTACCTTGAATGTAGCTTGACTGCAAATTACAGTGGTAAGTAGGAAAATATAGGTGCTAAAATTGTTTCTGTTTTTTATTGAACTTGAAATTTTTTTCTTATTTAAAATAAAATTTTCTTCTTTCCATAACCTAATTCAGTCACACTTATTGGTAGCAAGTGCATGTATACTTCCTAAAGTATTTGAATATTGAATATTTCAACCTAATTTGTTTCCATTTAATGAACATAATTATAGATGTAGCATCTGCAGGGTACAAGAGATGAATCTGTGCTCCTTGAATTTCCTGGAAAGCCATTACCGACACTCTTGCCCAGGCTCCACCGTTGCAGCAGAGTCTGGAAGTGCATCCACGCTTGAGTGTTTCTTAGAAGTTCCCAGGTGGCTCTAACGTGAAGACAAGTTTCCAAAATCACCACAATGGGAGATAGAAGAGATGTTCCTTTTATACAGTTCATCTTTTCCCTTTCCCTCAAGTACAAGAAAGGAAAAAAAAAAAAAAAAAGAGTTCAGCTATTACTGAAATTGAAAGATCACGATCTTTCTGGGGCTAGCTGCAAAAGTAAAAGCTAATACTGTGCATAATTGCTTAAAGAGAGTATTTTGAGTATCTTGACAAAAGACATACAATATTTTTGCAAGATATAATAAGAAATGCCAATCATTGCCAAGCATACTGTGTTCATAACATTAACTCCGTTCTGTTGTACCATAGAGATATTGGCTCTCATTATGTTCCTGGTACAAATATTTTTAGAGGTGTTCTAGTTTTCTTCTTCCTATGTGATCTTGGGTATGGTGGTGAATTCTGGGCTCAACAAATCCTTATGCAAAAATTAAGATCAGACGCAAAAATCTACTTCATGGGTCAAAGACACATTTATTTAGAAGAAAATCTTCATGGATTTCTATACTGGATGGTACATTTTCTTATCTCTTTTAAAATAAATTTGCTTGTTACAAACAGGAGAATGGTAAGTATGTAGGTGGGATTTTTCATAAAGAACGTGCAGCACATACAAAATTTTACTTTATATTCCCATTTTAACATTCAAATTTACTAAGTTAAGATGAATCCAAATAAGAGAACATTAAGGATAGTAAAGGTGATAACAAATCAGTACTGTAAATCTTTAGGTGAAAAGAAAAGAATTTGGAAAAAAAAAAAACAAAAACAATCCCAGATTTCAGCTATTAGGAAAGCTTTAGTATTGTGTAAAGAAGATATTCTAACAGCTACTTAACACCGAAGATTCTAAAGAGAATGAGCATTATAACTCTCAACAGCCAAAAGCTGACCATTAAAGCCAGTGACAGTCAAAAAGTGAGAGAATTAAGGAATTAAAAAATGCTCCCGTAAGTTCTGCTTACAGATATCACCTGGACATTGAGAAAACTAAGTGTAGGTTATAAACTGCTCTGTACCAGAAAAGGAGTTGGAAAACTGGTTCTTGAAACTAAATCAACTGTTTCTACCAGGATACAGGTCTGTCAATGTCCCGCTTTCACCAAGGTGATGGCAGGGGTACCCATCACGAAGTATGTTTACATATACTCTCACCTAACCCTCAGACTATACTTTAAGAGGGGGACTAAATGGTAAAAAACAGTGGCAGCTACAAATTCTCTTAATGTGATATCCAAAATGCTTAGGATACAGTTGTTTTTTTTTTTTTTTAAATCACTTGTCTTCAGTTTCTGGCAGCAACTGAACTTTTTGTCATCTCCATAATTTTGCTTTTTCCACAATGTCATATAGTTGGAATCATACACTATGGATCCTTTTCAGGTTATTTCACTTAACAGTATCATTTAAGCTTTCTTCATGTCTTTTCATAGCTTGATAGCCTTTTTTGTTTGTTTTTAGTGCTGAATAGTATTCCATTATCTGAATATACCACAGCTTATTTATTCATTACCCTACTGAAAAATATCTTGTTTTCAAGATATTCTTGTTTTGACAGTTATGAATAAAGTCCCTATACATATCCACAATGCAGGTATTTTATTGACATATATTTTAAATTCATTCAGGTAAATATCAGGGAGTGTGACTGCTAGATTGTATGGGAAGATAAGAAACTGTTAAGCCTTAAATTCTAAAGTGGCTGAGTCATTTTGTATTCCTACCAGCAATGAATGAGAATTCTTGTTGTATCAAATGCTGAATGGACAAAGGCAATTCCATGATTCCATTTATATAATGTTCTTAAAATGACAAATTACAGAAATGGAGGACAGCTTAATGACTGCCAGGGGTTGGGAATGGGAGCAGTAAGAAGGTGGATATGATATAAAATAACAACAACAAGGATCTTCGTGGTGATGGGTGTCTTCTGTTTCTTCAAGGCATCATTTTGTCAATATACTGGTTGTCCTTTTGTATTATAGTTTTAAAGATATTACCTTTGAGAGAAACAGTCAAAAATATGGGTTTTCTCTGTGTTATTTTTTCCAGCTACATAAGAACCTACAATTATTTCAAAATGAAAGCTTCACATAAAAAGTTAATCAGCTGCCCCTCACTCAGAAAGTTAACAGATAACATTAGCTTTTTCACATACATTCTTTTATCTTCATAAAAAAAATTTGCACTTATCTAAAAATAAACATCATATGTACAATATCTTAACAATTTACTGAGTTATTTCACAAATGTTGCCTCATTAATTTTTTCCAACCACTTCATTAGTTTTCATCTCCTTTTATTAATAATAGATGACTAAATTGAGAATGTATAACTTTCCAGGGTGATCCACCTGATAAGTAACAGGAAGGATTAGCGTCTACTGTGCGTGTATGTCTCGCTTCTCTCACAAAGACAATCTCTTTGGCTTTCTTTTTCTGCTCAGATACCTAATCCCTATTATAAAAGTGAGCTTTTTTGTCTAGATTTATTGCTCATAGATTTTTACCCTTTCTCTTTGGCCAGCTGCATCTTCTTAGAAATGCCCTTATTGCCTGCATTTACCATCTGGAACTTCTCAGCTTCAGCCTTCTGATGACTGTCCTCTCAGTCCACGAAGCTCCCTAGTTCTCCAGGGGACCTGGGTCTGAGCCCTGAGCCCTTGTCAGAACTAACGCTTCAGGTTCACAGAAGGCCTCTCCTGGGTCAAGAAAACTCCCTCGCCCACACCTGGCTCAAATCTTCTTTTCCATCAGGCTATGACAAAAATAAAGTACACATTCCTCCAAGTGCATTATTTGCTCCAGCGTGTGGAATATGAAGAATGAGTGGCCCCAGGTATAGAAGTGATTCTAAGCAGTAGCAGTCCAACATCTGCAATCATACCCACATATGGAACTTGAATTTCCATTTGGTGTGCCAGGCTTCTGAAGAATGTTGAAAGTGTTTAAACGTTTGTGAATAATAGTAGGAAGAAATATAATTGGCCCAAAGAGAGGACTCTTTTAACAGTATTTTAAAACACTTATATTCAATATTACAAATATTGTATTTAGTATTCTTCAGAGACTTCCAAAATCTAAAAAGGATACCTTCAGGATTAGATGACATTTAAATAAATCATAACCTCCTTAATACATATTATATATATATATGTATATATGATCAATATTGCATAATCAGTAACTGATATTAATAAATCAAAAAATGTTGAATCCATCATTTCTTGACCATAAAATATTCATAGAGTCATACAATGGAAGCTTTGCTTAATACCTCTCTTTGTATTGATGTTAAATTCAAACTGCATGTGAGCACAATCACTTTCAGATTTCTACTTTGTTCATTTGCTAATTTATTCAAATTCAACTTGTGCTTATGTATAGCAGCACCCATACTAGTAGATCTGCAATCTTCTCAAGGCTCCTCTGTCCATGGAATTCTCCAGGCAAGAACCCTGGAGTGAGTAGCCAGTCCCTTCTCCAGGGGATCTTCCCATCCTGGGAATTGAATTCAGGTCTCCTGAATTGCAGACAGATTCTTTACCATCTGAGCCACCAGGGAAGCCCAAGCAAAAAAGGTTTTCCTAATTTTTCTGCATCTTGTATAAGCTATAAACTAAGAAATATCTTAGTGATACAGAAGATCGGAATTGGGCCAAAGGATTTGCAGAGTCATGTCTTGAGGTCATGTCTTGCCATTTTTGCTGTTAATATTGCTTTATAGCATGTGGTCTCACGACTAAACACTCAGCTTGTCCTCCTGTCCCCTTGCCTCTCTACGTCACTCCATCTACTCTCCCGTGGTCTCACTTCTGCGTTTCCTGCTGTGTCTCTCCTTCCCACTTGCCTTATTCCCATCCCAACACACCTTTTCTCCTTTCCTCTCCTGACCCATCCCTACTTCTCTTTACCTCATCACTTCTCTAAGATTCACCACCTCCTGTTCCATCTCCATTTTTTCCTTCTATCCCCTTTTTCATTCCCAAAAGTATGGTTCTCAAATTATATTTTCTTCAAACGTACTTTTATTTAACAGATCAATATATTCAGCTTGTGTAGAGGGACATCTTGTCTTAATCACCTAGAATATAGAGAAAGGACCAAGATGATCCCAAACACAGGATGTGAGTATTTCATTAGTAATGAAAGCAAGCATTGTTAATCAGAGTTCTTTAGTGACAGCTAGGCGTTTACTGAAACTTCACATTTTCTGTACATGCCAGTAATTTATCATTTTAATGATAAACTTGTCCTTATTCTGCTTTGAATTTTAAACTGTAACTATGGTAATATTAATAATAATAACAACAGATTCTTTGTAATAGAACTACTGTGGGCCATATTAATTTTCCTTTTTACTGGTTAGATCACAACTGATATTTTTCCCCTACTACTAGAGAATTTATTAAACAGGAGACAGGTATTCTTGGCACAAAGAATATCCTCTTTTCCTGGTAAAAAACATAATGTGTTTCTTTCTTTTTTTTTTTTTTGTACTTGATTTACAAATTTTCAGCTGGAAGTTTGCAAATGTGAGACTAGCAGTTTTCTGAACTGTGTTGAAGGTGTAGGTATCTTGCTAGCACTGCCACTTACCAAATGAGAAAATATAAATTAAAAATAAAGTGTAACAGCCATACCAAAAAAAAAAGTCTCTTCTCTCATTCTAAACAAATGTTCTAACAGTATTACACAAAACAAAAAAATTCAGTAGGAGATGGATGATTAAAACTCTTTCATCAAATAAGAGTGAAATAAAAAGTGAAAAGCTTCAATTGTAGTGTACGTAAGACAATGTTATGATTTTTTTATTTTAAACAACAATCGAGGTATATGGGTAAAATCACATTGTATGACTTAATAGAGGAGACTTATAGACACCCTGGGCTTCCAGGTGGCTCAGACAGTAAAGAATCTGTCTGCAACACAGGAGATCTCTTTAAAGAAATCTTTATGAAGGAAACACAGTACTCAAGAAGAGTACTGTGAAGAAAAAATAATTTGTATAACGGAGAACTCTACATATGCAAGAAATAATTTTCTGCTTTACTGAACTGCAGAGAATGATGTGCTAAGTCAAGTCCTGGATAGTTTGAGGTAGCAGTTTAATTTGCTCACACATCACTTTACTGAATTTTACTGGGGCAGTTTCCTGAATTTTTATTGTTGTCATTTTTGTTATTTTTCTGTATCAATGGTCTTATTCAATCTGTCAGAGGTGGTTTTAAAAGTACAGTTCACCATCATAATTGGAAGATTTAAGCTTAAATTTTATTATATTCAATTACTAGAGCCCTCTCAGTGCAAAGGAAGAAGAAAGGGCCTCTTGTACTTTCTTCCCATTGATATATAAGCTACACGCACATAATCTTTTAAATTGCCAGCAAGTCCCATATGACTTTTAACAAAATATTTACCCACAACAGTGGCTTAAATGCATTTAATTATGGCATGATTCTCTCATATTAGTGCTTTAAAACTTACCTTAACATTGGAGAACTTTAAGGTAAATCTACCTACTTTGGACACCACTCCCAGAGATTATGATATTACCAGTGTTGTGATTGCTCTAGACAGTGAAACCGTTGCAAACTCCCTAGGTGCTTTTTATTTGAAAATGTGTTTTAGAAACAGTGCTGTCTATGAACTTTGAAACTTTGGAGCCCAAGAAAAGTAGCTCAATGTTTTTGTTCTTTTTTTTACTCAGTTGCCCCTATCAATAATATCTTGCAAGTCCATAGCTGACATTAGGATTCACTCTTTGTGTTGTACATTCTATGTGAATTGTGTGCCAACTCACTTCAGTAGTGTCCGACTCTTTGAGACCTTATGGACTGTGGCCCTCTAGCTCCTCTGTCCATGGACTTCTCCATGCAAGAATTAATGGAGTGGGTTGCCATGCCCTCCTCCAGAGGATTTGCAGTTCTGACAAATGTATCATGGCATGTATCCACAATTACAGTAAAATACAGGGTAGCTACACTGCCCTAAAAGCCCCCCATCCTGTGCCTATTCATCCCTCCTTCAGTCCTCCATTAAAAAAAAAAAATGCCCATTTTTCAATGCAAAGATATCCTAATCTCAGAGCAAAAGACAAACCACTAAATCAAATATTTTGGGTAGTGATGGTTAGTAAGGAATGGAAAGGGTAGAGAGCGCATATTTTCATATGGAACTAGTTCTTATGTTCTTCAGAATCAGAAAGATGAGATAGATTATATACAGTGTTCATGTCTAGATGCACACACACACTGTTAAATACAGAGAAAAGGGAGTTGTGCTTGGACCAATGTGGGAGAAAAAAATAAACTTCCCTTTACACTTCTAGATTCTTGGCTGAGACCACTTCCCCTCCCAACCCTCCACCCTCAACCCTCGGAATAAAAGACAGATTATTAAGAGGAAACAATTATTCAACAGAGGTTTAGTAACAATATATGTCTCCTATGTATATGGAAGAAATTCAGGAAAACTAAGTAACTCCCCCAAATGGCCCAAGTCACCACCTTAAATACCATGTCCAGCTAAAGACAAAAGAAAATGTTGGCAGATGGTGGAACCAGTTATTGCAGGCTATCAGGAAACATGCTTAGCTTAGCTTAGTGAAGTCGCTCAGTAGCGTCTGACTCTGCAATCCCATGTCCATGGGATTCTCTAGGCAAGAACATTGGAGTGGGTTGCCATTTCCTTCTCCATGGGATCTTCCTGACATAGGGATCGAACCCAGGTCTCCCATTCTGCAGGCAGACTCTACTGTCTAAGCCATCAGGGCCTCAAGTTATTGGAGGCTATGAGGAAACATGAGGATATGTTTGATCCGCAGACTTAAGTCATTGATAAGACTTTCTAGGGACCTAGTTGTTCTCTTTCTGGTACAGAGAGGTAGACATCCTTAATAATGGAGATGTCTCTTGAAAATGTAAATGTCTCTTACAAAAGGGTAGCTTCTACTCAACTTTTTGAGCTTGTCTTGTACCTGCTGTTTCTTAAAAATAATCAGCTTAAAATAATCCTTGTGCCAAAGAGGCATATTTTGAGGGTGGCAAACTCTGCTCCCCTTTACCAGCAAAGGCCAAAAAGAATCACAGTAGTAAAACAGCAGTTTTTACATCATGAAGACTACATATGCTATCCTTTGAAGTATCTGGCTGCCATAAGAGCTCAATAAACATTCATTGAATGAGTATATCTATCTGTAAAAAAAAAAAAGAAGTCACTCAGCCGTGTCCAATTCTTTGGAACCCCATGGACTATAGTCCATATCTATCTGTTGGACCCAAGTAATTTAACTTCAGCATTATTTTTAAAACACGCATTTTATCCTCAGAGACAAAACTATGGTAGTCATTCAACAAGAAAATAAAAATTATTATTATTTTCACATTACAAACATTTTAAAATCTCTCTCTCACACAAAAATATGTGTCTCCATTCTTTAGTTTATACTTGTACACACATTCATTCATACACATGTACAAGCATATGCACACACATGTACACGCATCTCTAGAAATATGCTGTATTGGACTTTGCCTTCTTTTTTACTTCAGTGAATTTACCACTGTTGACTAAAAGAGATGCATAACTTGAGAGCTGTGAGTTAAGTTTTATTTGGGACAAAAGGAGGACTGCAGACTGGGAGAAAATAAAGAGATAAATAACATTTGTATAATCTAAAGTGAGCAGGTATTCTACATGATGCTGCTATAGATTTTAAAATATTCAATAATGACAAGGTTACTTATGCCTTCTTTTTTAATCATTATTATTTAAAATAGTAATTATAGCATTTTTTATTATGGCAATTTAATTTTTAATTGCAGTTTTACTTTATGAACTAAAAGGCGCCAGAGGTACGGGGAGACAACGGGGAAGTTCAAAAGTTACTCTAATCTATTCTATTTGTACTTTTGTTAATAGTAAAGCCAAAAGCTTTGTTTCCCAGTAATGATTTAAGTCAGTGTTTCCCATTTCCATTTGCTATTTTTTGACTTATTGACCCAAGAAAAGATTATTTTCACCACAGAGAATTATCTACATCTCTTCCAAAAAGAAATGTTGGATTGGCAGTTGTCTAGGGAAATATGTGTTTTTCTGATTTTCTTTTTTCCTTCATATAGCTCGGTAGGCTGTTTCAGTTCTCATGTGTAAATTAAAATGAGTTGCATATTTGAGAGTGAGCTGACAAGGAAACTCATTTCTTTTCATTTAATTTATTTTATTTTGAAATGACTTCCAGATAAGAGAAGATTAAATAGTACAAGGACTAGATGAGTAATCTTTATATCTGAGCTGTATGCCTCTAATTCAGTCACAGAGATGATTAAAATTATTACTATTGTTATTATTGCTCCTGATAGATTACTGAGTTAAGTTTGAAAACAAAGAATCCCAAAGAACTTTCTACTGGAGCTATATCTCAGTATTGGACTAATTGACAGTTGCCATTTTCAAACCCATTGTCTTTACCTCTTTCCTATGCTAATGCAGGAAGTGTTTTCTCTGACTCCCCCAATATTCCATGCCATGAAATTTATCATCGCAATTTGAATTACTTCATCCACCAAAATACAGCTGACTTTTCCACTTATTTTCTCATTTAACAAGACACATATTTAGGACTTCAGTGACCCAGCCAAGTCCTCATTTCCATTTCTGTCACCCCACTCATCTCGATTTTGCTAACATCATCTGGATCAAGTATTGTTTTTTTTTTTTGGATCAAGTATTGTTAAAAGACAATTCTACCGAGTGAATGTGGAGATCTAAATCATTCATGAATCAGGCAGCACCTCCTCTAGCAAATAGAAATGAGCACCAAAGAGCTACAAAAAAAGACAAGGTTTTTAAAGGCAGAGAGAGGTTGGAACAAGAAGATCATAAACAAAATGATTGTCTCAGGCAGGCAGGGTCAACTTTGTGCTTCCCCAGTAGCTCAGCAGTAAAGAATCTGCCTGCAATGCAGGAGACACAGGAGATGTGGGTTCGATTCCTGGGTCGGGAAGATCCCCTGGAGGAGGGCATGGCATCCCACTCCAGTATTCCTGCCTAGAGAATCCCAAAGACAAAGAAGCCTGGCGGGTTACAGCCCATAGAGTCACAGGAAGTTGGACATGACTGAAGTGATGGAGCATGCACGCACATTCTTTGCAGGGGACAAAAGTGTCTGTTAGGTAGATGGCCTCATTAGTGCTGACCCGGAAATTTCAGACTGACCAGTTGAGATTATACTCCTGGGAAAGAATGAAACTGCAATTAGGTTTGGGAATAAGTCTTGGTGTGGTGATGGGCTCAGGACAAGTAACCCCACTTTGTGCCTCTTGTTTCTTTTCAACAGTTCCCCCCACTTTTGATCATAACCATCAGCTCAACTGAGAGATATGATCAACATTTAAAGGCTTACTGCTGCCCTCTGCTGCAGCTCTGTAGTTCTCATAGCTTTTGGTGATCTTTTGCATAGTATTCTCAGGTCATGACATTTTTTGCTTTATCTCTGTAATATTCACAGGTTATGACTTCAGGTTTAGAATTATTAACTCAGTAGTTCTCTGTTCCATTTTTGATGTGCTGGTCTTAGGGAGATCATTTTCAGAAGGAAACATGAGTTTAAAACTCTCAGGCGAATATAGTGCACCGGGGAGATTACGATGGTTATTATCAGCAGGATAGTTCCCAATGTTTGGAGTGCTCTTCAAAGCCACAGTCCCGAACACACAAACCAATCACAACGTATACCGAAGAAAGATCCCAGTGAAGGAGTCACCCTTTTAAGCCAAGCGGCTTGCTCGGTGATCTTATGTAACTGAGTTTCAGCTTTCCCAAAAGTGTTAATACAGGTGTATCAAGTGGTATTGGTTACAACACAGACACCTCCCTGCTCAGATAATAGATAATCAAAGACAACAATGGCCAGACCACCTAGAAATTTTATTGTTGGGGGGGGGAAAGGTATTGTCTTAGCACTTTCATCAATATCTTCAAGAGTTAAGGGGAGGTTTCTGATCATATTCTCATTTACATTTACTCCTAACCAGTGAAGTACAGCCTTACCAAAACAAGCAAATCCTGAGTCATGAATACCTTTCCAGCTCAATGATGTAAATATAAGGGAGTCAACCAAGGAGGTGTCTTTGTTCACTTTTAGGAAAATCAGAGGCACAGTTAGATACCTGAGATATTTCCAGGCTATACACTGGCTATCTGGATATTAATAAGGAGAATAATTACCACAGACAAAGATGAATACTTTGGGTATCCAAACCATTTCTACTATAGTGACACTGTTAATTAATTCATTTGCAGAGATTGTTACATTTGCCTATTCAAGCCAGGGGTCAGTGAGGTTTTCTCCTAGCCTGAAATAAAAAGTTGTTCTAAATTCCAGAGATTAATCCCAGTAGCAATGCCCTCAGAAATATGATATCATTTCAGGCCATTGAGAAAGGGCTTCATGTTTGAAGTCTTGATCTGGTGTCTTGGGAGGAAGCAGTCTACCTTGATGTTAGCTACTTCTCTTCTTGGTTGATTTGATTTGAAGGACTCCAACATTTGTACAGGACCACTTGTCAGATGGAGCCTTCTTTAGCTATGAGATATTTATCCAAGGTTCAAATCCCTTAAATGTGGCTGCCATCTAGAGAGAGAGGATGCCTTACATGATTTCATCCAGTAAGATTCAAGGGGAGTGTTAGTCACTCAGTAGTGTCTGATTCTTTGTGACCCCATGGACTGTAGCTCACCAGGCTCCTCTGTCCATGAGATTCTGTAGGCAAGAATACTGGAGTGGGGTGTCATTTCCTCCCTCAGGGGATTATTCTGACCCAGGAATATAACCCGTGTCTCCTTCATTGGCAGGAGGATTATTTACCCCTTAGCCAACTGGGAAGCCTGCACAAAGATACAAATAGCACTTTTTTTTTTTTTTTTGTCTACAGTTACCCCACTTTTTCCCAAACATAATCTTAGTATTTTGACCTAAACTTGGTCTGGTTATTTTTATAACTGCTGCAAGAATAGTGATTGACCATATGAGCTCTTTTTTAAACTACTGCTTTGTTAGAACCTTGTAAACAAAGTATCGCATCAATTTTTCCAAGTCCTGTTACAAGGAGAACAGATTACTATGAAGCCTATGAAAATCATTAACTGTATATGTATTGCCATGAAAAGACTATTCAAGTTTTCTAAAGGAGGAAGGATCAGTTAGGACTAAAATACAAATGGCTTATCCTTATCTATAAAGTTATATTTTATCAAATTGCTGTAATTCACAGATAGCTTAAGAGAAAAAATGTCCTTAAATCTGGAAAAACAAAACATTAAGTAACCATCAGTGTTTAAAACAAAAAGTAATAGGAATTATAATCATCCTCCTCATTTCATTCAGTCTCCTGTTAATTAATTCTTCCTACTCTCAAGCCCAATTTTCCATTAGTTCTGGAAAGCCTTACTCAGTTCAGTTTTATGAGCTTAAATTTATAAAAAACCTGTACTTATTGAAATTTTTTTCTTTAATCTCCTTGAAGATGAGGTGCTTTTGTAGAAACATTTTTGCAAAGCATCAGAATAATTAATAATGCAAGTGACAAAAAACATGAAAATGCCCATTGTTAAAGGTCTAAAAGACTTTATTGTAATAGAATTGACAAGAAAACTATTTTATTTCTCTGAAACACAAAATTTTAAGATAGTAACTGGAAGTATGACTGATACCATTATACCAGGACATATTAGACTTTTAGAAATTAACACAATTTCTGGAACAGATATAACATAACCCTATACAGTTATCCCCTGGAGAAGGAAATGGCAACCCAATCCAGTATTCTTGCCTGGAGAATCCCATAGAGGGAGGAGCCTGGTAGACTACAGTCCACGGGGTCGCAGAGAGTCGGACACGACTGAGCAACTTCACTTTCACACAGTTATGGCATTAACAATGCTTAATGTTACTTCTTGACAATGGTCCCATGTAATTTAACAAATTAAATTAGCCTAATTAGTTTAACATATCTTTTCTTAATAAGGAGAGAGGAACACGTATTTTGAGATACTCCACTGATCCTCTGGAAATTCCCAAAATCAGTTTGAGGTCAAAAAGTCTTAGTATAGAAATCTATTTTAGGGAAGTTTTTCAAAAATAACAAAAAGATTTTTAAAACACTAGGTCAAATAAAATCATAGTTCATTGTGAAACAATACTTAGTTATCTATTTAACCAAAGTAATACTTCACAGGCAAATAGAGAAGGTTATACAGTTTTGAGAAAAACTTAGCTCTTTTAGTATCAAAAGGACTGTATTTGCCTAAGTAATCAAAGACAACATGGAACATAGGTGATTGTTTTGACAATATACAAGATTTTTGTTTTCTAGACAGATTAAGAGGTAAAGAAAACCTTTTACAATAACTTATTAAGAGTAGACCAACAATTAGGTAAAACCTTGTCTTTTTAACCAAGAGAAAGCCAAATTCTGATTTTATACCAGCTTACTTTGCTATTGAAACTCAGTCACTTAATTAACAAACTAAAATCTACATTTAATATATTTTTAAAAACATACTTTTTAACTGTAAATTTCTCAGCGTGGTACAAGATGTTTACTAACAAATATAAAAAAATCTTCACAACTTCTCTGTAATAAGACAAAAATAGGCAAGTCTATGTTCATTAATTAATGTTTCAGTATTTTATCTTATTTGGAAATGACCTAGATATGCATCATTTAATTTAGCTTATCAAAACTTTAAGATGTCAGGTTACCAAAAAGATTTGGGGAAACTATTGAAAAAATTCACCTATAAATTTTTTATCCTATTTGCATCTAGTTAATATGTTTGTTCTTAACAACTATGTTTAGATTACCAATGAAAACTTTATGAGACATTAGACAGAGTCAGCAACCATCTCAAGTTATTTTTTTTTGCTGACAAATTTTTAAAGAAATAACATGGACTAATTTGATCTGAGCCAAGGTAGAATAAAAGTATTTTATTTAATGCTGATAACTAAAGACATGCCTCTTTTAATTAAACCAATAACTTGAACTAGTTTCATTTACTAAAGATTATGTGAACCCCCCAAAAATTGGGGTTAGTTTTTTATTATGTTTATGAGAGTTAATTTATACATATGCTTAATTTTCTTCAAACCAATTAAATATGGGAATACCAGATAAAGGTAGAAAATAGCACACATCTACAATACACACACACACACAAACATACAGACCAATGCAAACAGTGACCTTATAGTTTTATTTTAAAATATTAGCCATGAGTCAAGCATGATTATGCATGACCCGTTGACATAAGTTAAGTTTACCTGTTCCAAATGACTAAAGCCTTTTCTATTAGTTGTGGACAAGACACTTAAGATTATCTGTCATGGACAATTACGAACTTTGTGGAAGCTGAGCAGCGGTTTGAATTTTTTTTTAAAGCCCTTTTTTCTTTCTTTCTTTCTCTGGTTCCTCTTCTGTCTAACGAATTGAGGATGGTGTAGACAAGATTTCCTGGAGAATGCTGGGTAAACATTACATCTGACTGACTCAGGGAAAGTATTTAAGTCCCACCAAGAAGGACTTCAGATTTCTAAGACCATGATTTTAAAAGCTTTTTGAAATAAATAGGGGAGGCTTGAGGACTGGTAAAAAGAAACAGGTTGACCTTGAACTGCATCTTAATCTGATATTTCTGATTTTGCAAAGATTTCTGAGATAACGACAGTTGCTTTTAATTCCTCAGAGAAATGGGTTGCAACTTAAATTGTATCATAAGTTGATCCACCCATAAATCCTTTTACAAGGACTTTAGAAGTTTTCTCTTTCCCTCTGGATACATTTAACTTAGGGGAGGAGCCCAAGAGAAGTTTCTATCAGGCTCTGAATATTTCCAATTTAGCCAAATTTCTGCTTATACAGTTATCACATCCTGTCAAGTATCTTGTCAGTTTTCAGGTGGGACAAACAATAAGTATTTCTGGCAGCATTTAACCACCCCTTGGACTCAAGAAACACCCCCACAAAGTATGCAAAAGGTATTCTATTTCTTCCTACCAGGTACTTCATACAGAAATCGTGATGGGCTCACTCTGGTAAAAATAAAAAGAAGCCCTTGGCTGGCTTCTACCAGTTTTTCCAGAATTCCATCTGTGACTTCAGTGTTTATCAGAATTTAGATTTTTTTTTTTTAATTTTAATTTTAGATTCCCCTTGTCTGTTTAAGGGAATAACACAGGAGTTTACCAGAAAAAAAGTCTCAGACTCTTGTCATGTAGGCTTCTGTAAGACTGTTAGCTAGGCAAAATTTTGCTATGGCCTTGTAGTTTCTTCAGAGTGGACAAAGATAACTAGAGTGAATACCCAAGTAAAGGAAGATGAAGGGAAGCAGTAGGAGTTGCATTAAGTCTTAACTTTTATTGTCTTCAGGTACATTTTATGTGTCTAATTTTTCATTTGCCTTTTGCAGTGAATCTCTCAACGAAGCTATTTGGAGGACTGAAGCCTTTTGGAGGCATCTGCATACAAATTAAATTGGCATGCCATTATGTTTGGTTGATTTAGGAACAGCTACTTTCAAGTGTACTTGTTAAACATTTTTATCTAATTGGAGCATTCCTCATAATGGCCATTGCAATTCTAGACTATGAATTTCCCTGAAGGCTGGCAGCCATTTGGTAAGACCCTTAGCCACAATTGGGGCTCAGCCCACATATCTGCCAACTGTATTTTGGGTCCTCCAAAACTGATGGTTACTGAGCCAAGTTCTCAAGACACAAAATTCTAGGCTGTCTTCATTAGGATTTTGGCCTTTTTTTTTTTTTTAAAGGTTTTTATAGCTTTCGGTACTGAAGTTCTTAGACATAAAACAAGCTGGTGTGCTGGAAGATGGCACATTTTACTCTTTGCATTTTAAGGATCCAATTATTTTATTTTTTAAATTATACATTTTTTAAACGAAGTATCTGGGTCTCTTGGAACCAAGCTAATACCTAAGAAGGATGTGTTGCTGGCTTGGAAGCTGTGTTATCGTGTTGCGTGGGAATTTTCTTGAGATTGGCAGGTGATCTAAGCTTGATCTAAACCATTCTGTGACCTAACATGGGAATCTTTGGTGGCAAGTGTTCGAACAGCTCTTAAATGTTTAATCCATGCCCACCAATTTTTTGTGGCTTCTTTGACTTCAAGACTTCCATTAGCAATTAGCCTTTCTCTACAGAAAGCAAACACTTGTACCCTAACATATCGGCACTAACCAAGAAGTGTTACTATTATATCCTGATCAAGAAAAGACCCTGTGTGCCCAACCAATTCCCCACTGTGGAACCTCGGACTGGGAAAGGATTGAAGATCTCAACAAATAAAAACTTCAGACTGGGGTTTCATATTAAATGGAGAACTACCACTAACAGTTCCCACATGGATCTGGCAATAGAATTAAGAATTGGGGGTTTCCATTCAAAACCTTGAAAACTGGGTCCAAAATAAAGGCTTGGGGCTTGAGTTCCTGGCAGAAATTCCAGCTTTAGGTGACCAGCCCTGTGAAGGCTAGTCAGTTAGATCAGGAACACAATGCAAAGAGAGTGGAACTCAGAATGGAGAGGACTCTTTTTACACTTGCTTCAATCGTAAGAAAGAGAGTGAACTCAGAGATTCACAGGGTACCATGCTTGTGTCTCTTGTCATCCCCGAATGCTGTCAGAAGTTCACTTTGAATCCCATCACTGCCACCAAATTTGCTAAAAGACAACATTCAACTGATTAAACCTGAAGATCTGTCTTTATTAAATGGTTTAGATGATATCAGAATCCCATCCAGCAAATAGAAAGGAGCTCCAAAGAGCTAGAGATAATAAAGATTTATTTTAAGCCACAGAGGGTGTGGGATGTGGAAGTCATTAAAGAAAAAGGATTATTTTAAGCAAGGTTTACCTTCCTTATGGGGATAAGAAGGTCTATAAGACAGATTACCTCATTTGTTCTGATCAGAAAAATGTAGACTGACCAGTTGAGATTACATTCAAGGGAAAGGTTGAGACTACAGTTAGGTGAGGTACTAATCAAGTATTGGTTTGGTGACGTGGACTTAGCACAAGTGATTCCATTTGGGACGTGTATCTTTTTAACAGTATACATGTTCCATAATTCTCAGCTTCACAAAGAACGTGGTTCATTATTTGCATTGTACAAAATTGGGGTGTTTTAGATTTTATTGTGAGCTCCTTCATGATAGGTATTATATTGCAATTATATTTTTATCATTCGTACTTAGAAAAATTTTAAGAATATAGCAAATGCTCCATAAGCATGTATTGAAAAAATGAGGGGATAAATTAATGGTATATAAATAATAACTTGGGACTGGTAAAATGTGATTGATTATCTTGCATGAACTTTTCTTCTTTATTTTTGGCTGCACCACATGGCTTGCAGGATCTCAGTTCCCCAACCTGGGACTGAACATGGGCCATGGCAGTGAAAGTGCAGAATTCTAACTATTGAACACCAGGTAACTCTTTAGTGAATTTAATTTAAAATATAATTATTTAGTCCAAGAGGGAGGGTGTGGAAGGTGAACTCAAAAAGATCATATACTTGATTAGTTTCTCCCAATAATGTTTAACAAAAGATTTGAGTTCCTGAGATGATGATATAAATGAGTTAGCTGGAAAAAACTTGCAAATGAACATGGCATTCAGGCTCAGTGACAGATGTTTGGAAGAAATGACAATGCTCCAAATAGAAGGTGGATACATGCTGAAACAAAAGTTTATAGAGACATGAAAAATACCTAATAGAACTGAGTAAAAATTAAATAATCAAATATTTTAAGACATGAGGTCTAAAATGAATCCATAACAAAATAATCATAGTTGCTTGAAGGAAATAATAAATTTATATCTAGCTTTTGCTTCCCTGCTAACTCAGATGGTATAAAGCATCTGCCTACAATGCGGGAGCCCAGGGTTCAATCCGTGGGTCGGGAAGATCTCCTGGAGAAGGAAATGGCGACCCACTCCAGTACTCTTACCTGGATAATCCCATGGACGGAGGAATCTGGTAGGCTACAGTCCATGGGGTTGCAAAGAGTCAGACACAACTGAACAAGTTCACTTTCTTTCTTTCTTTTGCTTTTAATCCTTAAGGTATGTTCCAGCATGTATCCATAAAAAATCTTGACTGCTTTGAATTGACAGGGGTCGTTCAGTGCAGATATCTATGACAAAGCATAAAGGGTTTTGTTTTGTTTATTTCTCATGTCACAATTGGGTCTTTCCGTGTTCTGTTATTCAACTTTCATGAGCAGATTCTTGGAGAACAGCCATGATACTGCGGGGCTCTGATGTCAGTGCTGAGGTCTTCTCAGAGAAGCCCTGCTATTACTTTGTTTTACTCCACTTTTGTCTGGATTTCTCTGCTTGGATTATTTTCTACTCTGGATTTTATTCTTGTCCTATACTATCCCTGGTCACTAATAGTTTACATAGATCAGGATTGTTTATCAGTATTCTTACTCCTAGATTTTGCTCATGTACTTTTTCAAAGTTCTTTTCTAGTAAACTTTTTATCAATTTTATTGCCAATGAGAATCGCTGTGTCCAGTATGTTCTACAGGATAGCTGCTGTTGTTTATTTACTATTTTTGAAATAATGTGTGTGTGTGTGTGTGTGTGTGTGTGTGTGTGTGTGTATAATCTGAGTGTCTAATTGTCCTGAACTAGTTTGCTATAGTGATAAAGGTGGAAAATAAATTATTTTTTGTCTTAAACAATGGTCATAATAAATTCCTGAACGTTTCTTTAATAAAAATCCAGAGCTGCTATTGGACAGAACATAGTTGTCCTGACATGTTCTATGTTAAACTTTAAATACATTCTCCCAGAGGATCTCGCTATTTGATTATTTCATGCCCTCTGCTGTAGAAGATATACTTGCCCAACAACCTTAACAGGTGTTCCCAAACACCTGAATGACAGTTGTCCAAGCTGTGGGCGTGGTGATTGGAAATATTGCTTCCTTTTGTAACTGTAGTTACCTTTCACTAATGGAAGTGCTAGGATATGTTGTATGAAGGTAGGCACGGAACATTCGTGAAAAAAGTAGACTCTATAGATTATGAGCTTTTCAAAATACGGAATTCTAAAGGATTAGAGAAAAAGGAAACAAATGCCAACTGAAATATGCAAATAATATGGGACGGATAGTAGTAGAAGAAAATGGGCAATGGAAAGGAAAATTTTATATTTTAATTAACCCACAAGATTAAATATCCTTTAGCTTTGGAGGACATATGATGTTTATAATAGGACAACCCTCTGGGTGAATGTTGAGAGCACTGCTGCTTAGGAGAAGAATCTTTATATTCCCTGGTTTCCCTAGATGTACCAAACCTGGATATGTTTTAAATAATAAGTTAAATTGTTAGGGTACATTTCTGGTTTTCAGTTATCTTAGGAGAAACCCAGAAATCCGTAAGGAATGTTTCCTTACCACCTGTACTTATTATAGTGACATTCCAGATCTTTTCATATTGTCTGGCGTTAGGAATGAGTCCTGGTAGACTCAACATTTCAACCTGGTCTGGATTTGCTATGAGAAAAAAAAAAAATGTGTATTCTTTTTTTTTTTCCACAAAGGAAGTGTATCTAAGACACTTCCTTAGGTAGTCCTGAGTTTTGTTTTGTTTTTTTCACAATTTTCTGTTGTGTTTTAACAATTTAGTTGTAATAACGTACTTTTTTTTTGATACCACCACAACTACCACCACTCCCATTTAAAACATGGTGTTTGGTTGTGAATGGGTGATCTATAAACAAGTAGCTGAAAATGTTTTCGATTTCTTCTGTTAAACAGTTATTTCCCGTGATTACATCTGAATACAACCACAGACAGTGATAACATTCTAAAAGTTATTTGCAACTTTGCGGGATAACATAAGAAAGAGAGGATTAAGATTGTTTGAGTAAAACGGGCATTTTGCCTTTTTTTTTTTTCCTTGGTTGGAAGGTTTTCTTTTCTTTTTTTTTTCTTTTTTTTTTATTTTTATTATTATTATTATTTTTTTTTCCAGTGGGTTTTGTCATACATTGATATGAATCAGCCATGGAATGGATTTACATGTATTCCCAATCCCGATCCCCCCTCCCACCTCCCTCTCCACCCGATTCCTCTGGGTCTTCCCAGTGCACCAGGCCGGAGCACTTGTCTCATGCATCCCACCTGGGCTGGTGATCTGTTTCACCATAGATAGTATACATGCTGTTCTTTTGAAATATCCCACCCTCACATTCTCCCACAAAGTTCAAAAGTCTGTTCTGTATTTCTGTGTCTCTTTTTCTGTTTTGCATATAGGGCCATCGTTATCACCTTTCTAAATTCCATATACATGTGTCAGTATGCTGTAATGTTCTTTATCTTTCTGGCTTACTTCACTCTGTATAAGGGGCTCCAGCTTCATCCATCTCATTAGGACTGGTTCAAATGAATTCTTTTTAATGGCTGAGTAATATTCCATGGTGTATATGTACCACAGCTTCCTTATCCATTCATCTGCTGATGGGCATCTAGGTTGCTTCCATGTCCTGGCTATTATAAACAGTGCTGCGATGAACATTGGGGTGCACGTGTCTCTTTCAGATCTGGTTTCCTCAGTGTGTATGCCCAGAAGTGGGATTGCTGGGTCATATGGCAGTTCTATTTCCAGTTTTTTAAGAAATCTCCACACTGTTTTCCATAGCGGCTGTACTAGTTTGCATTCCCACCAACAGTGTAAGAGGGTTCCCTTTTCTCCACACCCTCTCCAGCATTTATTGCTTGTAGACTTTTGGATAGCAGCCATCCTGACTGGCGTGTAATGGTACCTCATTGTGGTTTTGATTTGCATTTCTCTAATAATGAGTGATGTTGAGCATCTTTTCATGTGTTTGTTAGCCATCTGTATGTCTTCTTTGGAGAAATGTCTGTTTAGTTCTTTGCCCCATTTTTTGATTGGGTCATTTATTTTTCTGGAATTGAGCTGCAGGAGTTGCTTGTATATTTTTGAGATTAATCCTTTGTCTGTTTCTTCATTTGCTATTATTTTCTCCCAATCTGAGGGCTGTCTTTTCACCTTACTTATAGTTTCCTTTGTAGTGCAAAAGCTTTTAAGTTTCATTAGGTCCCATTTGTTTAGTTTTGCTTTTATTTCCAATATTCTGGGAGGTGGGTCATGAATAACTCTGATCTTTCTTCTTCCACCCTGAACAAGTTCTGATCTGAACTTGGCCAGCCAGTAGAATTCTTCGTGGCTTAGGCTAGTGGGGAATCTGATGGCTCAGGGCTGTTAAAGTCCTCAGAATTAGTGTCTAGGACTGTTAAGTTCTAC
The DNA here is from genome assembly GCF_033118175.1 of Dama dama. NCBI lineage: Eukaryota > Metazoa > Chordata > Mammalia > Artiodactyla > Cervidae > Dama > Dama dama. The sequence continues at coordinate 98,011,432 of NC_083689.1, forward strand.
CTATGCACTTTAATAATTAAAAAAAAAAAAAAAATGGAGCCACAAATGTACAGAAGATTCAGGTAACCTTTGACACATGTAACACAAGTCCAAACTATAATTTCTATACTTTGTGGCATTTTATTTATCTAAGCTCTAATCAAAACAGCACCCAGTGCTCCTTGCCAGAAGATAACTTACCTTCTTGGGCAAGTCTCATTTCCATCTACCCATTATCATCCTTCCCTCTGGAAACCTTATAATTATCTTTGACCCCGCCTCCTCTCCCACTCTGAAAATCTGTCCATTGCCGACGTTTATAGTTTTTCTCGTGTCTTTCTCATCTACTCTGTTGATTTCCAGTGCTTGAGCCCCAGAAAAGAACCTTATTATGTCTTGTGTGGCCTAGGCTGGTCCACTTAATTTATTCTCCTGACAATAGCCAAATTAAATTCCCCAAATTCAGCTCATGTTTTATAACTTCCTAATTCAAAAATCTTAAAGGTGTCCCTTGCTTAAATCTCCATGATCTATCCCCAAATTTAATTTCTACCTCATCTTTATTATTACTAATTTCCTATATTTCAAGTCATTTAAATGTGAAGTCATTTCAAAATATCAGAATTCTTTATTCCTTCTTCTACCTAAATTGCCATTTCTTCTTTTAAGTATCTCGCCTCCTAATTATAACCTGAAACCACAAAAATTGCTCAGCTTATTAAGGGTAGCCTAAAATGTCACATAATCTAGAAAGCCTTTTCAGATACCATTCATACTGAAGCTCGAGCTCTTTGTGAACTTTTAAAATCTGGCACTTATTTTGTTCCTTCATTATTATACTTTGCTTTATTTTTTATTTGCTTACCCCCAGGTTTTCTGTTTCTCCCCTGAGCAGGAAACAAATTCCTTGCGGGAATCACCATGCAGTTATTTTACATGGAGTAGGATGTAAATACATTTTTGTTCCATTCAGTTGACAGTCTTATACTGGCTTATATTTATCCTTGACAGAAACATTAGCCAGTGTATGTCCCATAATTTCCTTAACACTTTCACTCAGAGAGAAAGATAAATCACTTACATTCAAAACCTATTATTTACCACTGAAGTAATTTGGCCTATAGAGAAATTTTTAATTTGCTACCAAATGGCAAACTCTCATGTCTGTACTTGTAAAATTACTTTAAATGAAAAATCAATGAAAATAATATGGTGTTTCCACAAAAGGAAAATGATGGTAATCACTCATGATTTTCTAAGGGGAAAACAACATTTAGGAATCTCATTTTTCCTGATATTTATGATAGAAGTGAGATGAATACAGTCATGAAATTCTGATTGGACGTTGATTCTTTTGAAATACTACAGTGATGCTATATTACATTTTGGTGGGTAAAATTCACTTGTTATTTTAATGTTTATTGTTTAATGCACTACCCATAACACAATGAGGTTTAAATTTTAGAAATTAGGAAAATGGCCCTCAGAGATATTAAATTACCAGCAAAAATTACAGAAATACAGACTATCAGAAGTAGAACTGAAACTTTGAGCTTCTACTTAGCAAATGTATGTTCATTCCATGTCCCTCTGGGGCTTTCCATGCAAACCAATTTAGTTCATCAGGTACTAATAATTATTGACATAAAACTTGCTGATTTTCTATTGGAAAGTACTTTTAAGTAAATATCTCTGCCCAGTGTTTCATGTCCAATAATTTGAGATTTAGTTTTCTCCATGTGTAGTTCCTCATTCATTATATATATATTTTTCACCAACTTACTCTATGCCAATTTTTTTTCACCAACTTGAGATGCCAGCAACAGTGTGGGTTCTAGTTGGAATGATGAGCAATGCAGACATGGAGACTTGCCTGGAAGAAAATATAGTTTAGTAAGGAAGACAAAGAAAATAATGAGTCTATTTTTGACAATGTGGGCAATCTACCCATTGCAAAGACTAAAATGCTGGATAATTAAAAAAAATATTTCTAATTCCATGTTAAATAGAGATGATCATAAATTAAGAAATACTCAGAGGCCCAAGAGATAGATTAAGAATGGGCAATCAAAAGATAACTATTCTTGCAAGATAGCTTCTACTTGGAGATATCGTCTGTGCTTAGGTGACTTTGAAATTACATTTTGATGAACTCACAGGATACATGGACCAAAAAAGCCAAGATAGTGAGCCTCCTAGGTGATCCAACTGAAAGCCATTTCCCTAAAAGGCTATACTCTTAGAATAAAGGTAAATTAGAAATAAACCATTCGTAAGGGAATCTTTTTTTAAAAGATCTGTCTTTAATTGAGGTGGAGGAAGCAAAAATTTCTCATCATTTAAAACCAAAAGTTACTACTCCCATAGGTTTGTAGCACAAAGGCTTATACAGATATTGCACAGAAACCAGAGAAATGAAAATTAAAAAGACATGATATTTCAGTCATTACATAGCCAAAAACTTACATCTGTTAATAAACACATCACCATGATGTATGGAATTTATAAAATGTAGTACAACTGAAAACTGGTATAGACACTGTGGATAGCATAAAGTTAGCACTTAGTAAAATTGAAATGTCCATATTCTATGACACAGCAATTCTATATGCAGCAGCATATCCTTGGGGAAAAACCCTATACCTGTGAATAAGGAGATTTAGCTGGGATATTTATTGAATTTACTGTTTGAAGTAGAGAAAGTAAAATTATCCAACTATGTATAAGGAAATAAACAGTGGCATAAGCACATAATGAAATGATAAAGAACAATAAAACTAAACGAAGAAAACATATATAATAGAGGTAAATCTCAAAAAATAAAATATCGAGAAAAAAAGACAAGTGAAAAGATGACACAGAGTTCATCTTATATGCAATGAATACATTATTTATGAATGCATATATATGAAGTAAAAGTATAAAATACATTGTGATGATATACAACAAATTCAGTGCTGGGGAAGGAGGGAAAGAAAAAAAGACAAAAAGGGAAGCTTCAGGGGTATTTGTAGTCATGTTTGCTGTATAAAATGAAAAGTGCCCTTCAAAGGTGCAGAAATGTTATTATTTGCTAATATTATCATATAATTTGGGTATTTTCTGGATGTTTGAAATATTTTTATTATTACATGTGAAATTTTGAAAAAAAAAATCAGCAAAGTGAAGCTCTCACCACATTAAGTGGTTGAGGGAGAAAAATTCTATGATTATTTCAATCAATGCAATAAAATAACTGGCTAAGATTTGACCTCTGCTTGTGATTTTAAATTTCCTAGCAAATGAGATAGATGGAATTTTCTTTACTGTGTGAAAGGGATCCATTAATGCACCATCACAAAACTTCATATTTCATTGCAAAATTTACTCTCTGAAATTGGTAATAAATGCTGCTCCTGCTTAGTCGCTTCAGTCATGTCTGACTCTGTACGACCCTATGGACTCTAGCCTGCAAGGTCCATCGAATTCTCCAGGCAGGAGTACTGGAGTGGGTTGCCATGCCCTCCTTCAGAAGATCTCCCCAACCCAGGGATCAAACCCAGGTCTCCTGCATTGCAGGCAGATTCTTTACCACTGAGCCACCAGGGAAGCCCTTATGGTGCATGCTATCATCCCATCTATTCAAGATTATGTTAGCAAAAATGCTAAAGTTATAACGAATACAAAGAAAAATTAAAAAAAAACTTTATTACTGGCAGATATTCAATAAATATAAAGACAATTATTAAAATTAAAAAAGAGTGTGGTCAGGTTGGCGATTGTTAAGATCAGCATGCAAGTGTCAATAGTATTTCTATACAACAGCAATAACATTAAAAAGTGCAATAAAAAGATCCCATTTTCAAAAGCAAAAATTATTTTATAGTACTGGGGAATAATGAATGGCTATAGTATATTTAAAATGTTTAGTCTTATGAGTCATCAGGGTAATGCAAATCAATCCAAGAAAGAGATACAATTTGACATCCACAAATATGCACACATTTAAAGTTCAGTGATAGTAACATTGGGGCTTCCCATGTGGCTCAGCGGTAAAGAATCTGCCTGCCAATGCAGAAGATGCAAGTTTGATAGCTGGGTTGAAGAAGGAAATGTCAATCCACTCTAGTATTCTTGCCTGGGAAATCCCATGGATAGAGAAGTTAGGTGGCCTACAGTCCATGGGTTCTCAAGAGTCGGAAATGACTGAGAGAGTAAACAATAGTAACATCGGCAAGAATGGAGGAAATATTTTCATACTGGAATTTCGATATCTACAAGCATTTGTTTTATTATTAACAAAAAGCATTTTATTATAAACAAAACCAAATTTGTTTTATTATTAACACATGTTATTTTTTGAGTAGCTTTAGGTCCACAGTAAAATTGAGCTAAAAGTGAAGAGAGATCACATATACCCTCTTTCCTGCATGGACAACCTCCCCCATTAGCAACATCCCACAAAAGTGTTATACAGTCATTATAAACTTGAACCTTCATTAACTCATCTTTATCACCCGAATTCTATAGTTTAATTAGGGTTAATTCTATGTATTTGTGTATTGTGTATTAGAGATTTTAACAAATGTATAATGATATCCACCAGTGAAGTACTGTAGAGAGTAGTTTAACTGCTCTAAAAATCCTCTCTGCTCAGCCTATTCATTCATCCTTCCCTCCCAACTACTATTATATTTGAAAAGAGTGAAAATAATTACTTTTCTCTTAGGTTAGGCTGATAAAATCTCAGTGGCAACTTGTACAAAGTGACACCATTTCCCCCATAATTTACTAAATTTATACTATATTTTTAGATGAGTGTTTCATTTTTTTCTATAGTTATTTCTGATACTTAATTGAATATTTATTTGAAAATACTCTTTCTAATGAGTGACATATTTGTTATGCTCATTTTTTATATTTATGCTAGAAGATTCCAGTAAGAAGTGAAATGGAAAACAGCTTGCAAGCCTTTAGTTTATTTTTAAAACTTAAATTGCTGTTTGTTTATGATCTTAGTAATATAATTCTGAAATTTACTGGCAAGATATAATTACGGAAGATAGAGGCTAACTGGAGTATAAAGGTGATAAATGGTTGTGATAATGACATGGATGTCAGTCCTTAAAAAGTATCATTTTGGTAGTATCACTACCTTTCTTACAGATTACTCAATTTGGCATGTTATATTCTCTAATAAAAAGGACATTACAATAGGAGTCAAAAGACTGCTTATTCTTCTGTTAGCTTGTTGTTAAACCTTATCTGTGTAGTTGCACATATTCTCATGTTTAATGTCCTAACGTTTAACAAGAAAGTAATAATTTGGTTTCTAGGGTGTTCCTAGAATTTGGCACCTCCAAAGAATATCAGGTTGTTGGACTTACGGTGAAATACAAAGAGCCAAGCAATTCTTGTAAAATGAATTGGTGAAAGCAATGTGTCAAGCTGTGGATTTCTTTAGCCCTATGTTGTAGAGAAAAATAAGTTAATAAAACATTCTTCTGACACTATTGATTGATGATATTGGATCTTCTCAGAGAGTACTTGGGGAGCTGGGAAATGACAACAATCAGTAAAACATAAACACTAAATAATCCCACAGATAACTCCTCCTGTGTACAATAGTTTTCAGGCTTTTAAGGTAACTTGCTCTTCTACCAGAGAACTTAAAAAATGGTGACAGAAAACCCAGCTACTAGCTTTGATCAATTACAAGCTGCTGTTTCCTCTCCTTAAAATTGAGAGAGCTCTTTGTACATAGCAAAGGTTCAGTATCTGTGAAAGTACACATGAATTACCTGAATCAATAAGTTCTGGAACCTTCATAACAGTGAGTGATGAAAGTATTTCCAGTTCCAGGTTAACGAGGGCACCAGACAGCCTTGCAGATCACCACTAATTTCCAAGGGCAATAGACTACTTCTTTCTTTTCAAAACAATTTTTTCCTCAAAATCCTTTAATCTCAAAAGACTGGATTATGCCAGTGATTCACAAGTCTGTTCAAAGTTGTGGGGAAAATGATGTTGTTCTTCTAGGTAGGGCAAACATGATCAAGAAATAGATATAAAGGAAGAAAAGATTTATTAAACCACTATAGCTAAGGAAACATTCCTTGGGAGCATAGAAAAACTGGCCCTGGGACAGGCATTGTTGTTCAGACCGTGTGTAACAGTGACTGGATTCTGCAGGAAGCTTATCAGAATCTGAGAATTAGCCATCTGCCTTTTTAGCCTCATTTTAGGTATTTCCTTCATTCTGTATGCTTACCTTCTGCATGAACTCCTTATTGCAACTTAGTTTGAATTCTTAAAACTTGCTTGGTCTTTCACAGTTTTAGTTCTACTTGTATTTTGTGCAAACTGCCAATAAGGGTGTTTTCTCATGCCTTACCTTCCTTCACACATATTCATTCTGCAGGTCTTAACTTGTGTCATTTCCTTCAAAAGGCAATTACTGGTCCTTCCATTGTTTCAATTCAATCTAAATTAGTTCCTCTGTATTTTATAATATCATATATGTGTATACACACACACACACACACACACACACACATATATATATAAATCTTGCCAAAGTATAATTTATATTACTTTTTGTGATCTGTATACCTCTGAACTATCTTGTAAAATTCACTAAGATGGAACCATGTCTATATTGTTTATTTCATATCCTCATTATCTAGCATAATTCTCACATGGAAGATGTTCAATGTATATTTAGGGAAGGAAGGAAGGTAAGGAGGATGGGATTTGCTGTATGTCCTCACACAAAAAATTTTAGAATAAGTTATATATTTGCATTTGAGTACAAAAAATAAAGAAAACTTTAGCTTTAATATAACCACAGATGTTTATATGGAAAAGAAAATTGTGAAACACACGGATCATTTACATAATGAAATATGTATTATAATTTCAAGTCAAATTTAGTAATTCCAAGTAAAGGGATAAAACTTACTCTTGTGTTTAAAAATTGTTCATAGCCATCAGTTTATGCATGTATATTATTTTTTACTTTTAAAAATAATTATGTCAAAGTATTCCACCAAAAATGAGTATATTCATGTGCACAAATCTAGTAAAAGATATTGTCTTTTCTGTTTTATTTGAAAATAAAGTGTGGTTGTTTCTAGTTTGTTATAGCAAACGTTTTAAAATCTTTTGTTAGCCATTCCATCTCTGCTTTTTTAAAGTTAGCATTTACTTTTAAACATAAACTAGTTTTTATAACAGACTGAAATTTAGCCTACAAGGTGTTGTGAAAAGATCACATCTTTCTAATAAAGTTTAAGGTCTGAAATACACTTTTGGAAGCTGAAACTATAGATTAACTAATTAGAATAGTTATTTGATTCTGTCTCTAGCCAATAGCTCATCGACAAATATAACTAGAGACATTTACACCAACATTGTCCTCACTGTTAGACAGCAAGTAATAATGGGGATGAGGTGGGGGAAAAGCCTTGGGCTTTAGTCAAGACAATCAAGTTCTAGCACTGATGCTAACTACCATGACCATGTGACTTTGGGCAAAAAGAATTCACCTCTATGTTAGTTTTCTCAGCAATAAAAGAAACCAGCTAGACAAGATGGAACCACTAAGTCTCTTTCAATTCTAAAACCTACATACACCTTTCTTTTTGCAATTTGTGATGATGACATTTTACTCTCTTGGAAGACATAGTGAAGCATCACCAATCCTTCTATAGCTCTATCATTTTCAATTCCATAGATAAAACTGTGGATTTTATTCATAATTTATTCATAATTTAGGACCTTAACCCAATCCCAGGGAAGAATTACAAGGGAGCACAATTTTCCTGATTCGCCCCCTTAATTCTCACATGAGCAAACTGAAGCCAAACAGGGCACATGCCCAGCATCACACACTGAGAGTACCATTCACCTGAGGCTGGAACCCATGGATGTCAATTTTTACTCCAGTGAAGCACTCAGTAACCATACAGCCTGCTTATAAATGATTAGTGCCATTCCTTGCAGGGGATTCTCAATTTCTTAATACAAATTACTTTTAATCCTCTAAAGCTATAAGGGGCTCCCTGGTGCTTCAGACAGTAAAGAATCTGCCTGCAATGTTGGATACCTGCGTTTGATCCCTGGGTTGGGAAGAACGCCTGGAGAAAGAAATGGCAACCCACTTCAGCATTCTTGCCTGGAAAATCCCATGGACAGAAGGCTACAGTTCATGGGGTCACAAAGAGTTGGACACGACTGAGTGATTTTCACTTCAAAGCTATAGGAGTAGAAAGAATTATTAACAACCTTGATATATGGGAAAGGGCATAATATGTAAAAAGATACTGAAATTAGTAGTAATTATGAGATATACCATATCCACAAAAATGTACAATACCCACAAGTCTATAAGCCATGCCTTGTACAGCCACCCAAGATAGGTGGTCATAATGGAGAGTTCTGACAAAACGTGGCCCACTGGAGAAGGGAATGGCAAACCACTTCAGTATTCTTGCCTTGAGAACCCCATGAACAGTGTGAAAAAGGCAAAAAGATAGGACACTGAAATATGAACTCCCCAGGGAAGTTGGTACCCAATATGCTACTATAGAAGAGTATAGAAATAACTACAGAAAGAATGAAGAGATGGAGCCAAAGTGAAAGCAAGGCCCAGTTGTGGATGTGACTGGTGATGGAAGTAAAGCCTGATGCTGTAAAGAACAATGCTGCATAGGAACCTGGACTGTTAGGTCCATGAATCAAGGTAAATTGGAAGTGGTCAAACAGGAGATGGCAAGAGTAAACATAGACATTTTAGGAATCAGAGCACTAAAATGGAGAGGAATGGGTGAATATAACTCAGATGATCATTATATTTACTACTGTGGGCAGGAGTCCCTTAGAAGACATACAGTAGCCATTATAGTCAACAAAAGAGTTTGAAATGTAGTACTTGGATCCCATCTCAAAATTGAAAGAATGATCTGTTTGTTATCAAGGCAAACCATTCAATATCACAGTAATCCAAGTCTATGCACCGACCACTAAAGCTGAAGAAAGTGAAGTTCAACAGTTCTGTGAAGACCTACAAGACCTTCTAGAACTAACATCAAAAAAAAAAAGGATGTCCTTTTTATCATAGGGGCCCAGAATGCAAAAGTAGAAAGTTAAGAGATACCTGGAGTAACAGGCAAGTTTGGCCTTGGAGTACAAAATGAAGCAGGGCAAAGGCTAACAGAGCTTTGCCAAGAGAATGCACTGGTCATAGCAAACACCATCTTCATGACTCTATGCATGGACATCACTGGATGGTCAATACAGAAATCAGATTGATTATATTCTTTGCAACCGAAAATGGAGGTCTATACAGTTAGCAAAAACAAGACCAGGAGTTGACTGTGGCTCAGATCATGAACTCCTTATTGCAAAATTCAGATTTAAATTGAAGAAAGTAGGGAAAACCACGAGACCATTCAGATATGACCTAAATCAAATCCCTTATGATTATACAGTGGAAGTGACAAATAGATTCAAAGGATTAGATATGATAGACAGAGTGCCTGAAGAACTATGGATGGAGGGTTATGACATTGTACAGGAGGCGGTGATGAAGACCATCCCCCAGAAAAAGAAATGCAGAAAAGATGGTTGTCTGAGGAGGCCTTACAAATAGCTGAGAAAAGAATAAAAGCAAAGATAAAGGAGAAAAGGAAACATATACCCATCAGAATGCAGAGTTCCAAAGAATAGCAAGGGGAGAAAAGAAAGGCTTCCTAAGTTAACAATGCAAAGAAATAAAGGAAAACAATAGAATGGGAAAGACTAGAGATCTCTTCAAGAAAATTAGAGATAGCAACAGAACATTTCATGCAAGGATGGGCAAATAAAGGACAAATGGTATGGATCTAAAAAAGGGAGACGATATTAAGAAGAAGTGGGAAAATACACAGAAGAACTATATAAATGCTCTTATCTTAATGTCCCAGATAACCATGATCATGTGATCACTCACATAGAGTCAAACATCCTGAATGTGAAGTAAAGTGGGCCTTAGGAAGCATTACTGCCAAAAAGCTAGTGGAGGTGAAGGAATTCCAGCTGAGGTATTTCAAATCCTAAAAGATGGTGCTGTGAAAGTGCTTCACTCAGTATGCCAGCAAAATTGGAACACTCAGCAGTGGCCACAGGACTGGAAAAGTCAGTTTTCATTCCAATCCCAAAGAAAGGCAATGCCAAAGAATGCTCAAACTGCCACATGATTGCACTCATCTCACATGCTAGCAAAGTAATGCTCAAAGTTCTCCAAGCTAGGCTTCAACAGTACATGAACCACAAACTTCCAGATGTTCAAACTGGGTTTAGAAAAGGCAGAGGAAGATGATATCAAATTGCCAACATCCATTAGATCCAACATCACCAGAAAAAGCATGAGAATTCCAGAAAAATGTCTGTTTTAATGACTATGCCAGAATCTTCGACTGTGGTGATCACAACAAACTGGAAAATTCTTAAAAAGATTGGAATGCCAGACCACCTCACCTGCCTTCTGAGAAATCTGCATGCAGGTCAGGAAGCAACAGTTAGAACTGGACATGGAACAACAGACTGGTTCCAAATCAGGAAAGGAGTACGTCAAGGCTGTATGTTTATCACCCTACTTATTTAAATTATATATAGAGTACATCATGAGAAATGCTGGGCTGGATGAAGCACAAGCTGGAATCAAGATTGCCAGGAGAAATATCCATAACCTCAGATATGCAGATGACACCACCCTTATGGCAGGAAGCAAAGAGGAACTAAAGAGCCTCTTGATGAAAGTGAAAGAGGAGAATGAAAATGCTAGCTTAATACTCAACATTCTAAAGACAAAGATCATGGCATATGGTCCCATCAGTTCATGGCAAATAGATGTGGAAACAATGTAAACATCGATATAGTTTATTTCTTGGGCTCCAAAATCACTGCAGATGGTGACTGCAGCCATGAAATTAAAAGACACTTGCTCCTCGGAAGAAAAGGTTAGTTATATGATTACTGAATTAATATAGATAGGAGGCAGTGATAATACAGCCTAGGATAGTGAGAGTGAAGGTGTGAAGATGCTTAAGAAGAGGGTCAAACTTTAGTCAGTTGCACTGTTGTCTGTGTTAAGAATGCCTATTTGTTGTTCAGTTGTTCAGTCTTGTCTGGCTCTTTGTGACCCCATGGACTGCCACATGCCAGGCCTCCCTGTCTATCACCATTTCCTGGACCTTGCTCAAACTCAAGTCCATCACGTCGGTGATGCCATCCAACCATCTCATCCTCTGTCATCCCCATCTCCTCCTGCCTTAAATCTTTCCCTGCATCAGGGTCTTTTCTAATGAGTCAGTTCTTTGCATCAGGTGGTCAAAATATTGAAGTTTCAGCATCAGTCCTTCCAATGAACACCCAGGACTGATCTCCTTTAGGATGGACTGGTTGGATCTCCTTGCTGTCCAAGGGACTCTCAAGAGTCTTCTCCAACACCACAGTTCAAAAGCATCAATTCTTTGGCACTCAGCTTTGTTTCTCTCACATCCATACGTGGCTACTGGACAAACCATGGCTTTGACTAGACAGACCTTTGTTGGGAAAGCAGTGTCTCTACTTTTTAATATGCTGTCTAAGTTTGTCATAACTTTCCTTCCAAGGAGAAAGCATCTTTTCATTTCATAGCTGCAGTCACCATCTGCAGTGATTTTGGAGCCCCCCAAAATTAAGTCTGTCACTGTTTCCATTGTTTCCCCATCTCTTTGCCTTGAAGTGAGCGGGTATGGTTTAGCATAATTGTTTAGTTTGGTCAATTCAATGCCAGAGAGTCAGTCAAACCTATTCTTTGAGTGTTAGAAATGGCCAGATAAAATAGCATAAATAACAAAGTACAGCCAAGTGAGAATATCGTATCAGTACAAAGGACTGACTACTCTTGTAAAGGGACTAGTCTTTTCATTTCAAATAACTAATCAGTTTTATGTAAGTGGACTGATTACGTTAGCACAAAAAGACATTACATATAGCCATGAATGAAAGTCTAATTCTCATTGACATCTTAAATATACTCACAGTTTTTATGACTCTTTTACTAGTTATGGTCATGCCTGATCTTTCTCCCCAAAGGCAAGAATTTCAAAAAGGATGGACATGCTGTGCTGAGAAGTATAGCAGTTAGCCAAGGCCTAGGGATGTGATGGAGAGGACGTATTTGTCAAATGTTTTAATGAAAATTAAAATAGGGAACCCAGTAAGAACCCAGATGAACTAAGATTAGCTGAGCTATTTGGTCATGGCCAAGACGTAGTAAATGAGAAAAGTATGGGCTGTTCTTTTCAAAGATTCGGTTCTGAAAATAAAGAGCTGTAGATCACAACCTTGAGTTAAGGCTAGTTATAGGAAGAGTTTGGTCTTTGTCAGCTTTATAGTTTAGTTGTATTTTGTGGTTCCAGGGGAAAGAATCAGAAAGTTTGAAGATCAAAGAAGGCATGATGTTATAAGTGGGTTACAATTCTGAATGAGACTGTTAAAAATAAGAGAAAGGAGTGAGTGAACTTGACTTCGAATTCCAGGATGTCTGGCTCTAGGTGGGTGATCACACCATCATGGTTATCTGGGTCATGAAGATCTTTTTTGTATAGTTCTGTGTATTTTAGCCACCTCTTCTTAATATCTTCTGCTTCTGTTAGGTCTATACCATTTCTGTCCTTTATTGTGTCCATCTTTGCAAGAGATGTTCCTGCGGTATTTCTAATTTTCTAGAAGAGATCTCTATTCTCTCCCATTCTATTATTTTCTTCTATTTCTTTGTATTGTTCACTTAGGAAGGCTTTCTTATATCTCCTTGCTAAGGGTATATCTTTCCTTTTCTCCTTTGCCTTTTGCCTCTCTTCCTTTCTCAGCTATTTGTAAGGCCCCTTCAAACAATCATTTTGCCTTTTTGCATTTCTTTTCTTGGGGGTGGTCTTCATTACCACCTCCTATATAATGTCACGAACTTCCATCCATATTTCTTCAGACACTCTATCAGATCTGATCCCTTGAATCTATTTGCCACTTCTACTGTATAATCATAAGGGATTTGATTTAGGTCATTTCTGAATGGTCTAGTGGTTTTCCCTACTTTCTTCAATTTAAGTCTGAATTTTGCAATAAGGAATTCATGATCTGACTAACAGTCAGCTCCTGGTCTTGTTTTTGCTAACTATGTAGACCTTCTCTATCTTTGGCTGCAAAGAATAGGCTATAATAAATACTATTGAAGTACCAATTATGTATTATTTTCTGTTTTTAAATATTGCTAATAAATTTATTTCCTGACAGGAAAATAAAGATAATTTATATAAATTGTTGCAAAATGTTTTCTACCAGTCAGTACTTTTTTTTTTTTTTTCATCAAGAGAAGACAATCTTTAAACTAAGGAAATGGATATTAGAGTTGAGTTAGGTGAAATTCTAGAGGAGAGAAGCATAAATTGCTGCTAAGAATGACTTAAGTAAACTAATTTGGAGGCCTTGGTTGTACAAGAAGAAAAATAAAGTCTAAAGTATATGGGAATATCTATAAGGATGTCAAATAGACTTAATAGGACTTGCAAAAACAAAGGTACAGAAAAAAAATACCCAAAAAAATTAAAAAGTAAACCTAATTTCTATAAATGAACTCAAATTATAGGGAGTTTATTGTTTACATCATAACAAGGAGACATTTATTGACTTTATCTACCCAAATGACAGGGATGAAAATAACCGGAACTCACGTTGATGCCATTTGTGCTCAATCCAGAATTTAGTATTAATATCATTTCCCTTCACTGGTCTCTTGCACCAATTTTCAGCTTCTAATAGTTGTCACTTAATATGTTCTTCTGACCATTATCCTTGACTACTGGGACTAGTTTTCCTCAGCCACATAGATAACAGCATTGTGTTAATCAAGCAAGAAATTAGGCAGAAAAGAAACTTTGTCCAAATTCTCAAAGACATATGAAAATAACCTCAAGGCAGTAGGTGAAAATAAACATCAATGTCAAGTGGATAATCCAGTGGATTTATTATTCAGTGATTATTAATTTGTTTCTACTGTGTTTCTAGTTTGTTTCTTAGTACTGTTCTAGGCACAATATTAGCCAGAGACATCTGGCTGTGCCAGAAAGCAAAGAAACTCTCAAAACTAATTAGATCAGTTCAGTCACTCAGTTGTGTCTGACTCTTTGCGACCCCACGGACAGCCGCACGCCAGGCTCCCCTGTCCATCACCAACTCCTGGAGCTTACTCATGTCCATTGAGTTGATGATGCCATCCAACCATCTCATCCTTGTCTTGTCAAAAGATTATGTGGATTTATTCAAATCTCTAGAGCTAATCTCTACCTACTGGGAATAAAGAGAATTAGAAATATTAAACAGCACTCAAAAGGAAGTAACCAGACTAATCCAGGAGGTGGGTCATCCTAGACTAGTTAAAGGCATGGGGAAAGGAAGGAAACAGGTTACTCTAGGGAGAATAAGTGAAACTAAATTAAATATAATGCATAAACATCACTGAGGACTTCCCTGGTGGCTCAGATGGTAAAGCAGTTGCTTACAATGTGGGAGACATGAGTCTGATCCTTAGGTTGGGAAGATCCTCTGGAGAAGGAAATGGCAACCCACTCTAATACTCTTGCCTGGAAAATCCCATGAATGGAGGAGCCTGGTAGGCTACAGTCCATGGGGTCCCAAAGAATCGGACACGACTGAGTGACTTCACTTTCACTTTCACTTTATAAACCTCACTTGGATTACTTGACCAAACTACAAAAAAAAAAAAAAAGTTATTTTGGGCACAACTGAAGAACTTTAATTGATTATAGAATGAGTATAAAATGATAATAGATAATAAATATTAATTTATAAGTATGATAATAATGTAATGGTTATATAAGATAATATCTGTGTTTTAGAGAGGCACAGTGAGATGGATAAGAGTAATATGGTGTCCAAAGTTTCTTTAAAAATTCTTCAGCAAAATAAGGAAAAAAGAAGAAAACAAACAAAAGCTTACATGAAACAAATAGAGCAAACCTTGTTATAAGTGGTTGGCATATGAGAGTGTTGTAACACCCCCATTACTTCTGTGCATACCACATTTTGAAATATCCATATTTTTTAAGAGCTCTTACAAAAATCCAGGTGAGGAATAAATATACCTTGGACATGGGTACTTGTCATAGAAAGTGGATAGACTTAGAAAATATTTAGAAGAGAGTTAATAGAGTAGCTGAAGGAATTGACAGTTGAAAATGGTAGAGGGAAAACAATAGAATTGGATTTGTTTGATGCTAAATGTGGAGGGGTACATTAATACTGATTGTTGGAACAATGGTCTTAAGAAAGCAGTATCTGATATCCAAAAGGACATCCATTTAAATGCTAGCCCCTCGCACACAGGGCTTAGGAGACTGTGCAGGCTGTCTCCCTCCCACCTGGCCTCAGCCGATACCATGGCTTTGGTCCTCACTCACCCCGCAGCAGGTCTCAGTTCTGCCTCATCAGTCGGACTTTCACCTACCTCCTGACACCATCAATTAGATCACTCATAGAACTCTCAAGTTTGACCTATCAGAAACTGGTGAATTATTTTTTCATGCTCCATCTTGACCTCAAATCTCCACTTCTTTTTGTATTTCCTGTTAATGATGTAATCATTTGCCCTTACATAGAAACATCTTGTCTCTCTCTTTTTCCTTACTTGTCTCACACTATCACAACGTCCTGTACTTCCAAAATATCTCTGACATTTGTCCTCTCCTTGCTACTCCCACTGTTTTTATCCTAATTGATTTCAGAATTGTCTCATTATGTTAGAAAGGCTTTTAAAATTCTAGTTCTTTATGTTTCTCCTCTCCGGCATGACTATCAGCATTTTCTTTCTAAAACCTATGACACAAGTTCAATTAGGCCACAGTCAGGGCCCCGCTTGCCTTTCCAACCGCATCACTTGCCACACCTGCTTGTCTGCGCTAGGATGTACTCATGGGTTCCCGTCAACCAGTCTCAGAATGCAGTATGTTCTTTTCTTCTCCAGAAACCTCGCTTGAGCTCTACCATATTCCATTCATTTCTATAATAGTAATCTGTAGTCAGGCTTCCCTGGTGGCTGGGTGATAAAGAATCTGCCTGCCAATGCAGAAGATGTGAGTTTGATCGCTGAGTCAGGAAGATTCCCCGGAGAAGGAAGGGGCAACCCATTCCAGTATTCTTGCTGGAATGATCCATGGGCAGAGGAGCCTGGTGGGCTACAGTCCATGGAGTCGCAAATGTTGGAAGTGACTTAGTGTCTAGACAACAACAACAGTCTGTAGTCATCCTCCAAGCCCCTTTTAAACCTTTGCTGATCCCACCCTGCACTCCCAGTCAGAGGATCAATTCCTAGCCCCCTCTTTCTTACAGAAGTCTCAGTAAAACCACTGTCTAACGTTGAGTTAGCTGAGTTCATATCTCTTCTCCTCACATAACTGTGAACAAATTGAAGACAAAGAGTGTGTCCTACTCAATTTTACTGCCTTATCATTCAATGTCAGACATATATTAAGTGTTCACTGACTATTGCTTGAATTGTATTCTAATATACATTTGCTTTTGAAAATAAGTATGATGAGTTATGATTGGTAACCTAAGAATGTAATGTGAATAAACCTTCCTTCTTCTACCTTATTTACTTAAATAAATGGCCTCCCAGGTGGCGCTAGTGGTAAAGAACCCACCTGTCAATGCAGGAGACACAAGAGATGCAGGTTCGATCCCTGGGTGGGGAAGACCTCCTGGAGGAGGGCATGTCAACCCACTCCAGTATTCTTGCCTGGAGAATTCTATGGACAGAGGAGCCTGGTGGGCTACAGTCCATAGGGTCACACAAAGTGGAGTATGACTTAGTACACACACACAATTAAACATACGGCTTAGCCATCAGAGACTAAAATCAAACAGTGCATGCTAGGCTTCCTTGGGCTCACTTGAGAATCCTGTCCTTATCTCTTTTCAAGCTTATGAAAGAGATGCATTCTCAGTTTATTTTTTACTAGTTTAAGTCTCCTTTCTGTACATCTGCCTAAATTTGCTAATACAGTGTCTGGTAGGAGAGATTACACAGGAAATATGCCTTTTCTCTGTTTGGTAAGTTAAACTACGATAGGTGAGGAGAGGTGGTTTGTGTATTTTCTTGTAAGTCCTGCCCCTTGATGACTGTTCATTGACCATTTAGGAATGGGTCAAAAATATTAGGTTCTAGACAAGAGAAAGTAGAATACTGATTTTATCTCTGTCCACACAGAAGTCAAACTGTATCTCAACACTTCAGAGGAAAACAGTATTTTTCAGAACTTAACTCAAATGACCATTTCTGAGGAAACCGCTTTTGACAGATTTCATAATTCTTCCTGTATGCTTATGCTTACCTACAGTGTCCAGACTTAGGGGCTTCTTTTCAAGTATCTCTCTTATTTTAGTGTAGCAGAACTGGAAAGACAGCATAAGCCTGTATGCCAGTATGCACTTTATCCCTAAGTCTAATCTGAATCTTGTCCAGATGTTACTACTTACCAGAGAGATACAAGGAAATAGATTCTTGCTCCCTTGCCTTCTCATTCATGTATCTGTAGTAGAAGTTACTGGATTGGGCAAAACATTCATTTGTGGGGTTTTTTTTTCTCCCATAAGATGGCTCTAGTAGTGCTTAGATGTTTTTAATTTCATTTGAACAATTTTGTTAGATTGTATTATGAAAACTGTCATATCAGCAGGAACTTAAAAAATTTATGAAAATTGATGAATTTTTGTGTAGCTATTTTAATACTGAAGATGGAAGAGAAAAAAAGCAACGTTTCCGGCACATTTTGATTTATTATTTCAAGAAAGGTAAAAACGCAACTGAAATGCAAAACAAGATTTTGTGTATAGAGAAGGTGCTGTGACAGATCAAATATGTCAAAAGTGGTTTGCTAAGTTTTGCATTAGAAATTCCTCGCTGGATGACGCCCCAGGGTCAGGTAGATGTGTTGAAGTTGATAGCAATCAAATTGAGACATTAATTGAGAACAATCATTGTTATAGCATGCAGGAGACAGCTGATATACTCAAAATATCCAAATCAAATACTGAAAATTATTTGTACCAACTTGGTTATTTTAATCATTTTGATGTTTGGGTTCCACCTAAGTTAAGTGAGAAAATCCTCTTGACTTCTTTCCTGCATGTGATTCTCTACTGGAACATAACAAGGTGTTTCGTTTTTAAAACAAACTGTGATGGGCAATGAAAAGTGGATACTGTACAATAATGTGGAATGAAAGAGATTATGGGGCAAATGAAATGAACCACCACCAGCTACACTAAGGCCCAGTCTTCGTCTAAAGGTGATGGTGCGATATGATGGAGTTGAAAGGGAATCCTCTATTATGAACTCCTTCCAGAAAACCAAACGATTCATTCCAACAAGTACTGCTCCCAAGCATCTGGAACAGAAAATGCATAATTTTCCATCAGGATAACATAAGACCACATGTTTTCTTTGATGACCAGGTAAAAACTGTTACAGCTTGACAGGGAAGTTCTGATTCACCGATTGTAATCACCAGACATTGCACCTTTGGATTTTTATTTATTTCTGTCTTTACAAAATTCTCTTAATGGAAAAAACTTCAATTCCCTGGGAAAATGTAAAAGGCACCCAGAATAGTTCTTTGCTCAAAAAGATTAAAAGTTTTGGGAAGATGGAATTATGAAGTTGCCTGAAAAATGGCAAAAAAAAAAAAAAAAATGGAACAAAATGGTGAATACATTATTTAATAAAGTTCTTGGTGAAAATGAAAAACGTGTCTTTTATTTTTACTTAAAAACCAAATGAACTTTTGGCTGACCCAATAAATAAGGAAGGGAAGGAGACTATGGGAGGGTGAGAAATATGGAAGGGAGATACTTGCTAGCTGCTTTTGGGCTGTATCATGTTGATGATGCAAGGATTGGAAAAAAAAAAAAAAATGTACTCAGAAATCCTGAATGCATAGTAAGCCCCAAACCTTACCAGTTCATTGCCTGTGTTACATTGCATTACATTATGAGTTTTACCTATTCAATTGGGTGGTTTCTTTGTTTATTGTCATTTGTTGTAATACCAAAAAGAAATAATTGGAATGGGCAATATAATATGGATTTATTTGGCATTGAATCTGATGTGTTTCATATTGCCTCTTAGACTAAGTAACTCAGTTTCTACGAACCATGGAAGCATTCTCCAAATATGGATTATTGTACATATAAAGACAATTAAAAATTAAATTTTTCAAAGACGGTTATTCAACTTCCCTGACATTTCCATATTCATTGCTGCTGAAGTCACTGCCTGTAAAATACAAAGGAGCTTGCAAATTATCTTCAGTCTTTTTGTTAAACAATGAGGTATTTTTCTTTTCTATTTTGAATCTTAGAGGAGGAGAGCTCAAGCAACTTGTGTTAATGCTTTCATTTTTTTCAAAAAAAAAAAAAAAGAGGTTCTTTATCCAACAGGCTTCAGGAACAAATAACTAGAAATTAATAAAAAAAAAAATTAGATGGCCTGAGGAAACACCGTTAAATGTCAAATTGGGGAATGTATTTTCTTGAAAAGATTCTGAAAGGAGTTGAATGGGTAGAGTGCAACATTTAAATATCACTGCTATACAGATACTAGATAAGTATGCTAAAAAATGAAAACAGTTGATTGCACATGATGGTATTTTTTGGATGAGTTTTCATTATAAGATGATACCTCTGCAACAAAAAATCATAAGGAAAATTGCTCTGTAAAGCCCTGCCCTTTTACTAGTTGAAATTTTTGGTATTTTCACAAAGAATGAAACTGTAATCACATTTCTGGGCATTTGTAGTATCTTTATGGATGTCAAAAGTTGACACATAAACAAACTAATAAATGAATTCTCTTGAGAAATGGCTGTTTATGGAATTTGTATCCTAACCCTAAGGAGGGGCTTCCCTGATAGCTCAATTGGTGAAGAATCCTCCTGCAATGCAGGAAACCCCGGTTCAATTTCTGAGTTGGGAAGATCCGCTGGAGAAGGGATAGGCTACCCACTCCAGTATTCTTGGGCTTCCCTTGTGGCTCAGCTGGTAAAGAATCTACCTGCAACGCGGGAGACCCGGGATCAATCCCTGGGTTGGGAAGATCCCCTGGAGAAGGGAAAGGCTACCCACTCTAATATTCTGGCCTGGAGAATTCCACGGACTGTATAGTCCATGGGGTCACATAGAGTCGGACATGACGGAACGACTTTCACATTCACCCTAAGGAGATAATGCAGAGTGATATGTGCAAAATTAGAAATTTAAAAATGGACAGGAGCCAAGTGACGTATTTGTGACTTTCTCCCATGAGCACATTGAAAACAGAAAACATGCTAAAAAAATAGAAATCCACCTGCACAGTTTAGCACTAGATTCTTAAAACCTGTGTGTTTTCTTCCAAGCTTAATCTCCAGGGAGTGGCAGAATGTTTCCAAAAGACTTTGCTAGCTTGTGGCTTCACGTCTCTAAAATTTCCTTTAAATCTCCTTGAATGCAGTCTTTTAAGGAGGGAAGCCTGGCCATGGTGCAGTCCATGGGGTCAGGAAGAGTCGGACAGGACTTGGCAACTGAACAACAACAACAAAAGGCAGTCTTAGGGTGTGTTTGCATGTGTTATCTACAGCTGGTTACTTTGGCATCTTGCGAAAGGTCTCAGTGAAAGCATTGCTCCTTCTTCCTGCTCATGTGTGTTTTGATACTGAGGCCTTTGCAGGAAGTTGATTGTCAGCTTTCACAGAAGATCCTGTTAGAGCAGTCAAAACCATTAGCAGACATTCATACTTGGAGAACATTAGCCTATTTTCTAGAAGCTACCAGATCTTTTTTAGACTTGCAAGACCTTTTATTTCTAAATTAAATGTAAACCCCTGGCAAACCCTACCGATAGCAGTGTTCTTTCTCTATTAACAACTGATTTGCTGGAACTGCTTTTAAGTTTTTAACAGAAAGATTTTATATTAAATTTTCAGTTACTGTGTAGTCTAGGAAAAAATTAGAGGTAATTTTACATGTATATTTATTTAAATAACAGTGGTATGTTTCATCCATAGAGGGCTCTAATACTGATTTGTGACTACAAATAAAATAAACAGAGGTCTACAAAACTATGAAATGATTTTATATGCATGTTCATTACTTTTTGTTAGTATCTATCAATATGGTGGCTAAAATTATGGCTAAATTATGGTGCCTACAAAAAAATTGAGTTAAGAAAAAAAAGGATTTATTATCAAAATAACGTATCTATGAAAAGTGCCTGCCAAAATTAAGCAGGACATTAAATAGGACATGATTAGCCTTTGTGAGTTTCTGTCATCAATTGTGTTGAGAATGGGACAAATTCTTTCTTTGTTCATGAAGAGCTCATATTCAAATACACGAGGACTGCTCCTTAGAATTCTAGGCCATAACTTATCCCCCTACATACAGGCAGCACAGTTTATAGAAGTAGTCCTGTAAAAGGGCTGTGTTTCTTGTATTCCAAAGAAGTAAACATTAGTGTGATTTTAAAATTACAGCTATTGAAGTTCACAGACAGAAATTATAAACATAAGTTTGCCTCACTCACATTGGCTCTTAAAGATCCATAACCCTCTAAGTTTCCCTACATGGTAAGCATTTTGTTGGAATGTGGAGAAATAGAAATGTTGGAAAGTTTTAAAAAGACTTTTATTTTTTTCAAATAAACTGTTACTTTCCTTACATGACTATTGAACTTTTATTTTGAAACATTGGAAAATTCTTAGTTGTTTTTCCTTTTTTTAGTTTATTTTTATAGCAGTATAATAATGGACACTCTTTAAAGCTATATAAGCAACTTGCTATTAATAAAATAATAATAATAGCTATTATTAATTGAGTGTTTATCATGTACTAGGCAATGTCCCAAGTATTTTGCTTACATTATTTTGTTAAATACTGACCAGTTGTTCACTAGACAAGCTATATGACAGTTTTAAATCATGAAGCATCTACATGAATAAAGCTGCTATGCATCTAAACTGTAAGCTGGTCCTAATTATCCTAAGACTGTTAAAAAGTGGAACAGTAAATGATGAACATATTTTTGGGATGTTCTAAAATGAAAGCATTAGTTGCTCAGTCATGTCTGACTCTTTGCCACCGCATGGACTGCAGCCCGCCAGACTCCTCTGTCCATGGGATTCTCCAGGCAAGAATACTGGAGTGGGTGGCCATTCCCTTCTCCAGGGGATCTTCCTGACCGAGGAATAGAATCCAGGTCTCCTGCTTTGCAGGCAAGTTCTTTACAATCTAAGGCACCAGGAAA
This sequence comes from Dama dama, assembly GCF_033118175.1. Taxonomy (NCBI): domain Eukaryota; kingdom Metazoa; phylum Chordata; class Mammalia; order Artiodactyla; family Cervidae; genus Dama; species Dama dama. The sequence goes on from NC_083689.1 coordinate 98,033,771, forward strand.
GCCCCTGGGGTAGGACTAAATTCATATACTCTTTTCCATTTTAAGATCTTGTTTAAGATGGAAGAATATACCAGCCTTAGATCCACTGATCTAGATTTCTATTTTTAAAAAAATATTAAGAATTAAGGCTAGAAAGCTAAAGTGACTATGTGAGATAGGAAATAAAGTCAGGCTTTTATTGGATGACTACAAGTAAAATTGAAACTTCTTAGGATCTCTGAGATCATTTCAAGGAGTTTTTAGTTAAGTAATAAGCTACTAATAGACTTTTCTTGAGAATTTTAAAATTTTGTGCACAAAGTAAGTTGTTATCGTTGGGAATGACATTGCTGAATTATTTTTCTTTAGGGTAACCTATTCTGGATCCCTCCTTAAATGTTCTGATTTTCCTTTTCTTCTAGGAAGCACAAGGGTGAGAGCTCCTTTCATTACAGCAACTATTCTTAGGCTTAGATTTTCTAAAGTAGCTTTTGATTTTTGTCCTTGTGCTTAAAATCTCATATCCATGCTTCTTTATGTTTTATTTCAAATACCTTTAGATACAGAAAAATACTATTTTAAATTTTAAAGCCTATTACATATTTCTATCACATACATTGGTTAATTTGATTCTTGTCTTGCACAAGTATCAGCTCAGTTGCTCAATCATGTCTGACTCTTTGTGATGCCATGGACTGCAGCCCATCAGGCTTCACTGCTATCACCAGCTCCCGAAACTTGTTCAAGCTCATGTGCATTCAGTCTGTGATGCCATTCAGCCATCTCATCCTCTGTCGTCCCCTTCTCCTCCTGCCTTCAATCTTTCCCAGCATCAGGGTCTTTTCTAATGAGTCAACTCTTCGTATCAGGGAGCCAGACTATTGGAGATTCAGCATCAGTACTTCAGGATTGATTTGAACTTCATCAAATCAGCATCAGTACTTCAGGAAAGAATATTTAGAATTGATTTCCTTTGGGATTTACTGGTTTGATCTCCTTTCAGTCCAAGGGACTCTCAAGTGTCTTCTCTAAAACCACAGTTCCAAAACATCAATTTTTTGGCACTCAGCTTTCTTTATGGTCCAACTCTAACAACCATACATGACCACTGGAAAAACCACAGCTTTGAATAGACAAACCTTTGTCAGCAAAGTAATGTCTCTGCTTTTCATACACTGTCTGGGTTTGTCATAGCTTTTCTTCCATGGAGCAAGTGTCTTTTAATTTCTTTGCTACAGTCACCATCTGCAGTGATTTTGGAGCCCAAGAAAATAGTCTGTCACTGTTTCCATTATTTCCTCATCTATTTGCCATGAAGTGATGGGACTGGATGCCGTGACCTTAGTTTTTCAATGTTGAGTATTAAGCCAGCATTTTCACTGTCATCTTTCACTTTCATCAAGAGGCTCTTTAGTTCCTCTTTTTCTGCTATAAGAGTGGTGTCATCTGCATATTTGAAGTTATGGATATTTCTCTTAGCAATCTTGATTCCAGTTTGTGTTTCATCCAACCAGGCATTTCATATGATGTACTCTGCGTATAAGTTAAAAAAGCAAGGTGACAGTATACAGCCTTGATGTATTTCTTTCTCAATTTGGAACCAGTCCATTGTTCCATGTCTGGTCCTAATTGTTGTTTCTTTAGCTGCATAAGATTTCTCAGGCGGCAGATCAGGTGGTCTGGTATTCTCATCTCTTGAAGAATTTTCCACAGTTTGTTGTGATCCACACAGTCAAAGGCTTTGGCATAGTCAATAAAGCAGAAGAAGAAGTTTTTTCTGGAACTCTCTTGTTTTTCTATGATCTAATGGATGCTGGCAATTTGATCTCTGGTTCTTCTGCCTTTTCTAAATCCAGCTTGAACATCTGGAAGTTCTTGGTTCAAGTGCTGTTGAAGGCTTGAAGAATTTTGAACATTACTTTGCTAGTGTGTGAAATGAGTGGAATTGTGAAGTAATTTGAACATTCTTTGGCATTGCCCTTCTTTGGGATTGGAATGAAAACTGACCTTTTCCAGTCCTGTGGCCACTACTGAGTTTTCCAAATTCGCTGGCTTATTGAGTGCAGCACTTTCAGAGCATCATCTTTGAGGATTTGAAATAGCTCAACTGGAATTCCATCATCTCCACTAGTTTTGTTCATAGTGATGATTCCTAAGGTCCACTTGACTTTGCACTCCAGGATGTCCAGCTCTAGATAAATGATCACACCATCATGGTTATCTGAGTCATTAAAATCTTTTTTGTACAGTTCTTCAGAATATTCTTGCAACCTCTTGTTAATATCTTTTGCTTCTGTTAGGTACATACCATTTCTGTCCTTTATTGTGCCCATCTTTGCATGAAATGTTCCCTAATTTTCTTGAAGAGATCTCTAGGCTTGCCCTTTCTATTGTTTTCCTGTTTCTTTGCACTGATCACTGAGGGAGGCTTTCTTATCTCTCCTTGCCCTTCTTTGGAACTCTGCATTCAAATGAGAATATCTTTCCTTTTCTCCTTTGCCTTTGCTTCTCTTCTTTTCTCAGCTATTTGTAAGGCCTCCTCAGACAACCATTTTGCCTTCTTGCATTTCTTTTTCTTTGCAACACTTTTGGTCACTGCCTCTTGTACAGTGTTGTGAGCTTCTGTCCGTAGTTCTTCAGGCACTCTGTCTATCAGGCCTGCCACAGGGTTGGGGCCCTGAATACAACAGTCAATGCAGCAGGTAGCCACGGAGTGCTGGTGTAAGTCCTTTTGAAAGAGGTTGCCATTACTGCCATTACCCCTATCATAGTTTAGCCCCAGGCCAAATGATAGGGAGCGAACATATCCCCACCCATTAACAGAAAATTGAGTTAAAGATTTACTAAGCATTACCCTGAAATGGCAACCCACTCCAGTACTCTTGCCTGGAAAATCCCATGGGCAGAGGAGCCTGGTGGGCTGCAGTCCATGGGGTCACGAAGAGTTGGACACAACTGAGCGACTTCATTTTCACTTTCACCCTGCCCATCAGAGCAAGACCCAGATTCCCCCACAGGCAGTCCCTCCCATTAGAAAGCTTTGACAAGCCTCTTATCCTTCCCCATCAGAGGGCAGATAGAATGAAAACTACAATCACTGAAAACTAAGCAAACTGATCACATAGACCACAGCCTTGTCTAACTCAATGAAACTATGAGCAATGCCATGTAGGGCCACCCAAGACAGTGGGTCATGATGGAGAGCTCTGACAAAATGTGGCCCGCTAGAGAAGGGAGAGGCAAACCACTTCAGTATTCTTGCCTTGGGAACCCCATGAATAGGATGAATAAGTATACTCATTCTTATTTTGTTACAGAAGAAAATGAATATTTAAAAATTAATAACTTTGCAAAATAACATAGGTAATAAGTCAACTCAAATATTTTCATTTTAAATGCAATATATTTTTGCTATATTACTCTCCTCTCCATACTAATCGATTAAAAAGTATTTTAGCTAAGAGTAACAAGGGTCATATTAATAGTTCAGTTCAGTTCAGCCACTCAGTCGTGTCTGACTCTGTGACTCCGTGGACTGCAGCAAGCCAGGCTTCTCTGTGCATCACCAGCTCCCGGAGTTTACTAGAATTAATGTCCATTGATTGGTGATGCCATCCAACCATCTCATCTTCTGTCATCCCCTTCTCCTCCCACCTTTGATTTTTCCCAGTGTCAGGGTCTTCTCAAATGAGTCAATTCTTCGCATCAGGTGGCCAAAGTTTTGGAGTTTCAATTTCAACATCAGTCCTTCCAATGAACACCCAGGACTGATTTCCTTTAGGATGGACTGGTTGGATCTCCTTGCAGTCCAAGGTACTCTCAAGAGTCTTCTCCAACACCACAGTTCAAAAGCATCAATTCTTTGGTGCTCAGCTTTCTCTATAGTCCAACTCTCACATCCATACATGATTACTGGAAAAAAACATAGCTTTGACTAGACAGACCTTTGTTGGCAAAGTAATGTCTCTGCTTTTTAATATGCTATCTAGGTTGGTCATAGTTTTTCTTCCAAGGAGCAAGCATCTTTTAATTTCATGGCTGCAGTCACCATCTGCAGTGATTTTGGAGCCCCCAAAAATAAAGTCTATCACTGGTTCCATTGTTTCCCCATTTATTTGCCATGAAGTGATGGGACCAGATGCCCTAATCTTAGTTTTCTGAATGTTGAGTTTTAGGCCAACTTTTTTACTCTCCTCTTTCACTTTCATCAAGAGGCTCTTTATTTCTTCTTCACTTTCTGCCTTAAGTGTGATGTCATCTGCATATCTGAGGTTATTGATATTTCTCCCAGTAATCTTGGCTCTAGCTTGTGATCCATCCAGTCCAGCATTTCTCATGATGTACCCTGCATACAAGTTAAATAAGCAGGGTGAGAATATACAGTTTTGATATACTCCTTTTCAGATTTGGAACCAATCTATTCTTCCATGTCCATTTCTAACTGTTGCTTCTTGACCTGCATACAGATTTCTCAGGAGGCAGGTCAGGTGGTCTGGTATTCCCATCTCTAAGAATTTTCCACCGTTTGTGGCAATCCACACAGTCAAAGGCTTTGGAGTAGTCTACAAAGCAGAAGTAGATGTTTTTCTGGAACTCTCTTGCTTTTTCGACGAATCATAGTTTAGGAGATACTTTAATACCAGTCACCTGAGAGAAGTTTTGGGATTATAAATCATGATTCAGAACATGCATAGGACTGAGAGGACCCTGTTTACAGCTCCTGTTGGTAAATTCAGCTAATAACTTATAGATATGATCTCTAGTTAAAATATATTATTTAACACTTCAAATAGACACACATGCAATTATAGTCTAGTCACACACTTGCCAGGTAAAATAGAGAATTGAATGATTATAGTTTTGACATTTTAAATTAAGTTCCCAAGAATCTAAGGTGTTATTTGTCATCCTTTAAATTGATTTAGATTCATATTTAATATTCAGCTAATGTTGATCTCTTTTTTTGTAGATTTTAATTATTGAAGCCTGATATATGGTAGTTACACATATCAGTTCCTCACAAAGTATCCACTATGGCTTTTAGTCAATTGCTCTTTCCCATATCTCACTTTAAGGTATTTCTTCTCATTTTATGATATCCTATGTCAAACATGATCCCAAATGGAGCATACAACCTTCAGTTCTTTGATAGTTAAATGTATCTTTCACTGCTTTTCATTTCAATATTTCTGTTAGCTCCAAGCATAAGTGAGAGAATTGCCCTTCCTTTATGATCATGCCATAATCACACTCAGAACTTGTCTTCAGCTGTTTTTTTCCTCAATAAACTCCTCATAGATACCATAAATCATTTTAAAAAAAAGCTAAGCAATAGAAGAAATGGGCAAATATATTAACAGGCAATTCCCAGTATAATTTTACATTACAAGAAATATACAAGTGCATGCTTAACCTCACTAATAATCAAGTAAGTATCCAGTTATTTCTTGACCATCAATTTGAAAGAAAAGACCTTAGAATTTGATAATATGAAGAGTTGTTAGGGTCTTGAAAAATGAGCATTTAGCTCTGTTTTGAACGCCAAACTGTCTTTGTCAAAATATATTGTGGGTACATGCATATACATGACTCAGTCCCTTTTCTGTCCACTTGAAACTATCATTGCATTTTTAATCGGCTATACCCCAATATAAAATAAAATGTTAATAAAATTAATGAATATATAAATAGATAAGTAATAATGTATATATGTGTGTGTGCATATATATATATATATATATATATGAAGCAGATAAAATTAATCTGTCTCAAATATGAGGGTTATTTTTTAATTTTTGAGGTCAGCTACGAGATTCGGATCTGAACCTGGATTTTAGTTGTTTGCTTAACCTTCGTGTCTTGACTGCAGAAAAAGGTGCCTGGCTGTCTCTCAGACGGATGAAGAAAGATCAGCGCCTCTCCCCTCCGCCGGCACTAGAGCCAGAGTCACAGGAAGGACACAGGGCAGCCAGGCCTCTGAGAGCTTTTGTGTGTGTTCAGCAGCAGGAACTCAGGCCCACAACTTCATTCTGTTTGGTCTGTAAGGGCAGAGAGAATCATCAAATCGCCTGAATAGAGGGAACATTTTTATTGAACCATCTACTGGGCTAAATTAATTGAGCAATGGAACATGACAGTTCAATAGGTGAGATTATCAAAGGAAAACTGCCCCCCTTGGGCAAAAGCCACAGATGGGTGCCTGAGCTTTTCTGAGAGTTGTGATTGCTTCATGACAAAAATATAATTGCCCCCTATTGTTACATCGCCTTTTAATGAGTCCCATCCAGCACCTAAATATGACAAATAGGAAGGGATGGTGTGCAAGAGGGTTGACAGTTACATCTGATTTTAAACCATATGAGGTTACACAGCTTTGAAGATAAGCTGTCCTTTTGTCTTGTAAAATTGAAGATTTATTTTTTGGTTGTTTCAGTAAGACTTTTGATTAACAGAAAATTTGAACATTTATTTTATTTCCAATGGTCCAAATAAGTTAAATCAATCATAGTAAAACAAGAAGCCAAAAACAGTTTTGGGGAGAAAAATGTTTACCCTATTAAGTAGAAAGAGCTTTGCAGTTTATTTAATCATTCCTTTATTAATTGACCAAAACTTTTAGTACTTACTAAAGGATTGGACAAAATGATAGGAGCTGTCATTGGAGAGAATCACAGTTCTAGTTTGGTGTAAAAAAATCTTAATTTTTAATATTTAAACAGCTTAACTGTCTGATCACTCTTCCATCTGGAAGGAATTGAAAGCTGAGCTCAAATTGGCTTAAACAACAATGGCACTTACTGGTTCACACATCTGGAAGTCCAGAGGTAGGGCAAGCTTCAGGGTTGATTTAATCTGATGTTTCCAGTGCAGTTTCTTTATGATTCTCTAGGCCAACACTACCCAATGGAGCATTCTGTAATAGCAGAAATGTTCTATTAATATCTTAGCACAGTACGATGGTAGCCCATAGCCACATGTGGCTATTGAGCATGTAGAAAGTTCTACTGTAATTTAGGAAATGAATTTTCAGTTTTACTCAATTTTCAGTCATTTAAATTTAAGTAAAGTCATAGACCTAGTGGCCACTGTATTGAACAGTGCAACTCTACACTATGCCCCCTCACTCACAATGTGAATATATCACCATAGGCTTATAGTATGTTGGTTGCAGATAGTTAGACATAAAATCATTCAAACCAGAGCAAGGACTGATGATGAGAACTCATTCAGAAGAACAAATATCCTCTTTTTACAATGTTATTGTTTCGTTCAGTAACTTAAGTCACGTCCAGCTCTTTGTGGCCCCATGAACTATAGCATGCCAGCCTCCTCTGTCCTACACCCTCTCCTGGGGTTTGCTCAAAACCATGTCCATTGAGTCAGTGATGCTAACCATCTCATCTTCTGCTACCCCCTTCTCCTCCCACCCTCAATCTTTCATAGAATCAAGGTCTCTTCCAGTGGTCAGCTCTTCTCATCAGGTAGCCAAAGTATTGGAGCTTCAGCTTCAGCATCAGTACTCCCAATGAAATTCAGTGTTGATTTCCTTTAGGATTGAATGGTTTGATCTCCTTTCTGTCCAATGGACTCTCAAGAGTTTTCTCCAGTGCCACAGTTCAAAAGCATCAACTCCTCAGCACTCAGCCGTCTTTATGGTCCAACTCTCACATCCGTACATGACTACTAGAAAAACCATAACTTTGACTATATGGATCTTCATTGGCAAAGTGATGCCTCTGCTCTTTTAATATGCTGTCTAAGTTTGTCATAGCTTTTCTTCCAAGAAACAAGCTAAAAATTAAAGGCTTTTAATTTCATGGCTACAGTCACCATCTGCAGTGATGTTGGAGCCCCCCAAAATACAATCTGTCACTAATTCCACTTTTTCCCTTTCCATTTGCCATGAAATGATAGAACCAGATGCCATGATCTTAGTTTTTTTTTTAACCATAAGACATTTTTTTTTTCATTTGTAAAAGAAATATATCTTCCTCACAAAAGCTCTGTGAATGTAAATGATAAAATATATGTGAAAACATTTTTCAAACTGCAAAGCAATTCATAAATATTACTTAAAGTGAGTGTGACTTCATTAGAACAAGGACCTACAATTCTTTGGAAACTGGATTTATCTTCTTGGTAGTACTTGAGATGGCCCTTCTTCATGTTCAGATTTTCTCTTGTATACATGCGAGTTTCAGGTCATCTTTTGAAGAGCTCACTTTGTTGTTGTTCAGTCTCTAAGCCATGTGAGACTTTTTGTGATCCATGAACTGCAGCACATCAGGCTTCCCTGTTCTTCACTATCTCCCAGAGTTTGCTCAGTTTTGTGTCCTTTGAACTGTTGATGCTATCTAACCATCTCATCCTCTGACCGCCCCCTCAACTTCTCCTTCTGTCCTCAATCTTTCCCAGCATCAAGGTTTTTCCAATGAGTCGGCTCTTTGCATCAGGTAGCTAAAGTATTGGAGCTTTAGTTTGAGCATCAGTCCCTCCAATGACTTTTCAGGGTTGATTTCCTTTAGGACTGACTGGTTGGATCTCTGTGCTGGTGCTGGATAAGACTTGAGACTCCCTTGGATGGCAAGGAAATTAAACCAGTCAATCTTAGTTTTTTGAATGGTGTTTTAAGCCAGCTTTTCCACTCTCCTCTTTCACCCTCATGAAGAGGTTCTTTAGTTCCTCTTCACCTTCTGCCATTAGAGTGGTGTCATTTGCATATCTAAGGTTGCTGATATTTCCCCTGTAAAGATTGATTACAGCTTGTGATTCAACCAGCCCAGCATTTTGCATGAGGTACTCTGCATATAAGTTAAATAAGAAGGATGACAATATACATCCTTAATGTACTCCTTTCCCAATTTGGAACCAGTCCATTATTCCACATCCAGTTCTAACTGTTGCCTCTTGACCCGCATGCTCATATCTCATGAGACAGGTAAGATGTTCTGTATTCCCATCTCTTTAAGAATTTTCCACAATATGTACTTGTTGGTCATCTATTTTATGTGTAATACTATGTGTATATTAATCCCACACTCCTAATTTATTCCCCCTACTTGTTTCTCTTTTGGACCATGAATTTGTTTTCTATGACTGTGAATCTATTTCTGTTTTGTATAAGTTCATTTGTATCATTTTTTAGATTCCATATATAAGTGATATCATTTATCTGTCTTTGTCTACTTTATTTCACTTATTATGATAACCTCTAAGTCCTTTCATGTTGCTGCAAATGGCATTATTTCACTCTTTTTTATAGCTGCATAATATTCCATTGTAAATATAAGCCACATCTTCTTTATCTATTCCTCTGTTGATTGACATTTATGTACATGTCTTAGATATTGTAAATAGTGTTGCAATGAATGCTGGGGTGCATGAATATGTTTGAATTAGAGTTACTATGGATATATGCCCAGGAACAGGATTGAAGGATCAAATCTTACTCTATTTTAAATTCTTTAAGGAGCCTCCATACTTTTCTTCATTACCCTATTTTTAATTTTTTAAGGAGCCTCCATGCTTTTCTTCATAGTAGCTGTTCCAATTTACATTTCTATCAGTTGTATAGGAGGGTTCCTTTTTCTCCACATACTGTCCAGCATTTATAATATGTAGGTTTTTTTAATGATGGACATTCTGACTGTTGTGAAGTGATATTCATTGTGTGTTTGATTTGCATTTCTGTAATAATTAGCAATATTGAGCACTTTTTCATGTGCCTGTTGGCCATCTATATGTCTTCTTCGGAGAAATGTCTGTTTAGATTTTTGCTCATTTTTTGATTGGGCTTTTTTTTTTTTTATATATATTGAGCTGTATGAGCTGTTTTTATATTTTGAGGATCAATCTCTTGTCAGTTGCATTGTTTACAAATGTTTTCTCTGATTATGTAGGTTGTCTTTTTCTTTCATTTATGGTTTTCTTTGCTGAGTGAAAGCTTTTAAGTTTAATCAGATTTCATATCTTTATTTTTGTTTTCATTACTCTAGGAGATGGATCCAAAATGATGTGATTTATGTCAAAGAGTATTCTGCCTATGTTTTCTTTTAGGAGTTTTATAGTATCCAATTTTACATTTAGGTCTTTAATCCACTTTGAGTTTATTTGTGTGTGTTGTGCAGAAAATGTTCTAGTTTCATTCTTTTACATGTAGCTGTCCAGTTTTCCCAGCACTACTTTCTGAAGTCACTGTCTTTTCTTAATTGTATATTCTTGCCTCCTTTGCCGTAGACTGATTGACCATAGGTGTGTGTATTTATTTCTCCTCTTTCCATCCTGTTCCATCGATCTACATGTCTGTTTCTGTGCCAGTATGATGCCACTTTGATTACTGTAGCTTTTTAGTATAGTCTGAAGCCAGGGGGCCTATTTCCTCTGGCTCTGATTTTTCTTTCTCAAGACTGCTTTGACTATTTGGAGGCTTTAATGTTCCCATACAAATTAATTTTTTTCCTTCTACTTCTGTGAAAACTACCATTGATAATTTGATAAATACTTCATTGATACTGTAGGTTACCTTAGGTAATACATTCATTCTGATGATTTGATTCTTCCAATCCAAGAACACTATATTTGTTCCCATTTCTTTGTGTCATCTTTTATTACTTTCATCAGTTTCTTAGTGTCTTAAAGTTTTCGGAGTACAGGCCTTTTCCTCCTTAGGTAGGCTTATTCCTCAGCATTTTATTCTTTTGGATATGATTGTGAGTGGGATAGTTTCCTTAATTTCTCTTTCTAAACTTTTACTGTTAATTTATAGATATACAACAGATTTCTCTGTTAATTTTATTAATTTTGTATCCTTCAGTTTACCAAATTCATTAATGAGCTCAACAGTTTTCTGGTAGTGTCTTTAGATTTTTCTATGTATAGTATCATGTCAACTGCTATCGATGTGAGCTTTCTTTTCCAATCTGGATTCCTTTTAATTTGTTTTTCTTCTCTGATCACTGTGGCTAGGACTTCCAAAATTGTATTGAATAAGTTGTGAGAGATGACATCCTAGTCTTGTTCCTTGAGGAAATGCTTTTAGCTTTTCACCCTTGAGTGTAATGTCAGCTGTGGGTTTGTCATATAGGGGAATCTAACACCCACTTATATCAATGGACAGATCATCCTGACATAAAATCAATAATGAAACAGACCTTAAATGATACTTTAGTCCAGATGGACTTAAATTTATAGGATATTCCATCTGAAAGCAGCAGAATGTACATCATTTTCAAGTGCACATGGAGCATTCTCCAGGACAGATCACATGATTAGCCACAAAGCAAGCCTCAGTAGACTTAAGAAAATAAGAAATCACGTCAAGCATCTTTTCCAGCCACAGCACTATGAGGTTAAAAATAAATTACAAGAAGGAAAACTGCAAATAACAGCAACAAAAACAGGCACATCAATGTGCTACTAAACAACCAGTGGATCACTGAAGAATTTAAAGAGGAAATAAAAATTGCTTATAGAAGAAAAAATTGTAAGTGCTTATAGATAAATGAAAACAAATATACAATGATTCAAAACCTATGGAATACATCTGCTCATTCTTTAACCTGCATTTTTCACTAACTAGGCAGAATGAAGCAAGTGTCTGTGTTCTGGTTTATATCACAGCCTCATACCTAAACTCCTTATTCTATTACTCTGCCAAAAGTATTGGGGTAAAGTTTTCCTTAAAGTTTTTCTTCTCCATACTTGGTAGGTTTGCTAATAGCGACAGCAAGTTGCCTCCTTCTATGGTCCAATTGTGTCCTCTGGTAATCAAAAAGAAAATCCAGAACTGAATTCACAAAAATCTCTGCACTCTTATCACAGTCTCATAAAGTCCCTGCTGTTTTATATATATATGTATATATATATATATATGTATATAGCTGTAGTTAGCTTTTTGCAATTGTTTACTATACTAATTAGCTTAAATATTCCAAATGCATGGGATTATTTCAGCATGGAACTGCTTGCCACGCTCTAGGTCTCAACTTAGAAATCTCTTCTAGGAAATCTTTGATCTATCCAAGTTTGGGCTATATGCCCTGTTTTGTGCCTCTATATCATTCCATTCTCCTCATATCTTAGTATTTTTCATACTCTACTTCTTCACTGTGCTTACTTGTCTTAATTTTCTATTAGACTGAAAGATATACAGTGGCAGAGAGTTGATCTCATTCACTTGAAAATTATTCATGTCTACCCTTAATATCATAAGGATATAACAACAATTAATAGCAACTTTGAATTAACATATGATACATGCTGAATAAATGAATTGGTTGATAAATGAAAAGGTGCATAGTTTTAAATTCATCATATTATGTCACATAATGTGCATTTCTCTAATCCTAAAAAATATTAGCTTGCACACATATACTCATAAAGAAAGTTTTAATTGCTGTATTTTAATAGTCATCAAATTTGGAAAATATATTTTTTCTAAATTAAAAATGACTTCTTAATTAGTTCTCAGTTTTTGATTCATCAATATTAACAAGATGCTCTTGGCTTAGAAGTCTTGTGGGACTTTGATCTTTCAAGAAACTAAAGAATTTAATTTTCAGCATTTCTCTGCAACATAGTGGAAACATTTTTTCCATCTAACTTACCTCATATGAAAGGGTGAAACTCGTTTGAAAAGTAGAACAGTCATTGACATAGGCACCAAATGGCCAGATATAAGAGTTTGACAGTGACCCTTACTCTGTCTTTATTCAATATAAGCTTGCCTTTTTATCATGATTTGCTTTGTACTGACTGCAAAAGCCCAATCCTTAGCCTTTCTCTGCATCATCAATTAAAAGCTTTAAGAAATGAAGACAATACAACAAAATAAGCTGATGCCACCTGATGTAAAGAACTGACTCATCAGAAAAGACCCTGATGCTGGGAAAGATTGAAGGTGGGAGGAGAAGGGGATGACAGAGGATGATATGGTTGGATTGCACCACCGACTCAAAGGACATGAGTTTGAGTAAACTCCAGGAGTTGGTGAATGGACAGGGAGGCCTGGAGCGTGGCAGTCCATGGGGTCACAAAGAGTCCGACGTGACTGAGCAACTGAACTGAACTGAACTGAACAAAATAAGCTATGATTTATTGTTGTTTATTAGGCAAATCTGCTGGGTTATAGGCAGTCAGGTATTTCTAGTGAAAGAAACAACAACTCTTATTAAAGTTCTTCCTCTATGAAGAGGAAAGTTCACTTCTTACATGCAGAAGTAAGAATAGTTATCCTCCACCTCTCTCTCTCTCTCTCTCTCTCTCTCTCTATATATATATATATATATATATATGTATGTATATATATATGTATGTATATATCTTGAAGACTCCTTTACTCTCTACTCTCATATAAAATATGTTTGAGACGCTGAAGACAATAGCTGAGCATCTAGAAACATAAATAGAAAAGCTTGTATTTGGCTGTAAAGATCAGAAAATGTGCTGGTGTAACAAATGTGTTCTTCTGCCTATAGAGAAGTTACACTACAAATTCATAGGCAACAATTTTTTGTTTATGGGATAACATACATGTCCTGATGCTTAATAGGCATGTTAGGGAAAAAAAATTCAGGAACAATTTTTTTTTCAATTTTGCCCACCAATTATACCACACAGGCTACAAATTCAGCCTTAGAGATATAGTGATTAAAATATAGATTACTTTGCACCAAAACAGAGATAATTTATGAAAAGGTATTAACATTGACTTGAATAAGATTATGGAAGGTAGCTTCGCTTTAATAACAGAAAGGAGGGACCCTGGAAAATGAAGTTATCGTTTATTTACAAAATTCAATGCTTCTTCATTTATAAAAGCACTCATTTATTTATTCAGCAACACATATTTATTTCAAAACTGCAATGTTCCAGACATGGAATGATCTCTTTCTACAAACAGGTTATGGTCTAGTAGAGGGAACAACCATTAACAAATACTAATTATATCATAGAATTCATAGTATTTGATAGAACTGTGTACCAAACACACACATTAGAAATAAATTATAATGACTCACAGTGGAAACAGTGGCTGACTTTATTTTTCTGGGCTCCAAAATCACTGTGGATGGTGATTGCAGCCATGAAATTAAAAGACGCTTACTCCTTGAAAGGAAAGTTATGACTAACCTAGACAGCATATTAAAAAGCAGAGACATTACTTTGTCCACAAAGGTCGGTCTAGTCAAGGCTATAGTTTTTCCAGTGGTCATGTATGGATGTGAGAGTTGGACTGTGAAGAAAGCTAAGCACTGAAGAATTGATGCTTTTGAACTGTGGTGTTGGAGACGACTCTTGAGAGTCCCTTGGACTGCAAGGAGATCCAACCAGTCCATCCTAAAGGAGACCAGTCCTGGGTGTTCATTGGAAGGACTGATGCTGAAGCTGAAACTTCAGTACTTTGGCCACCTGATGCGAAAAGCTGACTCATTGGAAAAGACTCTGATGCTGGGAAAGATAGAGGGCAGGAGGAGAAAGGGGTGACAAAGGATAAGATGGTTGGATGGCATCACTGACTCAATGGACATGATTTTGAGTAAACTCCGGGAGTTGGTGATGGATAGCGAGGCCTGGCGTGCTGCAGTCCATGGGGTCGCAAAGATTCGGACACAACTGAGCAACTGAACTGAATCTTAACTTTCAAGCTAGGGAAGAGGGAACAGTTTTGTATGGAACATGAGAGTTATATGAGTTTGTCAGGAATATGTGAAGGGAAGAATCTCTTAAGGAAGAAGATGCATAAAAGGATGAAGGCACACACTGCATGATATACTTAGGTAAAAAGAGGAGATACATGCAGAAATATATACTTGAAGATAATTGCTAGAGGGTGAATCTGAAAAGATACTTTGGATAAGAATGTGAAGAACTTATTATAACCTATGGATCTTGAACTTACCCTACAGATAATAAAATATGTTTTGTGCAGTATATGACAGGATAAAGTGTATATCATAAAATAGTTTTCTGGCAAAAAGGAAGACAATGATATGAAGGAGGAAGATACTGGGGAAAAATAGGATGGGTGATTATTTTAGGGAAAAAAACAGGATGGTTACTTTGATATCATCAGGGGAAGTGAGAAGCATTTGGATGAAGGTATATCAGAGGGGAATAAACAGGGGATACAGACACAGAGGACATTTGGGAAGTAAGCAGCCTTTGTTGATTGTGTGAGGTTACGGTAGTAGGAAAGGAGCCAGAGATGATTAACGCATTTGGTTGAGGGATAATGATTTTATACTAGATAGGAGACCTTCAAGAAAAGTATAGTTGAATAGGAAAGAAATTTAATTTTAGATATGCTGAATCTGCCTGATCTGTGGGACCTCTAGATGGATTTGCTCAGTGAGCTGTGAAAATGTTGATCTGGAGCTCAGGAAGACAGAGCCAAATGTATAGAAACTGAAGCGATAGTCGTAAAGATGAGGGCTTCTTCTCTGACTGTGAATGAGATTTTCTAGTGACAGAGTGTGAAAGGAAGAAGGAAGACCTAAAGTTCAAGGTACACATCTGGGGTTCACTCACTAACAAAGTAATTAAATATTAAACAAAGAGTGGCTGTAGAGCCTCAGAGGATAATCAGAATGAATAAGGTTTGTTTGTTTCTAAAACTGAGTACAGAGACCTCTGTAGGGCCAGTTAACAAAAAAACTAAGTGTGATTTAATTAGGAAAACAAAATAAAAATGGGCTACAGCTCCTAACTATGGGTGAGGAGAGGCTTCGCTTGACTTTACAGAGACAATTTTCCAGTTCAGGTGATGGAGACATAAGCTAGAATGCAGTGAGTTGGATTGCTGGTCACTCTTCTAAGAAGACTGACAGTATAGACAGAGGGAGGAGGCAGGATGGGTCGGGGTCACAGAAAGTCTCTGGATATCACTGTGAATAAAGGAATTACGTTGCTGTTCTTTTAGTTGCTAAACTGTGTCCAACCCTTCTGTGACCCCATGGACTGTAACCTGCCAGGCTCCTCTGTCCATGGGATTTCCCAGGCAAGAATACTGGAGTGGGTTGCCATTTCCTTCTCCAGGGGGTCTTCCTGACCCAGGGATTGAACTTGCATCTCCTGCACTGGCAGGCAGATTCTTTACCACTGAGCCACCTGGGAAGTCTCAGAGAAAAAATACCTGTAACAGATATTTAAATGTCAACCTTGGACAAGAATATCACTTTCAACATTGTTATTCTTGTTGTTGTTCAGTGGCTTAGTCATGTCCAACTCTTTGCGACCCCATGAGCTGCAGCATGCCAGGCTTCCCTGTCCTTCGCTGTCTACTAGAGCTTTCTCAAACTCATGTCCACTGAGTCAGTGATGCCATCCCACCATCTCATCCTTTGTCTCCCCCTTCTCCTCCTGCCCTCACTCTTTTCCCAGAATCAGGGTCTTTCCCAATGAGTCAGGTGGCTAAGGTATTGGAGCTTCAGCTTCAGCATCAGTCCTTCCAGTGAGTATTCAGGGTCAATTTCCTTTAGGATGGAATGGTTTGATCTCCTTGTTTTCCAAGGGACTCTCAAGAGTTTTCTCTAGCACCACAATTCCAAACCATCAATTCTGCGGCACTCAACCTTCTTTATGATCCAACTCTCACATTTGTACATGACTACTGGAGAAACCAGAGCTTTGACCATACAGAAATTTGTTGGCAAAGTGATGTCCCTGCTTTTAATATGCTGTCTAGGTTTGTCATAGCTTTTTGTCCAAGGAGCAAGTGTTTTTCTTTAATTTCATGGTTGCAGTCACCATCTACAGTGATTTTGGAGTCCAAGAGAATAAAATCTGTCACTGTTTCCATTTTTCCCCATTTACTTGCCATGAGGTGATGGGACCAGATGCCATGATCTTAGTTTCTTGAATAAGTTTTAAGCCAGCTTTTTCACTCTCCTATTTCACCTTCCTCAAGAGGATCTTTAGTTCTTCTTTGCTTTCTGCCATTAGAGTGGTCTTATCTACATATATGAGGTTGTCGGCATTTCTCCTAGAAATCTTGATTCCATCTTGTGAGTCATTCAACCCTGTATTTTGCATGATGTACTCTGCATAGAAATTAAATAAGCAGGGTGATGATATACAGCCTTGATACACTCCTTTCCCAATTTGGATCCAATCCATTGTTCCATGTACGGTTCGAACTATTGCTTCTAGACCTGCGTACAGGTTTCTCAGGAGACAAGTAAGGTGATCTGGTATTCCCATATGTTTCAGAAATTTCCCACAGTTTGTTGTGATCTACACAGTCAAGGCTTTAGAGTCAATGAAGCAGAAGTAGATGCTTTTTCTGGAATTCTCTTGCTTTTTCTATGATCCAGTGATTGTTGGCAATTTACTGTCTGATTCTTCTGCCTTTTCTAAGTCCAGCTTGTACTTCTGGAAGTTCTTGCTTCACAAACTGTTGAAGCCTAGCTTGGAGGATTTTGAGCATTCCCTTGCTAGCATGTGAAATGAGCTCAATTGTATGGTAGTATGAACATTCTTTGGCTTGCCTTTCTTTGGGATTGGAGTGAAAACTGACATTTTCACCATTGTTATATGCTTCTAATTTCACCAGTTGTGTCAGTCTCTCCTTCATGTTCTCCACCCGATAATTTGAAATAAAAATATCAAATGAATAAGTACCAGTGAGTAGGCTGTTTTAGCATTGCATCTTAAATGTGTACTGTCTATGACATTATTTAATTACATATCCAAGACATTGGTACTGGGAAGTAGACTATCAACAGTACTTACCCATGATCATTAGCATTATTGTCACAGTGATAATATGAAATAAAAGGGATAAGGTTTTATTCTGAAATGGTCTTATTTTGCTTTTCCTTTTCTTTCACTAGCTGGATACATCATTTAATTACTGAGGGTACTACAAAAATAATGTCTGTGAGCTATGCCATAATTGCCTCCCAATTCCGTTGAGAATCAATTATGTTTTTCCCTGAAATTAAAATTGAAACTGAAATGTAAGAGAAATGGCTCATGTATAAGATCAAAGCCACGTGGTATGTTTTTCTATTCTGAATAATCTGTCCCCTTTAAAATGAAATAGTTTTTCTTTCTACTTGAACTTGTACTTGCATCTTTTAAATATTCCAAATCCATTCTCTGCATCAGCAATGGAAGGCAAATTCTTTGCTACACAGTTGACAATGTTCTTTTTAAGAGGAGTGGTGGATCATTAGCAGTTATGTAATTATTGATATGTTTGAATTTACACATTTTGTCATTTGCTTTCTACTTGAGCTATATCTTCTTTATTTCTCTTTTTATGGCTTCTTTTGTATCAACTGAGTGTTAAATTTTAAGATTTGATTTTTGCTTCCATCATTTAGTTTATTAGCTACATCTCAACTTTTGGGAGACTTCCCTGGTGGCTCAGACGGTAAAGTGTCTGCTTGCAATGCAGGAGACCTGGGTTCAACCTCTGGGTTGGGAAGATCCCCTGGAGAAGGAAATGGCAACCCACTCCAGTACTCTCGCCTTGAAAATCCCATGGACAGAGGAGCCTGGTAACTACAGTCCATGGGGTTGCAAAGAGTCAGACATGTTTGAGTGACTTTCCTTTCTTTCTTTCTTTCAACTTTTTAAATTTTTAATGTTTGCTTTAATGTTTACAGTGTATATATGAAACTATCGCAGCCTCTTCTAAAATATCATACCATTTTACACATGGTTTATGAACCTCACATCAGCATATCAACTTTGCTCCCCTTGGTCTTTACCAAGTTTCATATATCTGACACCTAATTATGGTAGAAAAATTTTTTTAATACATACTTACTATCTTTGCTCTAAGCAAAGGTATTATATAATGGAAACAATTTTTTAAATTAACCCATTTTTTATAATTTCTGGGATATCTGTTTTTTAATAGTTCCAAATTTCTATCAGGTGTCACTTTTTTTTGTCTTGAAAACATCCTTGAATCTTTGTTACAGTGCAGAAATGCTGGTTATAAATTCTTTGAGCTTTTGTTTTAATGGAAAAAAATTGCTACTTTTTATTTTTGAAACGTGATTTTAGTAGCTCAAGAGTTCTGTGCTGACTTATTTTTTCAGTGTTTTAGGGGACTAGATCTGATAGACAGAGAGCCGGATGAACTATGGACGGAGGTTCGTGATATTGTACAGGAGACAGGGATCAAGACCATCCCCATGGAAAAGAAATGCAAAAAGGCAAAATGGTTGTCTGAGGAGGACTTACAAATAGCTGTGAAATGAAGAGAAGTGAAAAGCAAAGGAGAAAAGGAAAGATATTCCCATTTGAATGCAGAGTTCCAAAGAATAGCCAGGAGAGATAAGAAAGCCTTCCTCAGTGATCAATGCAAAGAAATAGAGGAAAACAACAGAATGGGACAGACTAGAGATCTCTTCAAGAAAATTAGAGATACCAAGGGAACATTTCATGCAAAAATGGGCTCAATAAAGGACAGAAATGGTATGGACCTAACAGAAACAGAAGATATTAAGAAGAGGTGGCAAGAATACACAGAAGAACTGTACAAAAAAGATCTTCATGACTCAGATAATCACAATGGTGTAATCACTCACCTAGAGCCAGACATCCTGGAATGTGAAGTCAAGTGGGCCTTAGAAAGCATCACTATGAACAAAGCTAGTGGAGGTGATGGAATTCCAGTTGAGCTATTTTAAATCTTGAAAGACGATGCTATGAAAGTGCTACACTCCATATGCCAGCAAATTTGGAAAACTCAGCAGTGGCCACAGGACTGGAAAAGGTCAGTTTTCATTCCATCCCAAAGAAAGGCAATGCCAAAGAATGCTCAAACTACCGCACAATTGCACTCATCTCACACACTAGTAAAGTAATGCTCAAAATTCTCCAAGCCAGGCTTCAGCAATATGTGAACCAAGAACTTTCAGTTGTTCAAACTGATTTTAGAAAAGACAGAGGAACCAGAGATCAAATTGCCAATATCCGCTGGATCATCAAAAAGGCAAGAGAGTTCCAGGAAAACATCTATTTCTGCTTTATTGACTATGCCAAAGCCTTCGACTGTGTGGATCACAATAAACTGTGGAAAATTCTGAAGGAGATGGGAATACCAGACCACCTGACCTGCCTCTTGAGAAACCTGTATGCAGGTCAGCAAGCAACAGTTAGAACTGGACATGGAACAACAGACTGGTTCCAAATAGGAAAAGGAGTACGTCAAGGGTGTATATTGTCACCCTGCTTATTTAACTTATATGCAGAGTACATCATGAGAAACGCTGGGCTGGAAGAAGTACAAGCTGGAATCAAGATTGCCAGGAGAAATATCAATAACCTCAGATATGCAGATGACACCACCCTTATGGCAGAAAGTGAAGAGGAACTAAAAAGCCTCTTGATGAAAGTGAAAGAGGAGAGTGAAAAAGTTGGCTTAAAGCTCAACATTCAGAAAACTAAGATCATGGCATCTGGTCCCATCACCTCATGGGAAATAGATGGGGAAACAGTGGAAACAGTGGCTGACTTTATTTTTTGGGGCTCCAAAATCACTGCAGATGGTGACTGCAGCCATGAAATTAAAAGACGCTTACTCCTTGGAAGGAAAGTTATGACCAACCTAGATAGCATATTAAAAAATAGAGACAGCACTTTGCCAACAAAGGTCCGTCTGGTCAAGGCTATGGTTTTTCCAGTAGTCATGTATAGATGTGAGAGTTGGACTGTGAAGAAAGCTGAGCGCTGAAAAATTGGTGCTTTTGAACTGTGATGTTGGAGGAGACTCTTGAGAGTCCCTTGGATTGCAAGGAGATCCAACCAGTCCATCCTGAAGGAGATCAGTCCTGGGTGTTCATTGGAAGGACTGATGCTAAAGCTGAAACTCCAATACTTTGGCCACCTCATGTGAAGAGCTGACTCTTTGGAAAAGGCCCTGATGCTGGGAGGGATTGGGGGCAGGAGGAGAAGGGGACGACAGAAGATGAGATGG
Source organism: Dama dama (assembly GCF_033118175.1). Taxonomy (NCBI): domain Eukaryota; kingdom Metazoa; phylum Chordata; class Mammalia; order Artiodactyla; family Cervidae; genus Dama; species Dama dama. The sequence goes on from NC_083689.1 coordinate 98,054,685, forward strand.
CTGGATGGCATCACCGACTCGATGGACATGAGTTTGAGTAAACTCCGGGAGTTTGTGATAGACAGGGAGGCCTGGCGTGCTGTGATTCAGGGGGTCACAAAGAGTCGGACACGACTGAGTGACTGAACTGAATTGAACTGAAAGAAATACTTTTTCAGCTTGCATCGTTTCTGACAACAAATTTTCTATCATTTTGTTGTTCTTTTGTTAGTGAAGTATCTTATCTCTTGCTACCCTTAAATTTTTAGCAGTAAAGTCACTGTAATCAATTGTGATATGAATCTACTTCGCTTTCTTCAGGTATTTCTATGTGGATTCCATTTTCTGCTATGCCTTCAAATTTCTTTTTAATGTAATTTCGTCTTTCTTTCTTTTTTTCTTTTTTTGGTGTTTCAGTTGTACATACCTATTAGGCCACATAAACTTATTCCATAGATTTCTAATACTCTATTCAATTTTCTTCATTTTCTTTGTGTTTCATATTTGATAGTTTGTATTTCTGTATCTTCAAATTCATAAATATTTTTCTGTAATCTCTAATTTGCCCTTAATTATATCTAGCACTTTTAAATTTCAGACATCACAATTTTTATTTCTAGAGGTTTGATTTGGCTCTTTGATTAAAATACATTTACTATTTCTACTTAGTGTTCAATCTTTCCTTTAACTTCTATATGCTTACCATAAAGAGTACATTCATAATAATGATTCTAATATCCTTGTCTTCTAAATCTATCATCTGTGTAGTTTGTGTTCCCTTTTCATTTGTTCATGTTTCTCTTCCTGTTAAGTTGCATTTTTCTGCTTATTTTCATGGCTGATAATATTTGATTGGTCGCCAGATATTATGAATTTTATCTTGCTGGCTTAGTGTATGTTTGTATTCTTAAGTTTTGTGCTTAGATACTGCTAAGTTACTTGGGAACAGTTTTTATCCCTTTTGACCTTGTCATACAGACCAGGAGCAGCATTTTGACAAGGGCTAGTTTTCCCTATTACTGAGGCAAAGCCATTCTTCAAAGGCTATCTAACATTTCATGAACTATGAGGTTTTCACTTTTCCTGGTGGTTAAAAAAAAAAAATACAGACTTATGTTATCGGGGTTACATCTAACTTTCAGTGGTTATTTTTCTGGCCCTGGTTGATTTTCCCACACAAATGAATTTATCAGTACCCAGCTGATAGACTTGACACCTTCTCTAGACCTCTGAAATTCCCTCAGTATGTTTCTTTCATTTTCAGTACTCGACCCTGCAAATTCTTAACTATCTTGGCCTCCTCAAACTCCAAGTTCTGTGACTTCAATTTAGGGAGATGGTCTGATGTGAACTGAGCTCCTTGTTGCTACATTATGGTCTGAAAATTATCACCAGGCAATAAACTGGAGCATGAGGGGCAAGAGGGCCTCTACTAACCTTTTTACTCCATCTCAGAGATCACTGATTTTCATTTCAAGAGGTCCAATGTCTTAAAACCACGTTTTAAAATGTATTTCTGATTTTTCCTTTGTTTCAGATGAGAGGTTAAAGCTACTTCTTTTAATTCTATCTTGGCTAGAAGCATAAGTCTTATCTACTTTTCCTATGTTGAATAAAATAAACGGGGGCAAATTTCCTAATATTCTGTCTTCAGCATTGAGGGAAGTAGTATTCAATATTAGGCAAAGGTTTTATGTGATGCTAAGTATTTCCTCTTATGTTGAATTAAGTGGATGAATAGAGTGATTACTTGGAATTTCACAGTTATTAATTAATCTTTAAATATTAAATGAAAAAACTGATTTAAATGTACTCATGAGAAAATCTAATCTTGAACCAGTTGAAATGATGCAGTACTTTTAAATTAACAAGGATTGGGATAAAAGAATTTGGAAAATAATAATTTCACAAAAATAAAATAACAAAGAGGAAACAAAACCAAGAAAATATAGTAAACAGCAAAATCAAAATAAAATGAAATCCCATTTCTGAAGTTTTCATAATTCCTAGAGTAAGCTAATTTCCTACAAAAGCAACTTCCTAAGTTGAATTTTTAGATGATAATAGTTTAACAAGCAAAAGTCAAAAATTAAGGGATTGATTCCAAAAGATAAAATCAACAAATAAAAAGAACTAATAGAAAACTAGAACTTAAGATTAAAGAACTATACTAGACACAATCAATAAATTATAATGGTCATAAACATTTATACCACAATCAGAGTTTTATCATACTCAAAGGAAACAATCAGAAGATTTTATAAATAGTAACCAGAATGAAAGATGTTAATAAATCCCAGAGTTTGACAGAAGAATGAGAAAGGATTTAAAAGATATAGATATTTTTAACATAAGAATTAGCTCTAATATATTCATCTATTTGTTCACCCATGTATTTATCAGTCTCTATGTACCTATCAATTGATGTAGACCATGAAGGTATTGCCCACAACTCCCATAGGAAGCATGGAGAGGTCAGAGGACCCTTTTTTTCTCATTTATGTATTTTTTTATTTGTTTAATTAAAGTAAAGTTGATTTACAATATTTTATTAGTTTCAGGTATACAACATAGTGACTCAGTGTTTTTATAGATTATACTTTCTTTAAACTTATTACAAAATAATGGCTATATTTCCCTGTCCTCTACAATTTATCTTTTGGCTTTTTTATTTTGTGCACAGAAGTTTGTACCTCTTAACCCCCTACCCCATCCCACCCTTCCCCATTCTCTGTGGATCTGTTTCTATTTTGTTACACACATTCATTTGTTTTATTTTTTTATATTCTGCATATACATGATAATATAAAGTATCTGTTTTTCTCTGACATTTCACTAGACATGATACTCTCTAGGTCCATTCACTTTGTTGCAAATAATAGAATTTCATTTGTTTCTTTGACTGAGTAGTATTGCTCTTTCTATCTGTATGTGTGTGTATTTAACATCTTTATCCATTCATCTGTATTTGGCATTGGGTTTCTTTCATATCTTGGCTACTGTAAATAGTGCTGCTATGAACACTGGGGTACATGTATGTTTTCAAATGAGTTTTTTTTTTTCCTTCAGATGTATTTCTGGCAGTGGACTTGCTAGACCATATGGTAGAACTATTTTTAGTGGCTATACCAATTTACAAACCCACCAACAGTTCTGCACATCAGAGGAGTGTTTCTGAAGTTGAGCAGACAAAAGCTGAGAATGAAAGTCTCAGACAGGAAGTTAAGTGAGGCACAGGGTCTTAAAAAAGAATACCTCATTCAAGGCTGAAAGTACAGAACTAAATCAGTGTAATAGGAACATTGGATACTCTCAGAGAAAATGATTCTGAAGAGACAGGTAAGGAGACAGATCAGAAGAGATTTTTAGATTTGCCAGATCCCTTAGAGTTTTATTTTGACAATGAGGAGGCAGCATGTTCCTTATGTACCAAATAGGTTTGGTTTCTGCACTAGTTCCAAATTTAACTGATATTCACTAGTTATAACAACCTTATGCAATTACTCAAACTTTCTGGTTCTCAGTCCTCTTATGACTAGATTGGAGGTAAAAATACTCAACTTTCAGGTTTGCTATGAGAGCTATGAGCTATGTAGTATGAGGCATATTGTAGCTACTTAATATTAGCCAGTTATATTTTCACATATATAACATATAAACTAGCTATCTATAATATTAACTGTTCTTTTCAAAGCAGAAAGGTAGCAAAATTTTTCCTTTAAAAATTGTTTTTAAAACAATTTTGCATCTGAGTTGTATGAAATACTAGAAACAAGATCAATGGAGATCCTTTTAATAATCAAAGTGAGGAATTTTATGCTTCTGAAGTACTGTAGTCTTGGGAGTGATGGGACATAGTGACTGAGTGTATGCTGGAGGTGGTAAAGTAAAAGGAGAACTGTAGGCTAATTCCAAGTTTTCCCTCTTGGTTGATTGCCTGAAAGGGGGTTCCATTAGCAGAAGCAGGCTTGGGGGTAAATAATAACAGCATCACTTACTTTGCCAGAAATCTAGTAATTACTTTAAAAGTATAACTATCATTCAGTCTTCACATTAGCATAACTGGTTAAGTGCTATTTCAATTTTAAAATAAGAAAAGTGAGCCATAGAGAGATGAATTTACTTATCCAAGATCATCCAGCGTGCAGATGGTAGGACTGGCAATTCAAACCCAGGCAGAAATGTTTCACTTACAATACTTTAATCACTCTGTTGCTTAATTATGAAAATGCTATAGCATCTGTAGTGAATGGGGGCTTCCCAGCTGACACTACTGGTAAAAAACCCACCTACCAATGCAGGAGACATATGTAGACTCTATCTCTGGGTCGGGAAGATCCCTGGAGTAGGAAATGGTAACCCACTTCGGTATTCTTGCCTGGATAATCCCATGGACAGAGGAACGTGGCGGGGTTCAGTCCACAGGGATGCAAAGAGTTGGACACAACTAAATCACTTAGCACCCAGAGTGAAGGAGTCAATGTTCTAGATCTTTGCATCAAAAACATTTAAAATATTGGTCTCAGTTTCCTCATCTGTAAATTGTGATTATAAGAGTAGATGGTTATAAATATGTTCCATTTATAAGATTCCAATAAATTTAATAACAGTGAGGAGGCAATTCAATGATGTACAAATAGTTACCAGCAGAATAAAATTGGAAAGATAAGGTTCTAAATCCAATGATTATTTTCATATTAGAAATGGTCTGATGGGATTTTTTAAATTGTTCTCTGTTTTGTTCACAGTAAATATGACAGCCCAGGTGGGGACGACTTGTCCTTCTCTTTTCTACTCCTTCCTTCTTTGAACCTTTCTCATGTAACCTAACTGCCACCTCTTAAAGTAACTTTCACAACAGAAAAAAAAATGACAGTAATCTCTCTTGAATTTTTTTTTTTTTTTTTTGCCACAAAATCTCACAAAAAATTCTTATTAACTTTTTTGAAGAACACAGTAAAATAAAATTAAAGAAACAAATGTCCTGTGAAATAGCCCATGAATTTTGGAATAGAAACCACCATAATTACTACAATGTTTACATCACGGTTTTTCTTTTCACTGGTATCTGTCCCTTTTCTTTACTCTCTATGATCCATATTAGGGAAGGACAAAGAAAGTATGAGACAGAGAAAGGGACCGCTGAGAAGCGTGAGACTAGCGTTAGAGGGAGCCAAGGGACAGAAAGGAAGGCAAATGGAAACAGGAGAGGGAAGCCGACAAAATGGAAGTGAAAACAATGAATAAAAAAAGATAAAAATGAGTGGCAAGAAAAGATAAATACTGAGCTATGACTAGCAGTATGCCCCCAATAAATTGCAATGTTAAAAATAAAAAAATGCATACAGTGTTAAGGTGTTTTAAAAATAGGTGCTTTTGTGTCTGTTTTATGTACCAGATTCTGATGTTAAGAAGGATTTTAATAACATCACTTGAATACTCCAGACTCTGCAACATCAGGGCAAGAATAATTTATGAGACTGCTGTCGCTGCCCTGCCTTAGTATTCACAGAAATGAACACAAGATGACTTGTTATGCAAATAAGATGCAAATCAATCCATTGTGACTTAAAGGCAAGAGTGGGGGATGACTCAGTGCTATCACAGCCACCTAGGACAGGCAGTTAGGAAATGTGAAACAGCATTAACTATCGTGTGTGTTACAGAAGAGGCCAAGTTGATGGTGATTTGACTCGTCTGGATGCTGTTCAAGGTGGAGTGCTTTTCCAAATGCAATTCTATCTGTTCTGTTGCATAAACCTACAGCTAATTTATCTTTTGCCATCAAGATCCAAATCGCACATAATATAATTGCCTTTGTAAGTAGACTATCCATCATGACAAAGATGAACCAATGGCCAAAGGTCTGATGCACTTATCCTTTAGAAAATCAAAGAACATTTTACTTTTTTCGCAAAATATAAGTCTCTAAGAGAGAAAAATGTTTTGAATTCTCAAAATAGTTCAGCTTTAATTAGTATACAGTGAACATCTCTAACTTTCAAATTGCTTGGATTTCAGCCACATATAATTAATTAATTCAGAATGTGTTTTCCTACAAGAGAAAGTTAAAACTGGAGATCAAGTGCCTAGGACCATCCTGCCTTAATCCTTTCAGTCCTTCCATATTATGGGCACACTTTATGTACCAGGCAATATTCTCTGTGCTTAGAATACTGCAGTGAACAACAAGGATGAGTCCTTGACCACAGAGAGCAATAAATAAACAAACAAATAAATGCATAGCACAGCCTTAAGGGCTACAAAAAAAGAAATATCAGACAAGGAGTATTCAAAATCAAAGGAGATACAAGTTGGATAGATTTAAGATAGGTTCTATGAGATACTAAGCAGATTCTGAGAGAGTTTGGGACTCAAATTATTTATTAACACTTGTGAAATAAAGGAGATAGCAGTAGAAATGGACAGAGAAAGGAGTCCAGTTGTGACATAGGGCAGACAAAGCTTCAGCTAACCTGTTTGTGAAACTCTTGAGTGAACATTGCCCAGTAGAAGATCCTCATAGACTGAAAATCACAGGGCCTTTTTATTCCTGCCTGACTCCATCGGTGAAGGTGGACTGCCACAGGAAAGGACGGAACTTCAGTTTGAGGCAGACCTTGGAGGGACTGAAGGCTAGAAGCTGGGGGTCTACTGACTCTATTTCCCACAGCTGAGCAGCATGTTCTTCCTTGAAATGGGATTTGGTGGTGCATCTTCATATTTACAACAGGAGAAGCAGGGAATATTTTTTTTTAACGGAAATCATAAAGAATAAAACATTGAACTTTAAGTAGAAAAGGGTTTCCCTCAGTGGCTCAGCAGTAAAGAATTCACCTGCAATGCAGGAGACATGGGTTCAATCCCGAGGTCAGAAAGATCCCCTAGAGAAGAAAATGTCAATTCCATTTCAGTATTCTTGCCTAGGAGAGCCTAAGGACAGAGGAGCCTGGTGGGCTACAGTCTGTGGGGTTGCAAAGAGTCAGACAAAATTGATCAGCTAAACAATAACAACAAAGTACAAAAATCTGCTTTGCAGCTCTGGGAGATAGTCCTGCAAAGACCCTGAGATTAGAGCATATTTGATGTTTGAAGAACAAGAAGAGGGATAGCCAGTGTGGCCTGAATAAAGTAACATAGACAAATAATATAGGAAAGTGATTTGAAGATGTGGGCAGGGTCAAGGATTACTTATATTAACTATGATGGGAAGGTTTTCAAAAAGGGAATGACCTCACATTTTAAATATCTCTGTGGGAGCTTAATAGAGAATACAGTCAGAGAGGAAGCAGAGAGATAGGGTTGAAAACTATTACAATAACCCCCCCAAGAGATAGTGAAGGCTTTGACTAGGGTGGTAGCTCTTGAGGTGGTGAGAATTGGTTAAATTCAGTTATACTTTGGAGTTCAAGCCAACAGAATCTGATGATAAAATGAATGTGGAAGTTTGTGTATGAGAGAGTCATCAATGATGACCTCTAGTTTTTTGGCCAGGAACCTTAGGTGGAAAGGAAGTACCCTGTTTGTAGGTGGAGAACACATATGATGAGCAGTTTTAGATGACAATTAGAAATTAAAGTTGTTAGGCTTGGAAGATTTGAGTGGAGATATTGAGGCAGCTACTGAATATTCAGATGAGATTTCACAGAGAAGTCACAGCTAAATATATAAACAGTATTTAAAGACATGGACAACACCAAAAGATTAAATGTTAATAATAAAAATAAGGACATAATAACTAATCCCATGGCTCTGTGTCAAGATGGGCTTGGCTATAGTGCAAAAGCAAACAGCTCCTTTATTTCTCACTCTTTACATATTCAGAGTGGTTAGCTGGGGTGTATTTCTACCTTGTCTTTACACTAGGATCCTGATAAAAGAGATGCCACTAATGTGAAATTTTGATGGTTACCATGGCAGAAAGAAAGAGAATGTGATAAAGCATGTACAGACTCTTAAAGCTTCTGGTTACAACACATGTTGCCTGCACTTAGGTTTCAATGGCCCTAAGCAAATCACCTACCTGTATCTAATTACAAGTGGCTGGGAAGTGAAATCTTATCATCTATCCTGAAGAAAAGTAAGTTAAAATATTTATGAACAAGCTTAATAACTTCACAGGCACTTCAAAGTTTTGAAGTAGATAAAAGAAGATGATCTGGCAAAGGATATTGAATAGAAATGGCTAGATATTCAGGAGGAAAGTAAGAAGCAAGGTAGAAAAAATATTTAAAGAATAAAAACAGAAGTTATTTTATCATAGTTCACATCTATGGAGCAATAATATTTCTTGTAAGAATATGCGAAACAGAGTTTCAGTTTCTGGCTTCCTCATGTGAGGAACTTCAAAGTCACCATCCTAACATGAGTAAAAAGTTGAACAGATGGAAACATCAACAACTCTTCTAGGATCTGGAAGAGAGAGAAAGATGCAGGACAAACTACTGCCTCCGAAACTGAAGAAGCAGGCAAATTCCAGCAGTCCCAGCTAACCAGAGCAGACACACAGTGGAAACCACTGTGGGAATGAGTGCTGGGTAGGAGAACCTGAACTGAAATGGACAAATCGTGAAAGGCTGAATGTGGGAAAGTCTGCGAGTTAAAAATCTCCAGAGAGATCCAATCATAGGAAGGCCCCTACCGTCTTGTGAGATTTACTCCAGGAGCTTGACTAAAATATGTGAAACAAAGGAGAGACGGTCAGTGCAGAGCTCAAGGGAAGGATTTCAAGGAGTCTGGAGACTGATGGTAAAGATGGGCATAGAAGGGAGAGGAGATAAGATAAGGATATACTAGACAAGACAGTCAAGGTATTCCCTGGGGCAGCATCTCCTAACAAGCTGTCTGAGGCAGCCCACGGGGCCCATACGTGATCCAAAGCCACCCTATACCCACCCTGGCAGAGCTGTCAGGAGCAGGCATGCACAGCTCACCCCCCCAAAATGTTAACTACCCAGGACAGACAGCACTTACCACTCGGCATGGCGCAGAAATAATAGCTGGTCAATCAGATGATTGAACTGGAAAATTTGGCTTTACAAGATGAAAAGAACAGAGAAATTAGAAGGTGCTGAAGTCAAGAAGTAGGAAGAAAATTCAGAGGCAGGATGGCTAAGAGATAACTAATATTCAGACGGAGAAGCTCCTTTAAAACTGAACTTTTGAGTTAAACACAAGATATATAAAATAAAAGAGAAAAAAAAACAACTTTCAAATAGTTAAGGAGGGAATATGTGCAAAGGCTGAAAATAGCTGAATAAGGCTAATAACAATAAAAGTGAATATCATGGGGCCCCTATGTACCTAGTCCACGTCGTGAAGCTGGGCTGAAGGGCGTTTTCTGTTTTGTGAGTCCTGAGAGATCTCTGTTTCCATGCCCTCTATGTGCTCAAAGTGCCAATATAAGATATTGTAAGGGCCTATTAGAACAGAAGGCTAAGAAAAGGAGTGGTGAAAATCTTCCCCTGACTCTGGGATCAGTAGGCAAAGGCAGCGGTGGTGAGATGCTTCTTAGTCATCATTTTCCTCCTCCATCCTGCCGGCTTTGTATCCTTACCTTATTTACACTTCTATTGGAAAGTTCACTGAAGACTTAGAAGAAGGCCATCTAATCACTATTTTGACATGGATCAAGGCCAAGTTCTTCCCATGATCACTGCCTTGGTATAACTTTAGACCCCCTTTTCCCTCTCCAAACTTCAGACTCAAGAGGATCTGAATTCCAGTGTGAGCTCTGTCTTATAGCTCTATGATTTGTGACTATCTCTCCATTTGTAAAAAAAAAAAAAAAAAAAGTCCGTCATCTTTCAGATTGGTTTTGAAGGTTAATAGCTGTGACGTGGCACTTTGTAGGTGTTTGACTCACTGGAGCATTTGATTTAACCACTGGAAAGCTTCCATTCCTTTCACGTCTCCAAGGCTTAGGAGAAGGACAGGTGCAGGGTTAATGAGTGAGATTCTCATTCTGCCAGGGAATCAACTGAAGTTACTGCTGTGGGGGGAAAATTTCCTCTCCACAAAAAAATCTTCTCTCTGAAAAATACTCCTCAGAAAGGAATTCTTAACATTAATGTATTAAGAATGAAGGATTTACTGTAAGTGTAGAATAGAACCGCCTGTCTTTCAGACTCTAGACAGTTCAAACAGATTTTTCTTGACACTTTGCTTGCTCAAGAGTTGAAGTCTTTTAAAAATTACTAAGGAAATAAAATTAACATTTAGCATTAACTGAATATCACAGATAATTTTTGCATAGGTAAAAATCAGTTTACTCAGCTCTTAAGTAATTGGTTTCCTCTTGAAGAGTTTAGAAGTAATTAATGGAAAAATATACAGTATTTTTAGCCACAAAATTTTAAATATGTAGTAGAACAAAGATAAGCAACCTTTCTGGAAGATCTTATCTTTCTCATGTATTACAGTATATTAATTATTCAGGAAGGTATTGACTTACTGAAAATATTGTACTTCTGGGGTTTGCTAACAGGCATGTTCTGCTGTCTTTGAATAATTTGATACTTTATATATGAGATTTTCCTTCAGAACCAGAATCCTCAAAATTTTCAGGTTTTTCTTACTCATATCTTATTTTGAACAAACCAATCAACAAACATATTCCATAAGCTTGATCACCAAACCTAAGTCACAAGACTTGGCCACACATTTGGCCATCTCTATGTATCAAATCAACTTCAAAAGAAAAGTAAGGATCAATCCTGAAGCTATTTAAAAGTGCATGATAGTTCTGGAAAATACTGCTGAAGATGAATTTAAGAATATTATGAACAATGGAAATGTTGTTAGAATGAATCCTCAAAAAATGTCAGCTTTGAAGGAGATGATTTTCATTTTAATAAAGAAATCCTGATGTTTGTTTAAAAACTCACTCTCTTTTATACTCACAGTTCACATTGAGTTGGCAATAATTTTTCCACAGGCCTATTCACTCTGACTTGTCAGGTCACCCATAGCTTCTCTTGTTGCTGTTTTGTTCTACTATTGTTTGAACCAAACATTTTAAGGTAAAAGAGCCTGGTAAATTAAAATTAGGGCAAGACATAGTATGACATACGGTCACAATGTTCTTCCATTCTCCTGGCATCCATCTTCCACCGGGCTTTGGCTCTAGCTCTGTCATAGTTTCATACCCTGGTCAAATAATTTCGAGTAGGATGGCATAATTTCTGACCAATAATAGAACTGTCACCTGCTCTTTTGGGACAGAGGTATTTTATTCTAATTTTTCTGACTTTCCAAAGTTTGATGAGACAGCAGAATCTATGCAATAAAGCTGTTTATATTGCTTGAATCACTTTCATTTCCCAACATAAATGATACAATTCTAAGTAAGAATCTAAACACAGGCCCTGACCACTGTGGTCTGATTGTTCTTAGTATTCCTGGATGAGCAAGCTTTCTCTCTCATTCTCTTTCTCATTTCCTCTACTTCCTCCTCTCCTCCCTTCTCTAATTCTTTCTCCTCCTCTTCCTTCTTCTTTATTTTAATTGAAGTATAACTGATAAATAACATCATATTAGCTTCAGGTATACAACATAAAGATTCAAAACTTGTATCTATTACAAAATTATCACCGCAATAATTCTGGTTAGCATCTGCCACCACACGTAGTTACAAATCTTTTGCCTCTTCCTTCTTCATATTTTCTCTCTCTCCCTTATAATTGTCTCAAAGCCACAGCTAATTGCAAGAGAAAGTATTAATAAGTATTTACTCCAATCAACAAAATTAGGATCCTGTTGGCAAGAAAGACAGGAATAGATGTTGAGCAAAATGCAAGTATGCAGGGACTTCCCTGACTGTCCAGTGGTTAAGACTTCACCTTCCAATGCAGAGGATGCACCTTTAATTCCTGGTAGAGGAACTAAGATCCCACATGCCTCGTGACCAAAAAACCAAAAGCAATGGAAGCAATGTTGTAAAAATAAGTTCAATGAAGACTTGAAAATAAGCTTCCTCCATCTGAAATCGTTCTTAAAAAAAATGCAAGTGTGCAGCGCATGCTACATTCACTACGCTATAGTTACTTTTACTTGTCTTTCTCCTGAATCAGAAGCTATGACTTAGTGTCTAGATTAATGCTTTGAACATAGTAAGTGTTCAGGAAAAGTTGGTAGAATTTTTTTTTTTAATTCTAACAGTTTCATATTTTTTTTTTCCTCCTCTGATGTACTTATAAAGCTAACTTAAGCAACAAGCAATAAAAGAAAATCGAGAGAGAACAAGCTAAAACCCTGTGCTTGTTTGGGGAAATTTTTAGTCTAAATAATAAATCTATTACTTAGCTTCACAAGACTGCTATAAAATTTAGCCAAACTATTCACAAATGTTAGAATGGAGTTTTATAAATCACCGTTTGTATGTAATCCTAATGATAATGATGAAAGTCACTCAGTTGTGTCCGATTCTTTGTGACCCCATGGACTGTAGCCCGCCAGGCTCCTCTCTGACTAGGGGATTCTCCAGGCAAGAATATCAGAGGAGGTTGCCATTCCCTTCTCCAGGGGATCTTCCCAACCCAGGGATTGAATCTGGGTCTCCTGCATTGTATGCAGATTCTTTACTGTCTGAACCACCAGGGAAGCCCCTTTAATCCTAAGGAAGAAGCCCATTATAAATGAGAAAAAGGAAAAGTAGATAAAGCATTTCAGTGTGCAGAGGAAAGAATAAGCAAGACTCAGAATACCAAAAGTGAGGACCAGCAATATTTGGAAATGAGAATTTCTGTACAAATTCACTTTCTAAATGAATAAATTTGGGCTATATCATACAATACACATATGGAGGAGTCTGTATGTTTCAAAGTATACATTGGAAGACAAACCATTTATCTAGGATATTGGTGTGTGTGAAGATTAATAAATAAAAAGGGAAACAGTAGTATATTAAAAATATTTAGAAATCCAAGCCTCAGGATATTTCATAGTCCACCATTCCTTCTAAGTATGTCTATAATTAATAGGAAAAGTTTTTATTTTTAGTATGGCATGTGTCTAGGGAAGTTATAAAGTTCAAAACATCTACAAGGAATAATAACCCTACTCAGGACTCCTGGATGACATAATTATAAATGATGCTGGATTTCATTAAGTGCCTGCTATTTAGTAAACAACAGAGGAAGCAACTGTTTCCTTTAACATTTTCATTTCCTTTCCTTTAATACTTGCCGAAGGAGAAAAAAAGCTTTACTTAACTCCATCCCGAGATCTATTTTCTTACCAATTAGCTTTTTAAAAACAGCTAATGAAGGCACAATGTACTGGTGCTGAATTATTATTTGTGACTTTTTCCTCTTGTTCTATAGTAGTTAATAATAACAAATGTTTTGATTTTACCCAAAGGTAATTATGTTTGAAAAGTATATCAATTAGATAATATCCCTATTTGGGCTTGGTTAAGTGAGAATTTTATAATGTAGTAAAATTTTTTCCCAACTTCCTAGAATATTAACAACTAAAAATATGGAAACCAGAGATATTTTCTGTCTTAGCTCCTAGAGGGTAACAGATATATAAAGTCTTCAATATTCATTTTGATGCAGTGTGGGAACATCTGTTAAACTTGTCATGGCCCATTGTCTTTAGTCTGGCCTTTACTTTTAACAGAGTAGGAAAGAGCCTTTGATAGAAGTAGGGTAGAGTGGGGGAACTGGCCTACCACATGAGCAAAGGCCCAGTATCAAAATGTATGACCCTGTATAGAATTATCCAGGTAAAGACTGGCCGCATAGGTGGAGTCCCATGACAAAGTAGGAGAGTGTTTTAACAGGTGGCAGGGAATAGGGAAGGAATCATAGATTAAGCATAGATATATGATCTGAAGTACTAGGTATAAACTCCTCTCTGGAATCAGGAAGAAATATAATTTGTCTGGCTATGAAGGTCATGCAACCATCAAGCGTACTCTATACTTCCCCATGCCAAATCAAACATGTGACTGATGCTTTACATTTAGCCATGATCCCTTCTTGAATTACCATCATCTCTCTTCTTCCTCTCCTCTCCACACATCTTAATTCATTGAAATAACTTTGACTCTAATTTGTACTCACGAAGATCACCAACACCTTGAAAATTCTGATATCCAATAGATCATTTCAGCGTTCACCTTGAAGCATATGTTATTATAGAATAACCCCACCTTATTTAAATCAACTGCTCTCTGAGCACATTTTCCCCCTCCTTTTCATTCTTATTACATTTTCATTCTCAATTTCTTCATCGGCCCATTTCCTAAATTTCCAAGATTCTCCCTAGGGTTTTGGTAGTTCTTTTCTATCCCTGCAGAATCTCAGTGGACAATTTTATTTGTTTTTAATCTCATGGAGAAACAGCATTTTATTTGAGACCTAGAAAGGACAAAAGCTAGCCAGTAGCCAAAAGCCAGTCAAGTACATCATGTTCTGAAATGAAGTTGTATACCACCTGTTTAAAATGGGCAATTTTGTGGTAAAACTCTTGATTAAAATTGTTACTCTATCAACTTCCTGGAGGATATGAAATGTTGAGGTTGAAGAATGAGAGAAAAGAGAGTTTATCTGAAGTGAGCATTCATTAGAATGCTATTGAACTTCCTCTACTTGATGGTAGAGGGGAAGGGTCAACTTTCCCCTTACTGTGAGCATCCCGTGCTTAAAACTGGTCTCCTGAGGTTTGCAGGAATGCAAGTGCCTGTTGAATGACTAAGGTATTTAAAGATTAGACCTGGCCGGCCACCAATATCATAGCATGAAGAGGTGGCTGCAGTGGGGATCAGATGTGATTTCCCAGATGCTAAGAAATAGTTGTGTATTTCCCAAGATCCAGAAAGCAAGGCAACCTCACTGGGAAAGCCCTTAGAATCAATGACTAGTGGTGTACATTTGTAGAATCTGAGGAGGGGGTAGTAAGTAGCCAGTGGGAAGGGAGCATCACCTAAGTCAAGGAAGCTATAATCATATGCTCTTGGAAGGATAGTCTTCAAGGAATCCATGGAAGTACCCACAAGACTCATCTTGGAATCTGACCCAAGTCCTGAAAGCACAGATGACACGTCACTATCACCAAGTAAGATGTGTGGTCTCTTCTCCTTTCTGTCCCTCGAATCCTGGATGAGGGCAGGAAGGAAGAAGGGAAGTGCAAAATGAGTAAATTTAAGAAATCCATCCCAACCAGGTAAGAGGAGGGACTCTGAGGTTAAACGACAGCTGAAATTTGAGAAATACTTAGACTAATCATTGGTGTGTGTGGACTGAGTGAAAGGCTTCCCGGGTGGTTCAGTGGTAAAGAATCTGCCTGCCAATGCAGGAGATTAAGGAGGTGCGGGTTCAATTTGATCCCTGGGTTGGGAAGATCCCCTGGAAGAGGAAATGGCAACCCACTCCAGTGTTCTTGTCTGAAAAATTCCATAGACAGAGGAGCCTGGTGGTCTACAGTCCATGGGGTTCCCAAAGAGTTGGACACAACTGAGCTTGCACTGAATCTATTTTGGAAAAAAAAAAAAAAGATTAAGCGCTTTTTTTATTATCAAAGGGTGTTGTAGAGAGGGATCTGTTGAAAATATCATCCAGTGAGTGGGGAAATAGCTTCCTGTAATTGTCTTAACAGACAGTGAGGGGAAAAAAAAAAAAAGTTATTTTATGCTTGTAAACAATGGAGTCTGACATTTGGATGTGAGTGATTACACTAATGACTCTCAGCACTCTATCTTCAGCCCTCATCTCTCTTACCACTTGTCTTTCTAGCTTCTTATGGAATATCTTTACCTCTTAGTCTCTATATTTGGAAACCTCTTATCCTAGCATATTCAAAATTAAATTCTTCTCTATTAATCATGCTTATTTTCCTATATTCTCTCTCAGCAATAAAAACATTATAATCCATCTAGCCTAGTTTTAACACCCTCAAATCAATCTGACCCCTACTTGTTTCATATTTCTGACACTCAATTCAAGTACTTCTTTCTTCTGTCTCATGAACAAGTTTCACCACAAATCATCCTCTTCCTTCATCTCCAAACCATTGACTAAAGTCTACTGATCAACATTCTTTGCCTTTACTTTTGAAACACTCTTTTATCTGTGTCTCAGCCTTTAATCTGATTATATTTTAATTTGTCTTCCAAACTACCTCTCTAGTTTCATCCTACTAAAGCAAATGTGGTTATTGTATTCTTCTTTGCCTATGCATTTTGCACAAGATACCTCAACCAGAATTTTTTCTTCTGCTGGAGAGTTCTTAAAATCATACGGTAAGTCTTCATCAGTTTCTGTGTCATGAGCAGGATAAGTCCTTAACTCTTCCTCAACCACAGCCCTTTGTACAGATTTTATAACATGCGTGACACTGAATTGTAATTATGCATCATTACTACTCCTTCCTCTAGAGAGTGAACTCCTCAAGTGCAGGGATCACTTTTCAGTCATTTTTGTAGTCCTAATTTCTGGTTGTTGGATGAATAAAGCCCACAGTAGGCTACCATATGTAATGCTAGGCATTCTTACTTCACTTTGGGCTCAAACTAGGGTTAATCATAAGAACTGGAGGTAAAGTTAAGCCATTATATTTGATCCATTGACCCCTTTTAGGAATGGGTAAGTGAGGGAAACGAGGGAGGCTAAAAACCAGACAGATCTAAATAAATACCTGCATTCAGCAAAACTAAAGGCCATTCATTTATGACAACTTTGTTTTTCTTTTTCCAAAAGTTTATCCTTTGAGTATTTAAAACTAGTTATTAGTTTAACACATTGTTATGAAATCATTATATTTCTCCATTATTCATCTGATTGTTTAAACATCCTTGCAGTTTGTTAATAGAAATCATCTGCATTATAACCTTGTTGCTTTGCTTTAGGATACACTCATGCCTTAAGAATACAGAGGAATGAAGCATTACATGAATGCTCAGTAGGATTTAAATAGACAGCTTGGAGCGAGGACCTCAGCTCAGCCATGTGTAGAAATCAAACAGGGACTGCACTGAGAGATAATCTACCACAAAGTGCAGTAATTCTGCTTATTAACCAAATGCATATATAATTGCTTTTTATAATAATTGTATAGCTTTTATTTGGGTTATCTCTGTAAGGAAAATTTATTTATGCAGTTTCCAGAGTTGGCATCTGGAAATGAAGTATTTATATTTGAAGAAGGAGAGAAAAGAGAGAGGCAGAAGTTTTCTGTATATTCGACTTTTTTTCATTTTTGTTCGTACCACTCAGTCTCGTCGACTGCAGCCAGCCCTCTCGATCCATGGAATTTTCCAGGCAAGAATGCTGGAGTGAATTGCCATTTCCTCCTCCAGGGATCCAACCGGTGTCTTTTATGTCTCCTGCATTGGAAAGTGGGTTCCTTACCACTAGCGCCACCTGGGAAGCCCCTGTATATCCATATCTATTTATATATCTCACACTAAGGAGTTTTAATGTATATGTGAATCCCTGATTAAACATTTGGCCCCAACACTAGGGAGTATCTGGAAATATAATTCCTGATGTGCTATTAGGTTATCATTTCTATGAATTTCAGTCAGAAATTAGAGTTTTCATCTAATGTTCTAATAGAAACTGTGTCTCCAAATGGCACACACACAATCCAAATGGCATGCAGTGACAATAATCGCTGATGCATGAAGCAAAAAGTATAACCGTAGCCTATACAACACAGTTTCAAATTGCTGTAGGTATAAGTTTAGGTGACAACTGTAACCTAACCACTCATATACAATTAATATCAGTAATTTTACCTCTACAAATAAGCTAGTCAAGAACAGAGATTCTGTCCCCATACCTTCTAGAATGCACAGCACAGTGATGAGAAAAACCTGAAACAATAGCTTGTCTTTTTAAATGTTGTAAAGTTTCATGGAAACTTAGTTAAGGACATGCTCTTCTGTTGGGTGTTACAATTTCTTCTTTCTGTGTTTCTTTACTGCACTTACTGGCATCTTTGTGGCTTATTTACATGTTGTTTCTTATCATTGCAGAGACCTTTTCTTATTGCTACCAGCCCTCTTTTAAAGTGTTACACGGAGGACATGGACATGGCATTCCCAGTTTAAGATCTCGGGGCAATCAGTTCTGTTTGCCTGATTTACTTGACAATTGGGCTTCCCAGGTGGCACTAGTGGTAAAGAACCCGCCTGGCAATGCAAGACACCTGGGTTCAATCCCTGGGTCAGGAAGATCCTCTGGAGAAGGAAATGGCAACCCACTCCAATATTCTTGCCTGGAGAATCCCATGGACAGAGGAGCCTGGTGGGCTACAGCCCATGGGGTCTCAAAAAGTCAGACATGACTGAGCACGCAAATAGAAGAGATCATTAGAATTAATAATTTTAAAATTATCAGGTGTAAGAAAAAATGAACTGATATGAAGTCAAAGCACTGTAAGAGGTAGAATAATTTTTAGAAAAAAAATCAGGATGATACACACAGCACTATACAACATTGAATGTTTTCATGTATGTTTTACTGGTTTAATTACAATTATTATGATTAGTACTTAAGCAGAGCTTGAAGAATGTGAAAATAACCTTTTGCAATTCCTATTCTGTATTCTATGATCCCCACCTTCCTTTGAGGGTCTAACAATGTTCTACCAATTTCTGCTTATATTCACTACTGCCTAGATTTTTGCCTTTTGTGTCTGAACAGGACCTGGCCTTCTATAATGCCCCATATGCTATGAAGTTTAGCTCCTGCTAATATCACTGTGTTTCATTGTTTGATTTTTCTTCTAGTAATCTTAATCTGAATAGACCAGAAATCGCCAACACAAATAAGTATCATGGGCAAGTACCTAGTATTATAAAGTAATAGAGATGTAATTTAACTTTGAATGGTGAGGACTGAGGCAAATTGCAGACATTCAGCTCAGTTCAGTTCAGTCATTCAGTCATGTCCAACTCTTTGCAACCCCATGGACTGCAGCATGCCAGGCCTCCCTGTCCATCACCAACTCCTGGAGTTTACTCAAACTCATCTCCACTGAGTTGGTGATGCCATCCAACCATCTCATCTTCTGTCATCCCCTTCTCCTCCTGCCTTCAATCTTTCCCAGCATCAGGGTCTTTTCAAATGAGTCAGTTCTTCACATCAGGTGGCCAGAGTATTGGAGTTTCAGCTTCCACATCAGTCCTTCCAATGAATATTCAGGACTGATTTCCTTTAGGATGGACTGGTTGGATCTCCTTGCAGTCTAAGGGACTCTCAAGAGTCTTCTCCAACACCACAGTTCAAAAGCATCAATTCTTTGGTGCTCAGCTTTCTTTATAGTCCAACTCTTACACCCGAGAGACATTAGCCATGTCTAAAATGGAAAGCCATTATTCAGTTGTAGCCTAATGGTGTCATGTGAAAATGAAAGCCAAGTGTTGTAAGATCTTTAGATTTTTTTTTTTTTAATACAAGTCAGAAATATATTAATAGGGTTTCATGTGAAAATTCCAATCCTTTTGAAATACTGTTCAGGTTTAAAACAAAATGTACCTGTAGGCAGAATTTGACTATGTGTCACTAGCTTGCCACTCTGTGATAGATGATTTTAAATAAAGGAAATACTTAAAGTATCTCTAAAGTTTAGTGAAAGAGACTAACAATTGAAGATAATTACAGTTCTGTAATGAGTGATAAAAATTGTAGAAACAAAGGATCAAAGGAGCCTTGAAGTGAGGGAAGGGGACATTTTCCTGCCTAGAGTATTCTCAAGAAGCGTATCCTAGAGGAGATGAAACTAGATGAACAGAAGGTGTTTATGAAGGGAAGAAGATATAGGGTATTCAGAGAGTTGCCAAATGGGAAGAGAGAGGGGCAAAAAAGAGCCTGCTGTATGTATGTGCTTCAGTTGAGTTCAGTTCGGTCGCTCAGTCATGTCCAACTCTCTGCAACCCCATGAACCACAGCACGCCAGGCCTCCCTGTCCATACCAACTCCTGGAGTGTACCCAAACTCACGTCCATTGAGTCGGTGATGCCATCCAACCATCTCATCCTCTGTCATCCCCTTCTCCTCCTGCCCTCAATCTTTCCCAGCATCAGGGTCTTTTCCAATGAGCCAGCTCTTTGCATCAGGTGGCCAAAGTATTGGAATTTCAGCTTCAACATCAGTCCAAATGTGCTTAAGGAGAGAAAAAACTTTGAGCTTTTTTCCCCAAAGAAGTGGAATTGGAAATTCTAGACGTGAAATCTTGTTTTTGAGGGAGATTATTTTGTGTAGGCAGGCCTCCTGAATTCTTCTTAATAATTTCAAAACATAAACTCCACTCTATTTACCTCCATTTCCCTTTCCAGATGATTTAATGTGACACTGCTGCTTCTTTAGAACAAAGGATACTCATCACATAACTTTCTAACAAATTTTATGGTCATAAAAATGAAATATTTATATTTGGGAGATGGCAAGCTTAATCTTAGCAGATATTTTATTTAAAAATATGTTACTTATTGTTCTAACAATTCTACTATTTTAAAAATTATATTTATCTTCCTTGCAAGTTCAAGTGAGATAATTGAACACGTGGCTGTCTTAGTCACAGGGAGCACACAGCTGTAGAAATGTAGTCAGCCAAGCTGGAATCCCTTCAAAGCCTTCACTGAAAGCTATTCACACTGATGGATGGTTCATTCTCCCTACAGAACTGATGGCAGAGGCTAAGAGTATCTATAAATAGAAAAACCCAGATGAAATCATATCAAATATTTTACCAGGAGTAATATATACAAGTAGAAAGTATTATGAAAATAACTAGTGCAGGTAGAAACCACATATATTAGCAAAGAAGAGGTATAAAAGCTTGGAAATGTAAATGCAGAGAGTAGATATTTTGAGCCAAACTTTTCATTAATTATGTTTTATATCTATGTTTAAAGATTTCTGTATATATGCAAACCTATTCAGAGTTCAAAAAAAGCTGTTGCTCGAGTGTATAAGCACATCACTAAGAAAAATAAGATTTATTCATTATCTAAGGCCTCCGGTGGTATACATGCAGTCAATGTGTTGATTTTATTTAAAAACATCCATTGTTTAACAATGTAAGAGTTGTTTGCAGGGGCTCTTTTTGACAAAGATGTCTTTATTTACCCTTGGCCGTGCGGGGTATTTGTGGCTGCACGAGGATTTTCCCTAGTGGTGTAGGATTCTCACTGTGATGGCCTCTCTTGCTACGGAGCAGGGCCTCTGGGCATTCAGGCTTCTGGTGTGGCTCACGGGCAGCAACTGACGGCTGGTCAGTAGTTGTGGAACATAGGCTTAGTTGCCCTGCTGCAAGTGCGATCTTCCTGGACCAGGGATCGAACCCGTGTCCCCTGAATTGTTGGGGTGATTCTTAACCTCTGGACCACCAGGGAAGCCCTGGAGAGACTCTTTATCACACAACATTTTATGGAGGATACCTTGATTAGTGATACTGACCTAACTGTATCATACCCATATTTACAAGAAAAGTCAGTTCTAGTTCATCTGCTTGTTTTTCTTGTGCTTTTCCTACCACATTCCTCTTTTGTGAGTGTATGAATTTAGCCAGTAGACTTCTATTTTGTTAGGAGTTTTTTTGTTTTTTCCCCCATGGGATTTCCAGCTGATGGATTGATTATTTCCATTCTTGACAAAGTCTAAGGATGCTGACCAATACTTGCTGAACAGAATTGAATGTGCTGCACCAGATAAGGGAAACAAATGCATCCTCTGTGATGTTTTTCTACAGTGAAAAAGTATCGAGTGATTTGTATATGTGGATCTATTTCTCAGGGGATATGGTAGTATAATCAATATTTCCTGTTGAAGACAGAATGCTCATGTTGAGTGGCTTCAGCTAAGCTATGGCAGAAAGAAAGCAATGGCACCACCATTCCAGAACAGATATGTGCGTCGATCTAAGTGATAATGGCTTGGACTGCATCAACATTTCTGGGTGAAACCTCTGTCAATCAGCATCATATTTAATGATCTGGGTAAGGGTGAGGTGACCAAACTTGTGTGACCTGGTAAGGAGAAACTGCTCTAGTTTCTTTTATTTATCTTTTATTCCAAGATTATCCCACTTGTTGAATCCCATACTTTTCATTTATGCAAAAATGAGAGGGACAGGGGCAGCAGGACTAAAACCAAATGACTGAAAAAGGAGAAAAAAAAAAGATCAGAAGTTTAAAATGAAAAGTAGATGATTTCACATAAAATTCAGAATATAATAGATTAATTTTTTCAGTAACATAAAAAGAAAGTCTTTCTGTTCATGAAGACCTATAAATATAGCTCCAGGACTAGAGCAGAGGGAGGAAAAGGGCATTTTCTTGGTCTTCTCCATTTTAGCCGAGACAAACATCCTGCTTTAGAAAATTAATAAAATAGTAGTTACGTTAATTTTTTTTTCTGAGATTCTATAACATTGCATTGAATTTTCCTTCTGTACCAAATTCTAATGAAATTTAACTGGAACAGTTGTATAAGACTGTCACTTTAACAAACCTGAGAGACAGAGACTAATGTAGTTTGGAAATGTAAGGTGTTCTTTCCTTTTATAATTCCTAGACAAGGCATTTGAATGAACCCCAGACGTATTTAGGTAGATGAAATCCCTTCCCCACCAATAATGTGTATGTGCTCAGTCGTGTCCGACTTGTTTGCGACCCCACGGACTGTAGCCCACCAGCCTCCTCTGTTCTGTCCGTGGACTTTTCCATACAAGAATATTGGATTAGGGTGCCATTTCCTTCTCCAGGTGATCTTACTGACCCAGGAATTGAACACATACCTCTCATGTATCCTGCATTGGCAGGCAGATTCTTTACCACCGCGCCCCCTGGGAATTGTCCCACCAACATATCTCCAAGCCATTCAAAGATTACCAGTTTGAAAGTTTACAATTAAAAAAAAAAAAAAAAGCTAATTCTCTGCGTTTCTATTCTTTTAGCTTTTGTATCCAAGAGCTGACACTCCATTTCCACACTTAAGAGTTTCATGCCTGGGCATTTTTATTCTGATAATATGGTCTGCACATAAGGGAATGGAGATATAAGAACTTTGAATATTTATTATTCTGGTGTTAAACTTCAAACTGCATTTTAAATAGATCTCAGATTGCTACGTGAGATGAGTTAGAGTCAGAGGTGGCACTGTTCAGATTGTCTCTAGCCTGTCGCCGCAGCTGGAGTTGAAACTTGGACAAGTAATAGTAAAAGTGTTCTTTTAGAACAAGACTGAATGCCAATGTTCAGAGTCATTGTTTTGATTTCAAGATCAAAGTCACCTTAAACATAGCGAATGTTCTTTTTGAACAGAATTAAGTGTGTAACATAAGTGGAAGAAAGGTTTACCTATGAAGTTATCTCTGCAATGAAACATTTTAAGTTATTGAATCATTCTTGAGCATTATGCTTTCTTAGGAGTTGATGGAATAAACTCTTTGTCCTGTTGAGGACCAAGTGCTAAAGCTATATAATTTCAGCTAGTAATCAAGGAAAGGAGGAGGCAGTTGTAGCGCTATTAGAAAAGTGTCTGTAATTTATACTGAGTTACAGTGGTTTGCACTCTACCAGCATTTCCAAATGAAACCTCTTTGGCCCAGCATGTTGAAATAGACAAGGGCCTTGAAGAAAGTGAGGTGGGAAACAAATGGCCTACAAACCCCTCCTGATCTGAGGTCTTTTATTTACTCACTATCCTAGGCACTTATTCTATAATACTATGCATAAGATGCCGGACGTAGGAGCTCATGTCTTTAGTCTGAAAGATGGTTTCTAATAATACATCTAACACCATCAGCCTCATTTCAAACATTTCTTTGAAGATATACAGAACCCTTGAAGATGGAAAAAAATATCATAAGAAAAAATTATCCTTCTACTCCTTCTCCAAAATGGCTGTTTTTTAAATCTATAATTCTTAAACTGAAATGTGCAACAAGCATACCAGAAGGGGTTGATATAACACAACTTGCTTGATCTTAAGCCAAAAATTTGCATTTCTCATGAGTTTCCAGATTTTTTTTTTTTTTTTTTGCTTTTGATCCAGGAAGCATACTTTGAGAACCACCAGGGCAGAATAATACCATTTTAATTCAGGTTAGTTTTATGATGGAACCATAGGATTATGTTCACTTTATGCAATTTTTAAAAAGAAGGCAGTTCAAGGAATACTTTGCACATATATGTACATGTCCACGTTACGCAATAGGAGGAACATTTTCTTAGGGGCAAAATACCTGGGTTTTAATTGTGTTTTATTGTTTGGAAAATTTCTTGGAAAAAGTAATCAATCACTCTGTGTCTCAAATGCAGCAGTATTACAATGGACATAATAATAGATTGCCTACTTTGAAGCATAGATTTGGAAGTGGCAATATCTTGAATTTTTTCTAAGTCTATAATCTAGATCATATAAATAATATTAATTACTTGATAATTCATGAATAGCATTTTTCCATTTGTTAAACATTGGTGGCCAAATCTTAATAGAGACCAAACTATTAAAATTTGCTATTCCTTAAGGTCTTCAGGTCCTATTAATTGATTCTGGGATTTTCTCTTCTGTGCTTCTAGATATGGCTACTAATTATAATATTCCAGAACTGGAAAAACAAACAAATATTAACTACATTCATGTATTTTATCATTTTATGAAGGTAATCCCTCCAACTCCACTTTTACCCCTCAAGTTTTTAGCTCTTTAAATTTCTTATCTTTTTGAAAAAGTTACACATCTTTTTTCCCAGTTGTTGTACCTCCTTGTGAATCTGTTTCTAAACTACTGCTTCTTTCTTAAGGTATGGCATATAGGAATACATTCAGCATTCTTATTCAAATGAATTATATTTCACTCAATGATAAAAACATATTTACAGATTTTTTTTTTCTTAACTGCCTTTCCAATAATTGTCATAGCTCTCTGTGGCCTTGTGCTTTACAGAGAATACTTTTAGGAATGATTCCCCAAGAGGAACCATTATCCTTAAGTATAATTTGTGTATGTGTGTATAATTTCTATTTGCTATATGAATTATATTATAGTAGTTGACGTAGGTACTTAGTTTTACATTCTTCTGCAAACTCATGCGTAAAATAGTTTTAGTTTATACTCCTCCACTAGACATATCATTTTCTCTAAATATGTAGGGCTATTTGAAAGTCTTGAAAATTCCCTAATTGAACTTCTTTCAAGTCACTGTAGAGACTATTCAGATAGATCCTGGTAGATTTCCAGTTACGTGATACTTTGTGTATTAGTCAGAATTTTTCCAGAGGAATGGAACTGGAAGTCAATGGTGGGGTTGAGGGGTTACAGAGAAACAATGAAAGAGATATTGTAAATAATTGACTCATGATATGGAAGCTGGAGAGTCCAAAATTTGCAGAAGGCCAAAGATTTGGGTCTGAAGGCTGGAAGGCTGCTGTCCCTAGGAAGAGTTGATATTTCAGTTAGAAGACTGTCACACTGGAGGCTTTTTTCTCTTACTTGGGAAAGTCAGCCTTTTGTTTAAAACAGGCCTTCAGCTGATTAGATAAGGCCTGCTCAAATTATGGAGGGCAATGCCTTTTATTACATCTACTGATTTAAATGCTAAGCTCATTCAAAAATCGTCTCATAGAAACCTTCAGAAAACTGTTTAACCAACTATCCAGATAAGCTACGCCATGGCCCTGTCAAATTGACATATAAAATTAACCATTACACCTTGGTATCATTACCTCAGAATTGAAAAAATGCCTAACTCTCCTCAGCTTTTCTTTTTTTTTTTTTTTGTCTACAAGTCACTCTCTCCTCTAAAATCTTCCTATCCCATGTTGACCAACCATTGTTAATACCTTTAACTATATAATTTTGTATTATTTAAATTTTGAGTAAAATATATAACCTGCTTCTTTCTAGGAAAGTTCTGTCAAATAATCATAATAATTGATAGGAATAATTTTTCTTTAGACAATACCATATTGCTCAGTTGGTAAAGAATCTGCCTGTAGTGCAGAAGTCTGCCTGCAATGCAGGATACCTGGGTTCAGTTCCTGGGTTGGGAAGATCCCCTGGAGAAGGAAATAGCAACCCACTTAGTTTTCTTGCCTGGGAAATCTCATGGACAGAGGAAGCTGGCGGGCTACAGTCCATGGGGTAGCAAGAGTCAGATGCAACTTAGCGATTAAGTTCAGTTCAGTCGCTCAGTCCTGTCTGACTCTTTGAGACCCCACATACACCAGGCAGCACACTGGGCCTCCCTGTCTATCACCAACTCCCAGAGCTTACTCAAACTCATATCCATTGAGTCGGTGATGTCATCCGACCATCTCATCCTCTGTCGTCCCCTTCTCCTCCTGCCTTCAGTCTTTCCCAGCATCAGGGTCTTTTCCAATGAGTCAGCTCTTCGCATCAGGTGGCCAAAGTGTTGGAGTTTCAGCTTCAGCATCAGTCCTTCCAATGAACACCCAGGACAGATCTCCTTTAGGATGGACGGGTTGGATCTCCTTGCAGTCCAAGGGACTCTCAGGAGTCTTCTCCAACACCACAGTTCAAAAGCATCAATTCTTTGGTGCTCAGCTCTCACATCCATACATGACTACTGAAAAACCATAGCTTTGACTACATGGACTTTTGTCCTGAGACACCAGGGAAACCCAAGAATAATGGAGTGGGTAGCCTATTCATTCTCTGGGGTATCTTACTGACCCAGGAATCAAACCTGGTCTCCTGCATTACAGATGGATACTTTAGCAGCTGAGCTACCAGGGAAGCCCCAAATGCTACTCACCTAATTATGACAGTCTATCAGATATAATCCTTTGAATCTGTTTGTCAAGGGATTAGATCTGATAGACAGAGTGCCTGAAGAACTATGGATGGAGGTTTGTGACACTGTACAGGAGGCAGGGATCAAGACCATCCCCAAGAAAAAGAAATGCAAAAAAGGCAAAATGGTTGTCTGAGGAGGCCTTACAAATAGCTGTGAAAAGAAGAGAAAGAAAAAGCAAAGGAGAAAAGGAAAGACATACACATTTGAATGCAGAGTTCCAAAGAATAGCAAGGAGAGATAAGAAAGCCTTCCTCAGTGACCAATGCAAAGAAATAGTGGAAAATGATAGAATGGGAAAGACTAGAGATCTCTAAGAAAATCAGAGATACAAAAGGAACATTTCATGCAAAGATGGGCTCAATAAAGGACAGAAATGTTATGGACCTAACAGAAACAGAAGATATTAAGAAGAGGTGGCAAGAATACACAGAAGAACTGTACAAAAAAGATCTTCATGACTCAGATAACCACAATGGTGTGATCACTCACCTAGAGCCAGGCATCCTGGAATGTGAAGTCAAGTGGGCCTTAGGAAGCATCAAAACAAACAAAGCTAACGGAGGTGATGGAATTCTAGTTGAGCAATTTCCAATCCTAAAAGATGATGCTGTTAAAGTGCTGCGCTCAATATGCCAGCAAATTTAGAAAACAGCAGTGGCCACAAGACTGGAAAAGGTCAGTTTTCATTCCAATCCCAAAGAAAGGCAATGCCAAATAATGTTCAAACTATGGCACAATTGCACTCATCTCACATGCTAGCAAAGTAATGCTCAAAATTCTCCAAGTCAGGCTTCAACAGTACATGAACAGTGAACTTGCAGATGTTCAAGCTGGATTTAGAAAAGGAAGAGGAACCAGAGATCAAATTGCCAACATCCGTTGGATCATTGAAAAAGGAAGAGAGTTCCAGAAAAACATCTACTTCTGCTTTATTGACTACGCCAAAGCCCTTGACTGTGTGGATCACAACAAACTGTGGAAAATTCTTAAAGAGATGGGAATAACAGAACACCTGACCTATCTCCTGAGAAATCTGTATGTAGGACAAGAAGCAGCAGTTAGAACTGGATGTGGAACAACAGACTGGTTCCAAATTGGGAAAGGAGTAAGTTAAGGTTGTATATTGTCACCCTGCTTATTTAACTTATATGCAGAGTACATCATGTGAAATGCTGGGCTGGATGAAGCACAAGCTGGAATGAAGACTGCTGGGAGAAATATCAATTATCTCAGATATGCAGAGGACACCACCCTTATGGCAGAAAGGGAAGAACTAAAGAGCCTCTTAATGAAAAGAGGGAAAAAGTTGGCTTAAAACTCAACATTCAGAAAACTAAGATCATGGCATCCGGTCCCATCACTTCATGGCAAATAGATGGGGAAACAATGGAAATGGTGAGAGACTTTATTTTGGGGGGCTCTAAAATCACTGCAGATGGTGACTGCAGCCATGAAATTAAAAGACACTTGTTTCTTGGAAGAAAAGCTATGACCCACCTTGACAGCCTATTAAAAAGCAGAGATATTACTTTGCCAACAAAGGTCCATCTAGTCAAAGTTTTTCCAGTAGTCATGTATGGATGTGAGTTGGACTGTATAGAAAGCTGAGCGCTGAAGAATTGATGCTTTTGAACTGTGTTGTTGGAGAAGACTCTTGAGAGTCCCTTGGACTGCAAGGAGATCCAAGCAGTCCATCCTAAAGGAAATCAGTTCTGAATATTCTTTGGAAGGATTGGTACTGAAGCTGAAACTCCAATACTTTGGCCACCTGATGTAAAGCACAGACTCATTTGGAAAGACCCTGATGCTGGGAAAGATTGAAGGCAGGAGGAGAAGGGGATGGCAGAGGATGAGATTGTTGGATGGCATCACTGACTCAATGGACATGAGTTTGAGTAAGCTCCGGGAGTTGGTGATGGACAGGGAGGCCTGGCGTGCTGTGGTCCATGGCGTTGCAAAAAGTCAGACACGACTGAGAGACTGAACTGAGTTATGATGGTAAATAATGATGTGAAAAATACATAAAATTTCAACACTTTTAAAATTCCTTGACTTTTTAAACTTTGAGGATTTTTTGGAACTAAATATTCAGCTAACATTTTTTTTATAATTAAAATTGAAATAAAAAATCCTTTGATTCTTTTGTCAGATCCATTTAATTCAATGGGTCAGCTTTTCCACTACCATCACTGTATATCATGGTAATTCTTGACCTGGCATCTTGCTGTTGCTCTATTTTTTGTTACAAAAAGCTTTTAGTTTTCTTTGGAATATTGAGTGCAGTGTTTCTTGAAGTCATTTTTAGTTGGCCTGATGTTTTTTACACCTGAATTCCTTACTTTGTGAATTTTCTTGTTTTGCTCAGGAGGCCAATTGTACCATTAAAAATGCCATTCTGCCCTCTCACCCACAATGACCTCTTTTGCTTTGCCAGTTAGCCATACAGGAATTTTGTTTGAGCACCTGGGTTTCTTGATCCTTGGCACACATTTTTCTGGGGCTTCTTTTAATAATAAGGTGTTTTAAACAGTCTCCAGGTTTCTGGTAGATTATTTGCTTTTTTTTTCCCCAACTTTTTTGCATTTTTTTCCTAATATCCACATTTTGATGTAGGTCTCTTTTATAAAATTGAGTTAGCATGTGTTCAATGTTTCTTGGCTTTCCCACTCTCAGCAGAATGTGAAACTTAATCATATACTGATCACTAATATATAGTGGTTTATATACTTTCTGATTCACTTCCTGTCTTTTATGCAGAACTCAGTCAGTGCATTTCCTTTCCATATGGATTCTAAAATTACTTGATCTAAGATGCAGTTATTTATTCTTCCCAAAATGTTTTCTTCATATCTCTCTTTAATGAGAATATCCTTGAAATCCCAATGTGAATAATTAGAATTCTATTTATCATTTGTGTGAATTTTGAGTATGCACACTTAGGGTTAATATTTTTAGCACTGCCGCTGCTGCTGCTGCTAAGTTCTTAGCACTATGTATATTTAAACATCAAATGAAAAGAATTGAAGAAATCACAAATCTCAGTTGATGGTGCATTATCTTAATTTATCTCTCTGTTAATTGACTTATTAGTTAATCATTTCTCTTCCTTCCATAACCCTTTATCTTCTTCCTCCAGACAGGATATGATGTTAGGAAGTTTAATAAGTATCTTTTTGTGTATTGGTGTTCCCATAAGCTGTATTGTTTTGTGTATACTTTGTTGTTTACCATACTTGTTATATATTTAAAGTATATTTTGATAGATGTTTCATTCTGCTTCCTAATTTGTCATCAGTGTAGTGTTTTTGGATAGCGCTGTGCGTATGTTTAATTTGTTTCTTCTAAGTGTAACATAGTATTCCACTGTAGACATCTCTCACTTTCTTCTTATCTCCTTTTCTACTGATTGTGACTCAAACTGCCTCCAACTCTCCAACATCATTTAGCCCTGGCTTATGGCCTCGTCTACCACTGATTTCTTGGTGGCAATTCATTTAGCAAAGAATAGTAGTGAAACCTCAAAATGAACCTCAAAGTGGTTTCACGACAAAAATTTTCATTTACATCAGTGTTTCTCAGCCTCAGCTCTATTAAAATTGTGAACTGGATGAATTTTTGTTCATTTAGAACATGTGTGCATTGTAGAATATTTAGCAGCATCCCTGGCTCTACCCATAGCTACCAGTGAAAGTGAAAGTGTGAGTCACTCCGTCATGTCTGACACTTTGCAACCCCGTGGACTGGGGCCCTCCAGGCTCTTCTGTCTATGGAATTTTCCAGGTGAGAATACTGGAGTGGGTTGCCATTTCCTCTGCAGGGGACCTTCCCAACCCAGAGACTGAACTTCAGTCTCCCGCATTACGGGCAGATTCTTTACCCTTTGTGCCATCAGGGAAGCCCAATTAGGACAATAAAGAAACCTCCAAGTGTTATCAAAAGTTTCCTGGGGGAGGATGGGGTACAAGGTTCTCCCTTGCTGAGAACAATTGATGTAGACCCTCTAAATATTTAGATGATACTTTTGTTAAATCTTACATATTCTTTGTTGTCCATTACAGCCTGGGACTCAGTGCCACTCTAACCTGGCTCCTCTTTCTGCTCATCCACTGTTGTTCCACAAAATTAATTGCATACAGTTACTCATTTCTTGACAAACATTCCATTCCTCCTATCTGCTTGATTATATAATTTTTATATAGCTACAGGGAAGAAAATTTTGGCTTCTCTAGCAACATACTTTTCAGCAACTAGTCATTACATGTTCTTTATATATAATAATTGTTCTTATTCTTTTTAATTATGATTAAAGCCAGGCCTGAGGTTAAACAGAAATTTTAATACTTATCTTTAATTACGTCACTTCAAATTTGTAAATAGGAAACAAAGAAACAAGTCTATGATTTTATAGTCATATCTTGAATTTAATTATAATTATCCAATTATTTCACAGATTTGGCTTTAAGCTACTTTGATCTATACTAAACACCTAGCCAAAAAGTCCTCAACTAAGTGGCAGATTTATTGCCAAAGGAATCCAGCTATTCACAGATGCCTTCTCTTCAACTCTCATCAAACATGAATAAGTAAAGTATATATTTAGGGTCTGAATTAATGTTTTCTCTCAGTGACTCCTAAAAACTATGGAATGCTATGGTAAACCTCCAACTCAAATGTTCTGAAATCATGTAAATGTAATATTTTTAAAAGTTTAAATGAGCAAAAAGGTCATTGGATTGAGAGTCAAAACAGTTGACAAAATATTTAATAACTGAATTACCCCTTATGCATTACATGTTTTTGGCTTAAATTCTCTAGAGTTTCCTTAATTGAAAAAAGGCAGACTTTTTTAAAGGATAAAATTAAAGTGAAAATGACTTGAAGATATCAAAAGAAGGAATTACTTGCAGAATTTTGACAGAAGTTTGGTTCTCCTCATGTTGAACATGCTTCTTGCAGTGGCAGGCTGTGATTTATTTAGAGAATTTAATTTGAACCCCATGAAGCTACTGGCAATGACTGGTGTTGTTGGTTTCAGAATATGTATGTATTTTTTATTTTATTTATTTATTTGCCTGCACCAGAGTGGGATGTTTAGTCACAGCATGTGGGTCTAGCTCTCTGACCTGGAATTGAACCTGGGCCCCTTGCACTCGGAGCACCACGTCTTAGCCCCTGGACCACCAGGGAAGCCCTAGAATTATCTTTGACCCCAGGTTTGTTGCCTGTCCCTCAGCTCCTGCCACAGTACTAGCTTCTCACTTCGAGTTTGTCACTTGGCTCTCCTCCCTATAGTACCCAGCCATTCCTGGGCAATGCAAAAGACTTATTACCGTCTTCTGATTTTTGGCCCAGTCTCCCTCCAACCTGCCCTGTAGCCCTCTCTGGTTATCAATTTTTTCTTTTTAAGTATTCCATTAGTGGACCTAGTCAGAACCTCTAGATTCATGGTCTTGTGAAGGGGATGCAGAATATATATTGCCTGTAATGATGCGGCTCATAGATGAGTAATATCCATGAAAAGAGAAGAAGCAAGTCCAGATGGTGTGGGATTCTCAGCTCATGAAATCCCTCTGCTTGGTATCCTCCACTGGCTTCCCATTTCACTAACATAATGAAGTTCAGTGTCCTTGCCTTACACCCAATGCACTGCATGATTTAACTGATCTGTTCCATTTGATCTCATCTTCTACCACTTAATCCCAGCACACTTAGCTCTAGCCACACTGATCTTGTTACATGCTCATAAGTAAAAATAGACCTTGTCAAATTGCTTTTCTTTCTGCTTGGAATATGCTTCTTTCATAGTAAACGCTTAATAAATAAGTATTAAAAGCATAAATATAGTTTTCTCTGCTTCAATGGCTCTCTCATACCTCTATGACAGTTTTTGAGGGCTAATAATAAAGGCCAATAGTCTACTACGTGACTTACAATGCTACTCCACCTAAACGCTATGTCTATTCCCAGTTACTTAGTGATTGTTCATTAAAACTCTCTCCATGAATAAATACATAACTGGGCAACAAATGAATATTTGCATAAACCTAAGAAGAGATTAATATGCAATAGTATATGTAGTATTTTGAAATAGAGTATAAGAACTGTGTGCTTCGTCTCTTAGTCATGTCCGACTTTGTGTGAGCCCATGGACTGTAGCCCGCCAGGCTCCTCTGTCCATGGAGATTCTCCAGGCAGGAATACTGGAGCGGGTTGCCATTCCCTTCTCCAGGGACTCTTCCCAATCCAAGGACAGAACCTAGGTCTCTTGCATTGCGGGCAGATTCTTTACCATCTGAGCCACCAGGGAAGTCCAGAAAGAACTAAAAATACTCATATATTTTGTACTTAATCTATTTTCCAGTTAAATAAGTAAAATATAGAACTTGTTGAGTCAAAAATGTTAAGAATCTGTGAATAATTTATTTTACTATTGGTTTTGTGAAAGTTATTAAACCACTGTGTTTATTTATTTCTAAAATATAAAGTAATATGTATGGAGAAATAAAATGGACACATAGAGGGATAAAATAATAAACAGAAACATTTACAGCATTCCGAGAAACCTATGATACGAATAGTGTATGGCTTTATTCTTTAATAATTACAGGAAATTGGTGGACCCTTTAGAAGCAAGCTAAATTAATTTTGATTTATTCTCTTGATTCATGCTGAACTTTGCTAATATTGTCTAACACATGAGGAATTGGTGAGCCAAATCTTTGCCCTAATCAGAAAGTATAATCCTGATAGTGCATTGACCCCTACGGTCATAATGCTTCCAACTAGCCACAGCCTTTCTCTCTGGTACCCAGATGGGCAGAGACACATGTCCCCTAGGATGGAGATGAGAGAATACACTTAGATATTTCAAAAGAGGGTGTGTCCAATTTGAGCATTTTCCTCAATGAGAAAGATGCACACTTTATGATCATTTTTCCTCATGTTTTCATTTCTGCATTAAGTATTCTGGAAGGAGAATGTTGACCATACATTCAAACCCTGAGTTGTATAAACTACCTAAATAAAGAATTACCAATACCTGCATGTTAATAGACAACAGTTTTGAGTCATAAATGCACCTAAACCTCAGTTCTGCCATCATAAGTAACTTTGGGCAAATTATTTCATTGCTCAGAATCTGGTTCATCATCATCAGTGAAATGGTGGTAGATATTTAACTTATAGTGCTACTGGGAAGATTATAACTAGGAGACAAATTTAAAGTGCCTAGAAGAGTTGTTTACACATAGGAAGCACTCAGAAAAGTCAGGCCTTGAAAGACCACATCAACTATCATGCAACTGCTGATAGATTCAAAGCCAAACAGACAGTACTGCATTGAAGGATTTTGGTGTGGTGTAGTAGTTAGAAATCATACCTCGATTGACTTTGTGTGATGAGGGTCTTGTTCTGTGCCTCCCTAATAATTGGTTCTTATTAACTACTGATTGCTGAATAATATTCAAAGGTCCCAAGTATGGAGGAAAGGGATCAGGAAGAAAAGGGAAGGCCAGTCATATACATGCATTTATCTTTCCATTTATTTACTTGTTGTGCACTAGGAAGCCTTTCTATCAGAGAATTTGTTGATTCTTTCCATCCTAATGACTTGAGGGTTTTCTCACCAACTATTACTTTCCCAACAGCTGTGAGTTTAGCAATCTGAACCTTTCCTCTTTGTCTACTCCCAGCCAGATTCTTAGTTTTTTTTTTCCCCCAGCCAGACTCTTAGTTAGTTCTCCACCCCACTGGGTTCTGCCCTGGGTCATTACCACAGAACCCCTTTCCTCTAGATGTCTTCCTCCAGTGCCACGCAGAGCTCTTTAGAGATGGAAACCTTTGGAGACATGGTTTCATAATAACTTATTTGTAACAAAATTTTGCTCTGTGCTTCTCTGAAACTGTTACACTAAGGAAATAGGGTTCAGTATTTCTTTTTCTTTTCTTTTTTTCCCACAAACTCTGTGTAAGGCGCAAGGTGAGATGCTCAGAACATATTGAACCAATTTAAATGGAAAAGTCTATCCTAGACCTGAGTGTTTTATCTCCTCCCCTGACTTGTATTCTTTTTCACAGAGGAAGGAAGAAAAGCAGGAGAGGAGATCAGCCCGAACCACACATTGCACATATCAGATATTCTTAAACCAGAGCTTTCAGAACCTATCTGGGGGACACATTGCCCCGCACAATTAAATCAAGGGTCACATCCTGTGTTGCTACCAGGGCAGCTGGGGCTCTGCCTTCTGCCTGCGGGGCTTTCACTCTGATCGGTGTGTGAAGAAAGGAGTCTATACCCTTAGCAGCAAAGGCAGACACCAAGTAAGATAAAATTACATTTTAATAGGGTGAAGTCTAACAGCAAAATGGTTTCTTTGGCAGGGAGGGGCGAGTGTGAAGGGGAAGGAAATGATCCACCAGTCTCTGTCACGCTGGGGTTGAAACGGATTTCAGGGATTCCCTGTTATTGCTGGGCACTAGAAAGCCGTTATTCCGCTTCCCATGTAGGGATTTAGTCTTCCTCTCATTTAACACTGCCAAGGAGAGAATATTAATTTATGAAAGAGCAGTATTCTTCGTATCATCTCTCAAGGGCGTTTTTCTGCCTTTTCAAGAGACCCTGTTCTTTTGCATCAATTTGCTTTACTATGTACTTGTTGGTAGACAGCCCTAGGAGAGCTTTGCTTACAGTATCATAAATGTACCAGAAATGACGATCCCTCATTTTCTTCCAGTATCATTGATCAGAATATCCCCTTCTAAACACCTTGTGTCTGTTTAACACATGGTGGTGTG
The DNA here is from genome assembly GCF_033118175.1 of Dama dama. NCBI lineage: Eukaryota > Metazoa > Chordata > Mammalia > Artiodactyla > Cervidae > Dama > Dama dama. The sequence continues at coordinate 98,090,232 of NC_083689.1, forward strand.
TGTCTCTTCTCCAGGTTGGGTCTCAAAGTGACTTTGCTTTATACTCCATCTCTGAAAATGCCCATTGACTTGAATGCCAGTCAGATTAAAAGGGGAAAAAACCCATTTTATGATTTGTACAGCTGTTTCTGAGTCCAGATTCTTATTAAAAGTTACCCCGGTGGCATTTCCTTACCACAAGATTGACAGATCAGGGAAAGCTAAACATTTTCTTTTCTAAAGAACTAGTGGAAAACAGACCTATTTTCAGGACTGGCTTGTCCTTGGTAAAAAGTTTGAAACCACTGAGTTGCATCATGGCCATAAAGCAAAAAAAGCTGTTCCAAAGTCTTAATTTCTAGTCAGTGTTTAAGCAGCTGCAACAGAAAAAAAAAAAAAAATTTCTTCTGACCTTCCAAATCACTCCCAGCAAACTGATTTTGCTGACCAATTTTACAATACTTATTTACTTTTCATTTTCAAACAGAGGCTCAGTGTCTTTAAAACCCTACCTCTGAATGTCATGTGGTACATGCAGGATGATTTAGATGGGTATGTAGCCTTGGTGGAGGCTTTTGCTTAAGGGAACATGAAAAAAATTCAGAAACTAAGAGAAAAGGAACTTCAGGATTTTGGAGGGGAAATGCATATGCACATGTTTCTCAAGGAGCTGACATCATTGGGATTTAGCAGTTGGGGTATCATTTAACCTGGCTGTTTCTTTTCCATTTTTCCTGCATTCCTCAGTGGGTTTCATTACCATTTGAGTCCAGCTCTGCAAGGGATGAAGAGGCATCATCTGCTCCCCAGGGAGGGATGGAGACTAATATAACAGAATTTCTAGTGGATGAGCAAGAGTGTAGAAACACAAGCCTCCCATGGACTGTGGGAAACTAGAAAACTTTTCTTTTGAAATTATTTAAACCCCAAATCTAAGGGGAGAAACACCATAAAACTGCATGTTACAATCCAAAAGTAATCTCCCCTTCCAAGAGAAAAAGGCTATGCTATGGTTCTAATTGATAACATACTTGTACTTTTTCCCACAAACAAATCTTCATACTTCTAAACCTACTGGTTGTAGATTATTCTACTCCTGATGGTTTGAGAACATCACAATTTATTCCCAACCAAATGATTACTCACCCGAATAATTTGCTTGTAAAAATTAAGTAAAAAACAATTAATTTCTTAAAATGTTCTAAACAAAGTTTGGTTTCTTTTTTTCTGTTTTCTTTGCTGATGAACTGATTATTAACCTAAAATATTCATCCTAGTTTCTTCCTGATTTAACTTTCTTGTCCATGCAATAGAAATTATAAACAGCTAAATATAAATCTCAACAAATAATAATACAAATAATGTATTTTCTCCCTTTTTTACACTGAGTGGTAAATTCTGCCAGATAAAAGGTGAAAACGGAGAGAAAAATTTGATGTTGGACTTATTGAACATTTAGCAAATAGTTGACCTGACAGAGATTAGAAATTGAGGTAGGGATATAGAACATTAAAAGAAAGAATTTACTGCTGAGAATAGGGAAAAGGGAGGGAAGTAGCTATAAAATAGTGAGAACTGCTTTCCATAAACCACATAAAAACCCCACCTCATTACCCTATAGACATGGGGTACACACACAGTAAAATCTTTGAATCTGGCATTTGAGAGGAAATTAGGTGCCAGTTAATGTCAAGTTATGTTTAATAAAGACTTAACTCATGTTGTCTCAGGTGGTATCCTTCTTGGATTTCCCTTATCCTCCCCTTTAAGACTTAGACATAACAGGGCAGTGGTTTCTAGGTACAAATCATCATTATTTGTTAAAAAACAAAACACCTTGGCATTGCAGAGCGCAACCATCCCACTCTTCACCAGAATGACCACATGGCACCGTGGTCCTACCACTTACTGTGTTCCGCTTGCATTCAGCATCCTCATCTTTGAACTCTTAGAAAATAGCGACCTTAATCTCGTGCTAATGGTGAGGCAAAAGGATCAGTAAGCATGTATACATAACCTGACAACGTGAAGAAAGATGAGGAATAAACACTGTAGCCACTCATTCATATATTTAAGTCCAGCAAAGGACAGCTCTCCGACCTCCATGTCGTTGACCATCTAAGTTTTGGTTCAAACCTCAAGCAGTGTGACAGTGGATGGTGAACATCTGGATCTAACATACCTCCCTTGGTTCTTTTTACCTGCTGGTCTTCATCACCTCTCAGTTACACAGACACTACAAAACGTCTGTGGTTCACTGTCCTCCACAAGTATGCCACTTTCATTCATCAAGTAGTTTTTCAGGAGCATCAAGCCTTGTGCTAGAACCTGGGGATGCAAATGAGACATCATCACTGCCCTTGATGAGGCTGATATGCTGGCTTGAAGAACTGACTCTCAATTGCCTTCACCCCAGTGTTTGAGCTGGCACTGGTGCTTCAAAGTATCTACCCTGTCACACAACGATAGATCTTCGGTTCTTAAGAACAATTCTAGGTTAAAGAATTTTTAGGTTTAGAGAAGTTTAAGGTTAGAGAATTTTATGTTTGGAATTTGCACGAAGGGACATTGATGATGCTTGGAATCAGAGGTTCTTAAACTGAACTACATGGCAGATTATTTGGCTTTCTAAGACTTTTTAAAACATGCATTCCTAGCCTTGTTTTGGCTCTGCTGAATTAGATTTTCCATATCTAAGGCACAGGGGATTCTGATAAGGGAAACTATACCCAAAGTGATGTTTTCCTCAGCCAACTTGGAATCAGGTAAAGACTAGAAGAATCCTACTGAATCTATGGGTTTCCTAGGTGGTGCTAGTGGTAAAAAACCCACCTGCCAATACAGGAAACATTGAGAGACACGGGTTTGATCCCTGGGTCGAGAAGGTTCCCTGGAGGAGAGCATGGCAACCTACTCCAGTATTCTTGTCTGGAGAATCCCCATGGACAGAGTAACCTGATGGGCTATAGTCCATAGGGTTGCACAGAGTCGGACCCTACTGAAGTGACTTAGCATGCACATGCACTGAATCTATATTTTAATACATTGAAGAATTGTGTATAAAATATATTAAAAAGCCTAGAATGAGGAATTATTGTTCAAGTGTGGACATATCACATCAATTTTCTCTTCCTGTTTTCTTGCCTAATCAAAAATTCCCATGATATATTAATATAGTGGGGGCTTCATTGGTAGCTCAGCTGGTAAAGAATCCGGCTGCAATGCAGGAGACGCCAGTTTGATTCCTGGGTCAGGAAGATCTGTGGAGAAGGGATAGGCTACCCACTGCAGTATTCTAGGGCTTGCCTGGTGGCTCAGATGGCAAAGAATCCAGCTGCAATGTGGGAGACCTGGGTTCGATCCCTGGGTTGGGAAGATTCCCTGGAGGAGGGCATGGCAACCCACTCCAGTATTCTTGCCTAGAGAATCCCCATGGACAGAGGGGCCTGGTGGGCTACAGTCCATGGGGTCACAAAGAATCAGACATAACTGAGCGACTAAGCACCCACACACATTAATATAGTGCAGGGATTTCCTCTGCCAATATATTGCCATAGGTATTTCTGGGATGTACATAAAAACTCATAAATACAGCCTAGAATTTTTAGTGTATAAAGGTATATAATCTGATTACACAGTTTTATAGAACCTGACTGATCATATGTACGTATACTCAGTGTATGTTTAGTCAGAGGGTCCCAGGAGTATATCCACAAAACTCTGGAACTTTTTAGTTCATAAATAGATACTTTTTCCCCCACTAGTCTCAATGGAACACTAACTGCCCCCCCACCAAAGGATACATATGAACTAAATACAAATTTGTACTCCCTGCTAGAATTATTGTTTTTTGTCATCCATGTGGTCACAGATAGTTCATCTTTGGAATTGTTTAAGATATTACAGGCAGAGTGCCTGAGCCAACTCTGTTCTTCTGCTTCCCCATCTCTGCCTTTCTCGTTCTGTAAAAATGGGGGTACCGAGGTGGCAAACGGGCACAGACAGCCTTAGCTGCTGCCTCGCCTCTGTGCGGCGATCCCTGCAGGTCTCGGACAAAGATTCTGGTCAGCTCTGCCACGTCTGACTCTGTGCGCTTAATCATCATCCTTCTCCCTCTTTTTGCTTTTTCCCTGGTTCCTCAGAGCTTTTCATGCTGAGGGTGGCCTCTCACATCAGGCTTATGAATCATAAACCTCTCAAATTAAAAGTGAAAAAGACCCAGTGATTAGTCATCTATTCATTATTAAGAATCTTTTCGCAGGTTTGTGCATCTCTGTCCTTCACTAAGTTCTGGTTTGTTTTTTTTTTAAAGTACAGATGCCCAGGCTTCTGGAGCACCGCGTGCTTCCAGCAACCTCCGAGTGAGGGATCTTACTGATGAACCGCAATGAGCGCTGGATTTAGAGTTGACTTCAACCCAAATATTCCAGTGACCTTGTGAAAGTCTCTTTTGAGTTTATTTTTTCATTGTTGAAAGGATAAAGTAGAATCACATAGTGTTTGAAATTCTTCTTCCTTTATACTTCTATGTTTCCTTCTAAGAAGTCTACCTTTTCTATTTTGACTTAGCTCCCACATATTTTATTTAGTTATTTTCCCTATATTTTTATTTATCTGAGTGAGGATTTTTTTTTTTTCCTTTCTTAAGGCCAAGTGGTTTCTATTCAAATCTCTGCAGACTGATTGCAGAAGTATCCTGAAGAAAACTTAAGCATTGACCAACATGTATAAATCTCTGGCAGCACACCAGAACTGGTTAAAGAAGTAGGATGCCTTATCTCATAGGCTTAGCTAATCTCAAAGTTACGGACCATCTCTGGACGTGGGGGCTTAATATGGAGGCAAGCTGCAGAGTGACAAATTAAAACTGATAAGACTGCTGTTCTGCCTCATCCTCCAAATATTTATAAGTTTTGAACGGAGCCTCTCGCAGGAAGCAGGAGTCATTAGGAAGAGATGTTTTATATTACACTTGCTTGACAAGCATGTGTGAACATGAAGCATAGGAAATACTGGGAAGCATTATAATCACCTGTTGTTCAAATTAAAATGAAATCCGGGTTCCGAAATGCTAGTTTTAATTTAATTATGTGGTGTGACCAAGTTTTTCTCACTTAGGAGCCAACTAACTGGGTGATATGATGACATTTTCTAGGTAAAATCAATCAAACAAGTGAAAATATGTATGTAGACTTTTTAAAAATAATTCACTGATCCCACACAATCATATGTTTCATTGATTCCCAAATGGAAAAGAAAATCCTCAAATGTTTTCAGAATTAAAGAGATGATCAGTATTTTTACTGAATTCTCTCACATTTTCATTCTTCTTAGCTTAACATGAAAACAGTGAGGTCATGACAAACTCTCTGGGTAGTGATTTCCAGCTCTCCAGCTTTGTAGTAAAATAGAATCTTAACATAAAAAAGAAAGGGAAAAGAACATATTTTGGCCTGGTTTCTCTTTTTCAAATATTTGAGATCAAATATGTATCTATGAATGTAGAAACCTACGAATATATATATGGGAATAATTGCATATAATCTTTCTAAACACAGCACAAAATTAAATTATGATTTTTAAGGATTGAATGTTTAATAATAGTTTTTCTTTTCAAAATGATAAGCCAAATATATAATCCTATTGTTGTTTATTGCAGGGAATACCAGAGAACTTGTTACTGAAAAAATTAATTTCTTCTTTATTTTTAATATTGGATTAAGTAATTCTTCTCAGGGTGAGGAAAAAAACCTAGAGAAACAAGTGATAGTTATATTGTGAACTGAACAAAGGTAAGCAGACAGCCTCCATCAGCATCTTTCTGTTTCCCTAGAGAATAGATTGGGCTGTAGGTGCAAGAGCAGAGAGAGACAGCCATCTTCATAGAGCAGCTGATAAAGAAAAGTGTTCATTTTTTTCTTTGTTACTTTCAATTCATGCATAATGTCATTAGCTATTTTAGAAAATCATACTTCATTCCCTTAGGAGAATCATTCAGTGCTCTTGGGGTGGGACAGCAGTATGGAAATGGCATGACTCTGTTGAGTAAGTACCTCTTCTACAAAAATGAGTACTATGCTTGGGGAGCTCAATTCTAGGAGTCTCAATTTATTCCCCTACAACACAGTGTCAGAACCTCACTTCCTCTGGCGGATTACAGTAGGGAGTGTTGTGTGAAGCCTGTTGTTCAGTGCTGGCACATAACGATGTTAGTGACACTGATGATGGATCCCTGCTACATACCAGCCATTGCTACATACCAAGCGCTTTGTGTGCATTTTCACACTTAATCCTTTTCACACGCCCTGAGGTAGGTCTTGTTCTCATTTCTCCTTACTTCCCAGAGGAGTCACAGAGCTCCTAAATAACAGAACTGGACTCAGTACCCAGATGTGTTCAATCCCAAATCTGCATTCTTTACCACCAGACAGTACCTGCTTCCTAGATGGCCATAGTGTTTCTTGAAAATGAGTTATTGTTTACTCTTCTCATTTTATCTCAAAAAAAAAAAAAAATAGTAGATTGAGTGAGTGCAGAGGTTCTCAAGAGTAAAGGGGGGAAATTATACACATATCCAACCAACACACTCCTCAATCATCATTAATTTACCAAATAAGCTCTCAAATGGAAAGATTATGGGTTTTCCAACTTTAACGAAAATGGACAAAGTGAAAACAGATCTCTTTTATGTTTGTGTTAATGTATTTTCTCTAATGTGGTTAGAATTGGAAGAGATTCAGAGCCTGGCTTGAACACAATGTAAACTGGTCATAAAAACCCACATGAATGTGGCTATATATTGCTGACATGATGTTGACCAGTTGTCATATACATTGGCTGCCTTATATAGAGGGTTGGGGTTTACCACTCCATATGGCCTATATTCCAAAGTGGTAAAAATTTCAGGATGACTATAGTGGGGCTCTTACTAAATCCCAGAGGCTAATTGATTTGAAGGAATGGCCTCAGAAAATTCCAGCAAACTTGAAATAAGATATAAGGATCACTAAAAGATATGAGGTCTATAAATGACCCCTGCAAATAAAGCATACCCTTCAGATTTAAGGATTTGTGAATATAGTTTATAATATTAATCATGAGGTATGTGTTATTTGACTCTGGTCCACTTAAACCATTTCAACCTTTGCCTGCCATTCCTCTCTGGAGATTATTCCTGCTGTTGCTATCTGTAAAAAGCTCATGATCTAGGACCTCCTGCCTCTTACAGGGTCAGTCATTACTGAAAAGATGTGTTAAAGGGCAGATGAACTTCCAAGGTTTTTTCCTGGTGTAAGAAAGCTTGAGAGAATTTGAAAAACTGCAAGAAAATAGTTTATACATTAATAGGAAGAAAAGATTTCCCACAGAACAGTCAATTATAAAGGAGTCCAAAAATATATACGTGTGTAAAAAGTCTAAAAGCTCATCATAGTATGTACTATTCTTCAAGAACACTATGCTGTTTTTGCTGCTACCTTGGTATTTAAATTTCTTGTTCCATTCCTAGCATGAAATGATGAGAAAGGACTAAAGTAATAGAAGGGTATAGCTAACCCGGGCAAGGGATAAGATGCAAGGACTTCTACTGAAGAGTGAGGAGATGAACTCGACAGTTTCAGAAACAAGACAATTAAAACAGATGTACATAGACCTGAGACCTTTTCCTACTCTATGCATTTCCTTAATGGTCATAACTCATCTGGGGGATATTGATGAGTAATTTAAAAAGAAGCAGAAATATTAACAAGAAAAAAGGTATCAGTAAGAGCTATTGCCCAAATGTGAACTAAACATTTATATTCACTTTATGTATATTATTTTGTGTGAAAAAAATTGTTTCTCTTTTGCTTTTGGATATCTAGGTGGACCATATTCTTCAGGCTCTTTTGCAGTTTTTTTTTTTTTTTTAATTTTTGGCAGTTTTTAAATGCATCCATGGAAATGCGTTTTAGCCATTGGAATGGAGGTGGAAATGATGCATAACACACAGTTTTTCCTATAAAAGCTTTCTGTGTGAGATTCTCTATGATTTATATCCATTTGCCTCACAGATATCTCAGATAATATAGAGAAGGGCAGAACCACAAGATCTTACATAACTAAGTTACTGCTACAAAGATCACCACTAAAATCAGGAACACCACTTAGACTTCTTTATGAATTACATTTTGTTCAATTAGTGATATTTTGAATTTTTTTAAATAACATTTAACCTCCCTTTATAGTTACAATAGTATCAACAATTATAGGTAAACCAAGCCCCTTGGAAATTCAGTAAGTGATAACTGGCTCATGGTTCTTGAAAATGTGTGCTGAAAATGAAAATTATATGCCTTGTTAAATTGTATTTAAATGTATCCAATGACATGAACTCCTTCTATATAAGATTATCTAATCCCTGTACAAAACGCATGGGGACATCCACAAAGGGTGTGTAGGGGTAGTCCGATGCAAACCTCACATAAAGCAGCAGGTGACGCTGGGAGATCTGCTCATAAAAGCAGTTACGTTTGTGCATCTGTAGCATGCCAGGCTACATGGAGTTTGGAACTGATTTTAGTATTCTAGCAACCCCATGAGGTATTGGTCTCTCCCTATTACAAATATGAGAACTAATATCTCAGAAGTTAAACACTTTGGCCATAATTAAGCAACTGGTAAACAGTGTCCTGGATACTAGGCTGGTTCCGCATGGCAATTGGGAATACTGCTACTTGGGAGCTATAACAATATCAGAATTCACTCCTAATATTCCAGATCTCAGGATTGTTTGCTCGTGAAAGATGTTCAAGAAAGCATGTGGGAGCTTCATTGTTGGAACCTGACTACTTAGTCTTCTCAGATGACGAGAAGGAAGGCCTCGCTTGGAGAGGGTGAGCAGGCATAGGACGAGAGCTCACCTAGGACAGGGAACCAGAAGGAAGAGCTCCGAAGAGAAACTCAGGTTATTCTGTAAAGGGAGGGATTTGGAGGCTCTCTCACTCTTAAATTCCCACTGAAGAAAAACCTCAACCTATTTATTTCAAGCGATTGTGAACAGGATTTTTCTCCAGACTTTGGAAACCCTGTCTTTTCTGACTTGGAATATATGCAGATATTCTGCAAATTGCAGTGGTTTGACATTAATCTAGAGTTACAGTGTCAGCTGGAGGCACACCGGTTAACTGGTCAGTTTAGGAATTGATAAATGATGCTTTGGCATACTATGGTAACTTGTCATCATTAAGAAGTGGTCAGAAATTGTATAACTTTACCCCCAAATGGTAATGATATGAAAACCCTGCAAAGCCTGAGGTGTTCAAGAGGGCTTACTCAGTAATTGGTACGTTTTTCTCTTGGGTTGCCCTGAAATTCTGCCAGTGTTCCCCAAAGATAAAGAACAGAATATGCAATGTGACTTTAGTAATTTTGATTGGATGTTCTCTGAGAAGCCCTCTCTGTAGAAAGAATACAACTCTCTTTACCATACGAACAGTTCCAATCAGGACTTCATTAGGGCAGTTAATGAGAAACTGACTGAATCTGGGACACTAACATGTCCCTTGTTTGCTTTTTCTGAATCATCTTTGAACCATGGCTTAAAAATACGTGTTAAGGACAGGAGTCAGAGAATACTGTTGGTGTTCTTCTATGTGTGTGTCTGTCCCAGCAGAGCTGTGAACACAAGTGAGAGGTCATGGCCAAAGTATCCCAGGCCTTAGTTCTTGAGAACTGGAAATTAATTGGAAGGCTAGAAATAAATAAGTAAAGCACACGGAATGCACTGGCATCGTCTCACAAACTTTACTGAACACAAAGAAAATACATAAGAACAAGACACTCCCTACTAAGCCCAAACTCAGCATCTGTCTTTTGTTTCTCCCAGGGATGTGTTCAAGATGGTTTAGAAACTCAGGTGAGGTGATAAATCTGTCAGAGCTGAAAAGGTCCTAGCTTTTTCTTCCTTCTCCTTTTTAGAGGGGCTACGGAATTCCCTAGAAATAACTTGCACTGGTATGCTGTCCTTCATCTGTAAAGGTCAAATAGAAGCCTTAAGCCAGGTCATCCTTTGCCTTCTAGACACTAATTTCCATAATTTCTGTATATGCTAAATTGCTTCAGTCATGTCCAATCTTCAGTTGTGTCTGTGTCAGTCTTTCTGACCCCATGGACTGTAGCCCACCAGGCTCCTCTGTCCGTGGGATTCTCCAGGCAAGAATACTGGAGCGCGTTGCCATTTCCTTCTCCAGGGGATCTTCCCAATCCAGGGATCAAACCCACGTCCCTCATATCTCCCGCATTGGCAGGCAGGTTCTTCACCACTAGTGCCACCTGGGAACTCCATGCAGACCCAAATTCCTTCATGGGCTTCATTCAACCCAAGGTTTCAGGCAAATTTGTATTTGTGTGATAAGGCATTTTGGCACTTGGCTGAGGTTGGAATGCACAGTCCCTCCCCAATTCCTGAAACCCTGCTACTGTACTCTCTGAAATTTAAAGTCTATCATTAGCAAAATTTCCTAGATTCTCAAAACCTTCTTTGACTGTTCCCTTATTCTCTGGCTCCAAGTGAAAACAACTGAGTCTCCCTTGAAGATGATACTTTCCCTGCAGTTCTGTCAAGCCACGGATTTTTCTTCTCCTCAGGCCCTTTACTTCTGGGCCTGTGCGTGGGGTAACAGTCCTCTTTGCCTCTCATTCCTGCTTCCAAAGCATTCTTCCTCTTCTCCGTCTCTTCCCCACCCCAGGTTTGAACATTACTTCTCTTCACAGCACCCCACTAACCCTCCTTGTTGCTCTCACTTATCAATCTTTCTGCCCTTTCCCCTTGATTCTCAGACTCATTGTCAGTCTCTCCAAGAGGACCCTGCTCTAATTCTTGGAGATTTTAATGCCTGTAGCACCCTCGTCTCTTAGGACTCTGCCCCTTGCTTACTCCGTGTCACATACATTGGTCTTCTTTTTATTCTTTAAGCATTCTCCTGCCTCAGAGCCCTGCCCTTGATATTGTTTCTGTCTGGAATACTTTCCCCCTGGCATCTATATTCCTCACCAATATCATATCTTTATTAAAATGGCAACTTCTATTGTGATCTTCTGTGACCACGGATTAAAATTAGTCATCCTTCTCACCATACTTCCTATTCTCTTTTCTGCTTTAGCTTTCTCAATGTAATATGCTATTCATTTTACTTATTTATTTATTTACTGACTGATCCTCCCCCAGAATGTAAGCTCCTTGAGGAAAGGGATTTATTTTTTATGTTTTCTTCATTGCTAAATGCTCACATCTTTAACACTGCCTGATACATATGTCTCTAAAATATATGCTGAATAAATGAATAGTCCTGTTACTCATAAAATGATATCATCTAGGCCTAATGTATGGGTTTTGAACCATAACTTTCTTCTTGCATGATCACTTGGTTGAAATTCCTACTGTGTCATAGAACTTATATATGCTCACCTGTCTTTCCATGAGCAGGCATGACCGTGGCTTATCACACAAAGATTTGTGGAGAAAATAATTAAATGGGAGGGGTCTATATTAGTTTTATAGGGCTGCCATAACAAAATACCACAAACTGAATGGCTTAAACAACAGAAATTTATTGCCTCACAGTTCTGGAGGCTAGACATAGTAAATTAAGATGACATTAGTATTAGTTCTCTCTGGGGGCTGTGAGCAAGAATTTATTCTATGCCTCTCTCCTTGACTTCTACTTGCTGAGAATCTTTGACATTCTTTGGTACATAGATCCATCACACTGATCTCTGCTTTTGTCTCCACATAGCATTCACTTTCCATGTATATGTGTCTCTGTCTCCAAACTTTTCTCTGTTGTTAGGATACCAGTTACAATGGTTTGGTGCTGCCAGTGGTAAAGAACCAGGCTGCCAATGGAGGAGATGCAAGAGACACAAGTTCGATCCCTGACTCGGGAAGATCCCCTGGAGAAGGGAACAGCAACCCACTCCAGAATTCTTGCCTGGAGAATCTTATAGACAGAGGAACCTGACGTGTGGTAGTCCATGGGGTCACAAAGAATAGGACACGCCTGAGCTGCAAACACACACACACACACACACACACACACACACACACACACACACTTAACATCCAGAATGTGTATCTATCTATATTGGTTTAGGGCCCATCCTAGTGATATCATTTTGAACTCGATTATTTCCTTAAAGATATCTCCAAATAAGGGCACGTTCTGAGATACTGAGATTGAGGACTTCAACAGATGAGTTTTGAGAGGACAGAACTAAACCCTTAGCAGAGTTTATATCCCCAGTATGGAGCAGTATGCTACTGGAGGGGATGCGAGTTTAATGATATTGAAAGTGTCATAGACAGCAACTAACTTAATGAACAACAACAACAACAAAAAATCCTTGAGTTTAGACTACCTGACTGCCTCACCTATAATTCCCACCATGTTACCCTCTTGAAAAAAGCTGTAATGAAGATGATTAAGATACGTAAAAATTAGTAAGAGACTGAGGTCAAGACGGTATAATTTTACTGGTTTCATTTCAAAATCAAGCCGTCAGAGTTGAAGCAATTCACGTACAGGAGAGTAATTGGAATATTTTAATCCAAACACAGTTAACACAGTTCCCAGAGAAATCTTGAGAGAGAAAGTGACAGATGTCAGGCTGACCACGCTGACAAAAGTGAGGGCACCCAAGGGAAACCTCTGGGATGATGGGTAGCAAATGGCACTCTTGTTTTGTCCAAAGACACAGGCTTTAACTCCTTCATGCAAATTCAAATATTGAGTTTATTTTTTTTTTCAAGGCTGAAAACATATAACAGCTGCTGCTACCTCTGAAGAGGCAGAGAAATGACTTCTTAAGGCTGGGAGTATGTTTTAGCAAAAGCCTAAATATAACAGTGAAAATAAGATGAAGCTTGCATTACTTATATAAAATAATATTCACATACGGTGAACAGATTTCTATGGTTGGAAAAAAATAAATTCTGATTTTTCTATAGTTAGACTTGGGAGTCATCTTAAAAGTTGTTGATTTTGCTGAAGAGCTCAAAATCATCTACATTTAATTAAAAAAAAAAGTAGGAGAAAGACCATAGTTTTTTTTTTTGCCTTTTCAAGATTGAAAATCAAAAGATGATAAAAAATAAGAAGAGCAGTATTATGGTATTATGAAGCAGCCTGTTACCAAAGGAGAAGGACGTTTAATAATATTGATTGTCATTGAAAAGGCAAGTAACAATGATGAAAACATTTGCAGGGATTGACACACAGGAGGTCACTGAAAACCCTGGTAAATGAAGTCAATCTCAAAATAGTATCTTAAGGTAGTTGAATGTAGTTAGTCTCTGTGATGATATTTAATTTGCATCTCTGATAGTAAAATAATTTAAAAAATATCTTCCCTCAGAGTTTATGTTCTAATATGGGTGAAGTAGAAACACAAGAAAATTTAAAAGGGGGGGAAAAAAAACACATATCTGCAAGAGAAGAAAATTTGTTGGGAATATATTTTATTTGTTGATTTCTGTATATCTTTGAGTATTATTTTATGGATTGTAAGCAGAAAGGGAAGAGGATGGGTGACAGAAGATAGAATATGATGATAATTCATGAAGTTCCTCTCTGTCATCCAGTCTCTATTCTTGTTTTCTGTTCCTTTATCTTCTCACCCTTGTCTTTTTCTATCCTCTGACAGATTCAGCAATAAAATAACACTGCCGGATTAGTGGGAACACGATACAGTATTGTACTTTGGGTGAAGACAAGGTTCCACTGTAAAATGCAGTGTAAATACAAATGGTGGGGGTCCAGCTTAGACCCTACAGCCTGTGAATTTTGGTGAAGCGCTTCTTTCCAACCAGTGGCAAAGCCTTGCAAAGTAAACGTTTCCAGGTATTGAAATTTACATTTAACTGCCCATGTCTATGACCTTCATCGAGCTTTACAATGTCGGGGATATGGTTAAAGGTTGTTAAAAGCAAAGATCCGTAAAACACAGTGCTGTCCTAGAGGTGCTTACAGACATGTAATGAGATGTCACTTGTACACAAATAGCTATTTTATGTGAAAATATTTCCAGTGTTAAATTTCTGTTAAAGTGACAGCCCATATTAAGTCAACTTAGATGTCTCTTTCATGGAATCGCTGTCCCAAAGGACTGTGAAGTTCCATTTGCCATGACATCATCACATTGAGATATCTTTCATCCATATCCTACTTTCATGCAGTTGATGCCAACTCAGATCCATAAACTCTACCTACCTTTGGCTACTTATCGGTTGAATTGATTTACGCTTGAGTCTGTGAGTAGAAGAGGTGTGTTTTGATCAGTCCTGTTTCTTTATTAATACATCCTGAGGTTCTCACCTCCATTTCCATATTAAGCTTCCAAATCCTTCTTGATAATGAAAGAAGATATCTAAGAACATACTAGCTTTTCTATAATGGTAGAAAATCTTATTTCAGGGCTCAAACATCCACAAATTCACAATTTTAATATAAGTAAACTTTGTCTTTCCCTATAACTAGAGGTGGAAGAAGGAAATTGTAGAAGTTATGTAAGAAAGGGGGAAGCAAAAATAGAGCATCTTTGTTTTGTCTAGATTACTCCTGTTATCCCATTATAATTACTTAATAGCATGCCCTTTTAGTAGCCAGTATGTCCCACTCTGGGCATAGGTAGAAGGGAAGAGATTTATGAGACCTGCACGAGATAGATTCAACAGAACATGAAACATGACGAAGGTGAACTAAGTGAGAAATATGAAGAAGATGGCTCCAAGGTCGCCCTTTAGATCTTCATTGAGGATTTGCTGAGCTTGGTATGTTTGTGCTAGAGCTATATAAAGATTTCTAATTATCATTGGATAGATTTGAAACACTGAACAGACACTGTGTAATAAATTACATAGTCATGCTAATTAAAGTCTCTTTCTAAGATCTAAAGAATTACTGAGAGATTGAGGCTCTCATGAGTATGTTAAGAAAAGTAGTAGTATCCATTTCTAATTAACATCTAATAAATGGTAGGGGCAACATTTTTCCAGCTAGTAATCTACTTTTTAAAAATGTGTTATTATGGACAATTTCAAGTTATCAGTTCAGTTCAGTTCAGTTCAGTCACTCAGTTGTGTTTGACTCCTTGCAACCCCATGAACCACAGAACACCAGGCCTCCCTGTCCATCACCAACTCCTGAAGCCTATCCAAACTCATGTCCATTGAGTCGGTGATGCCACCCAACCATCTTATCTTCTGCCGTCCCCTTCTCCTCCTGCCCTCAATCTTTCCCAGCATCAGGGTCTTTTCAAATGAGTCAGCTGTCCACATCAGGTGGCCAAAGTATTGGAGTTTCAGCTTCAGCATTAGGCCTTCCAATGAACAGCCTGGACTGATCTCCTCCAGGATGGACTGGTTGGATCTCCTTGCAGTCCAAGGGACTCTCAAGAGTCTCCTCCAACACCACAGTTTAAAAGCATCGATTCTTCGGCACTCAGCTTTCTTTATAGTACAACTCTCACATCCATACATGACTACTGGAAAAACCATAGCTTTGACTAGATGGACCTTTGTTGGCAAAGTAATGTCTCTGCTTTTTAATATGCTGTCTAGGTTGGCCGTAACTTTCCTTCCAAGGAGTAAGCATCTTTTAATTTCATGGCTGCAGTCACCATCTGCAGTGATTTTGGAAGTAAATAGAATACTCTAATAAATCTATGCACTCCTATGAAGCCTCAATAATTATGAAATCATGGCTAAATAATATTTATTCTGTAATTCTATCCATTTTTTTACATGAGGTTTTCAATGAATTTTATTTTTCAGAACAGATTTAGATTTATAGAAAAGTTGCAAAATAACACGGAGAGTGACTAAGGCTTCCCAGGTGGCACTAGTGGTAAAGAACCTGCCTGCCAATGCAGGAGACACAAGAGACCCGGGTTTGATCTCTGGGTCAGGAAGATCCCCTGGAAGAGGGCATGGCAACCCACTCCAGTATTCTTGCCTGGAGAATCCCATGGACAGAGCAGCCTGATGGGGACTATAGTCCATAGGGCACGCACACACACACACACACACACACACACACACACACACAGTGTCCATACACCTCACACCTACTTTCCCCAATTTTTATCATTTCACATTAGTATGACAGTCTTATTAGAATGAATGAACCAATATTGGGACCTTCTTAATAAGCAAAGTCTATACTTTTATTCAGAGTTTCTTAATTTTCACCTAATGTTCATTTTCTTTCCAGGATTCTATCCAGGACACCACATTAACTTTAGTTATTCTTTGTCTTTAGGCTACTCTTGGCTGCGACAGTTACACAGTTTTCTTGTATTTGATGATCTTGACAGTTTTGAGGAGTACTGATCAGGTGGTGTCCTGTAGAATCTCTCTCTAGTTGAATTTTCATGATGTGTGTCTCTCATGATTAAAACAAGGTTGTGGGTTTTGGAGAGGGAAACCACAGGGTAAAGTGTTATTTCCATTACATAATATTAAGGAAACATGCTATTAACATGACTTATCACGATATTTTTGACCTTCATCAGCTGGCTGAGGCAGCACTTGTCAGGTTTTTTCTTCATAAACCCTACTGTTTTTTTCTGCTTAACATGCTGTCCTCTTTGAAACAAATATGTTATGCACAGCTCAGACTTAAGCTGTGGAGATGTGTGGGCTACCTCCTTGAAGGCAGAGTTGTCTAAATAGATTCTTGGAATTCTGTTGCATGAGAGATGTGTCTCCACCATTATTTCTTTGCTCAGTTATTTACTTGTATCAATATGGGCCCATGGGTATATATTGTATGTTTTATGTTGCAGCCTAATACAACTTTATTTTGTTGCTCCAATTGTTATGGCTTTGACCATGGAAGAACTTTCAGTTGACTCCTGTGTCCTTTGCATTTTTATTTTATTATAGGAGTATAATTGCCTTACGATGATGTGTTAGTTTCTGCTGTACAACAGAGTGAGTCAGCTTTATACATACATACATCCCCTCCCTCCTGAGCCTCCCTCCATCCCCTCCCATCCCACCCTTCTCGGTCATCTCAGAACACAGAGCTGAGCTTCTGATGTCCTTTGATCAAAGGACATCAATATGGACATCAATACTTTTTTCTAGCACTTCTTTACTTTATGGCGCTACATGATATTCTAGACTTAACTTCTTATCTTATTCTTCAGGTCCTAGGAATGAGCTCTGGTCCCTTTCACTGAGAAATGGTAGTAAAAGTGAAGTTACGGCATTCGATGTGCTCATCGCTATCGGGGTGTCATTACCCTCTCAAATGGCTGAGCAAGGAAATGTACGCATGCCTACTAACTTGTCTGGACTTCCCTGGTGGCTCAGTGGTGAAGAATATGTCTGCCAATGCAGGAGATGTGGGCTCAATCCTTGGGTCAGGAAGCTCCCCTGGAGAAGGAAATGGCAACCCGCTCCAGTATTCCTGCCTGGGAAATCCCATGGACAGAGGAGCCTGGCAGGTTACAGTCCATGGTGTTGCAAGAGAGTTGGACGTGACTTAGTAACTAATGAACAACAGCAACATACTAACCTGTGTAGATACACATATCTATAAATATTTCTGTAGGTAACCATACATATTTACATTAAGCAATATGAATTCATATGGATATCTCCAACTCTAATCTATTACTATTAATATGTGGATTATTCTAGCCCTCTCTCCTTTCTTTTCTGAAAGTTCTTACTCTAAAAATGAGATATCTAATTACCACCATCTGCCATCATTTACTTGTTCGTTAAGTATCTCTGAAACAGTATTAGAACTGGTAACCCATACCTGCATGGGAGTCAACTTTATCAGCTAGAGTCCAGTGCATGTATGTGCAATTTATTTTGCCTTTGTTCTTATAGACTCTGTTCATTGCCAAAGTTACATGGGTCTGCACTAATTTCCTTAAATGAAATTGTTTCAGATATTTATAATACAAATCTATTATTTCATGATTCTTCATTCCATCCTGGAATCCACTGATCTATTTTTTTTTTTTAATTTTCAAACAGTAAGGTTTCCTCCTTTTGCTATAAATTTCTATGTGTTTTCACACATGCATAAAGTTATGTATCCTGTATGCATCCCATACAGACCTTTCACCACCCTAAAAACTCCCCTGTGCTTCAACTATTCATTCCTCTCCATCTGAACACCTCGCAAACACTGATCTTTTTACTCTCCATAGTTTTGTCTTTTCCTAGATGTCATGTACCGAGAAGGCAATGGCAACCCTCTCCAGTACTCTTGCCTGGACGATCTCGTGGACAGAGGAGCCTGGTGGGCTGCAGTCCATGGGGTCGTGACGATTCGGACACAACTGAGCAACTTCACTTTCACTTTTCACTCTCAGGCATTGGAGAAGGAAATGGCAACCCACTCCAGTGTTCTTGCCTGGAGAATCCCAGGGACGGGGGAGCCTGGTGGGCTGCCGTCTGTGGGGTCGCAGAGTCGGACACGACTGAAGCGACTTAGCAGCAGCAGCAGATGTCATGTAACTGGAATTATACAATGTGTATTGTTTTCAGAATGGCTTTTTTTCACCTAGAAATATGCAATTATGTTTCATGTATATCTTTTCATTGCTTGATAGCTCACTTCTTTTTATCACTGAATAATATTCTAAGGCATCTATGTATAAAAGTTTATCTTTTTACCTATTAAAGACCATCTTGGTTGCTTCCAAGTTTTGGCAATTATGGATAAAGGTGCTATAAATTCTCATGCAGTTTTTGGTATGGACATGTTTTCAAGTTAGTTGAGATAATACCTAGGAGCACAATGTTGTATGATATGGTAAAACTATGTTTAACTTTGTGAGAACTTGTCAAACTCTTCCAAACTGGCTGTACTGTTTCTACTCTGAAGGGCAGTGTGTGTTCCACTGTTTTCCATTCTCACCAGCAATTGGTAAGAGGTATGTAGTGGTTCAGTTCAGTTCAGTCCCTCATTCATGAACAACTCTTTGCCACCCCATGGACAGCAGCATACCAGGCCTCCCTGTCCATCACCAGCTCCCAGAGTTTACTCAAACTCGTGTTCACTGAGTCGATGATGCCATCCAGCCATCTCATCCTCTGTCATACGCTTCTCCTCCTGCCTATGTCATTGTTTTAATTTACAATTCCTTAATGCTATAAGATGCTGAACATCCTTCATATGCTTATTTGTCATTTCTGTGTCTTCTCTGGTGAGATGATGCTTTATATATATTGTCTGTTTTTATTTTAAATTGGGCTGTTTGTTTCCTTGGTGTCAGTTTCGAGTATTTTATATAGATTGAAAGCACATGCTTTATTAGGTGCATTTTCCCTGATATCTTATTCCAATTATTTTCTGTATGAATCCCATTGCTTTGTAAAATTTTTAAAAAATATTTATTTATTTATTTGGCTGCATCGGGTCTTAGTTGCAGCACGCAGGATCTTCATTGCATCATGCGGATCTTTCCTTGTGGTTCACAGGCTCTCTAATTGTGGCACACTTTCCCAGTCATCGCATTGCATAGGCTTCATTGCTCTGTAGCAGGCAGGATCTTAGTTCCCTAACTCGGGATTGAACCCATGTACCCTTCATTGCATGGCAGATTCTTAATCATTGGACCATCAGGGAAATCCCTGTATCTTGTTTTAAAATTCTTTTAATAGTGCCTTTCACAAAACATTTTTTTTTTTTAAAAAAAAGGTATAATTCTAGCCTCATAATTTTCACTTCTTGGGTTATTCTTTTGATGTTGTATCTGAAAACTCAGCATCAAACCCAAGGTCACTTAAATTCTTCCTCTATTGTTTTCTAGAATTTTAATACTGTTGTCTTTACATTTAGGCTTATGATCAATTTTGACTTAATTTTTGTGAAAGTTGTAAGATTTCTATCCAGATTATCTTTTGTTTTTCTTGTTAATTTTGGCAACCAATTGATCTATCCTCCTTTACTGAAAAACAAAACAAAACAAAACAAGACAAAAACAAAGCACATACTTTCTCTGTTGAATTGTTTTTGATCCTTTATGAAGAGACATTTTATTTATGTGGGCTTTCTATTCTACCTATGTATCTATGTGTGTAGTCTTTCATCAATACCACACCATCATGATTACTGAGATTTATAATAGGTTTTGAACTCAGGTGATATATAAATTCTCCAGTATTTTTTTTCCTATTAAGTATGTATTGGCTATTATAGGTCCTTTACCTTGACATGTAAACTTTAGAATCAGTTTTTCAATATCTCCAAAATATCATACTAAGATTTTAACTATGATTATGTTGAATCTATAGATCAAATTGGGAAGAATGAATATCTTTACAATATTGTGCACTTCAGTTCATGCAAATAGCATTCCATTCATTTAGGTTTCCTTTGGTTTGCAGAGTTCTACGGTTTTTAGCATATACATTCTGTACATATTTTGTTGTTCAGTTGCTCAGTCATGTCTGACTCTTTGCAACCCTGAGGACTGCAGCACGCCAGGCTTCCCTGTCCTTCATTGTCTCCCAGAGTTTGTTCAAACTCATGTCCATTGAGTCAGTGATGCCATTCAACCATCTCATCCTCTGTCATCTACTTCTCCTCCTTCCCTTAATATTTCCCATCAGGGTCTTTTTCAGTGAGTCAGGTCTTTGCATCAGATGGCCAAAGTATTGGATTTTCAACTTCATCACCAGTTCTTCCAGTGAATATTCAGGGTTGATTTCCTTTAGGATTAACTGGCTTGATATCTTCGCTGTCCCAGGAACTCTCAAGAGTCTTCTCCAGCACCACAGTTCAGAAGCATCAATTCTTCAGCGCTCAGACTTCTTTATGCTACTACTCTTAACATCCGTACATGACAACTAGAAAAATCATGTTTGACTATATGGATGTTTGTCAGCAAAATGATGTCTGCTTTTTAATACGCTGTCTAGGTTTGTCATAGCTTTTCTTCCAAGGAGCAAGCATCTTTTAATTTCATGGCTGCAGTCACCATCTGCAGTGATTTTGTAGCCCAAGAAATTAAAGTCTGTCACTGTTTCCATTTTTCCCCATCTATTTGCTGCAAAGTGATGGGACCAGATGCCATGATCTTAGTTTTTTGAATGTTGCGTTTTAATCAGGTTTTTCATCCTCCTCTTCCACCTTCATCAAAAGGCTCTTTAGTTCCTTTTCACTTTCTGCCATTAGAGTGGTATCATCTACATATCTGAGGTTGTTGCTATTTCTCCCTGCAGTCTTGATTCCAGCCTGAACTTCATCCAGCCCAGCATTTCGCTTGATGTACTCTGCATATAAGTTAACTAAACAGGTTGACAACATATGGCCTTGACATCTTCCTTTCCAATTTTGAATCAGTCCATTGTTCCATGTCCAGTTCTAACTGTTGCTTCTTGCCCTGCATACAGGCTTCTCAGGAGACAGGTGAGGTGGTCTGGTATTCCCATCTCTAACAATTTTCCTAAGTTCTTCCTAAAGCCATAGTCTGAAGCTTTTGACTGTGTGGATCACAGTTTGTTGTGATCCACACAGTAAAAAGCTTTAATGTAGTCAGTGAAGCAGACATTTTTCTGGAATTTCCTTGCTTTTTCTATGATCCAACAGATGTTGTCAATTTGATCTCTGGTTCCTCTTCCTTTTCTAAATCCAGGTTGTACATCTGGAATTTCTCAGTTCACATCCTGTGAAGCCTTGCTTGAAGGATTTTTAGCATAATCTTGCTATCATGTGAAATGAGTGCAATTGTGCGATAGTTTGAACATTCTTTGGCATTGCCCTTCTTTGGGATTGGAATGAAAGCTGACCTTTTCCAGTCCTGTGGCCACTGCTGAGTTTTCCAAATTTGCTGGCATATTGTGTGCAGCACTTTAACAACATCATTTATTTTTTAAAATTTGAAATAGCCCAGCTGGAATTCTATCACCTCCAGTACCTTTGTTCACAGTAACGCTTTGTAAGGCCAATTTGACTTCACACTCCACGCTCTAGATGAGTGATCACACCATCGTGGTTAACCATGTCATTAAGACCTTTTTTTCAGATTTCTTCCCTTATTCTTGCCAGTTCTTGATATCTTCTTCTTCTGTAAGGTCCATCCCATTCCTGTCCTTTTTGTGTCCAATTTTGCATGAAATGTTCCCTTGTTATCTCTCATTTCCTTAAAGAGATCGCTAGTCTTTCCCATTGCATTGTTTTCCTCTATTTCTTTGCATTGTTCACTTAAGAAGGGCTTCTTATCTCTCCTTGCTATTCTTTGGAACTCTGCATTCAAATGGGTATATCTTTCCTTTTCTCCTTTGCCTTCAGCTTCTCTTCTTTTCCCTACATATTTTGTTAGATTCAGTTTAATTTTTTGCTGCTTTTGTGACATTGTTACTCTTATTGCTCAAATATAAAAGAATGATAATTAACTTTTGTATGTCAGCCTCATATCCTATGACCTTACTATATTTGATTTTAGCTTCAGGAATTTTTTGTTAATTCTTTGGGATATTCTATATAGATAAACACAGTTATATTTCTTGCTTTACTTTTCTTGTCTTATTTCATTGTTAGGACTTCTAGAATAATATTGATAGAAGTTGTGAATGAGAACATCTCTGCTTTGCTCCTTTGAGAGTCCCTTGGACTGCAAGGAGATCCAACCAGTCCATCCTAAAGGAGATCAGTCCTGGGTGCTCATTGGAAGGACTGATGCTGAAGCTGAAACTCCAATACTTTGGCCACCTGATGCGAAGAGTTGCCTCACTGGAAAAGACCCTGATGCTGGGAGGGACTGGGGGCAGGAGGAGAAGGGGACGACAGAGGATGAGATGGTTGGATGGTATCACCAACTCGATGGGCATGAGTCTGAGTAAACTCTGGGAGTTGGTGATGGACAGGGAGGCCTGGCATGCTGTGATTCATGGGGTCGCAAAGAGTTGGACACGACTGAGTGACTGAACTGAACTGAACTGGGTGGAAAGCATTCAGTTTTTCACCACTAAGTATACTATGTATAGACCCCACATTATGTTTGACTATTCTTTAAAAAATACTTGAAAACATATCAAATTGTTATAATTTTTTCTTCTAATACCTTTCCTCATATCTTGCTATTGATAAACAAATTAGTACCCTGCAAAGAGATATGAGTTTGTTTTAAAGCTAGAATAGGATAGGAAAGAATGGAAGGATTTTCTGCAGAAGTGCAGAATACTAAGGATAAGTAATATCTGATCAGAAGCAATAAGCTGGAGCTGATCAACCACTCTCTGGGGCCATATTAAAGAAGAAGGGGAATATTAAAGTTTGCTTCCAGACTAGGAGTGTCTCCCTGGCAATACCTATTTACTTGATCCCCTTGGAGCCATAGCACATTCTTCAGAGTACCTTAATTTAATTCTATCTCAGGGAGACATTGTCAGTAATTAGTAGCTGAGTCAGTGGGGGTTGAGGGAGTTTATCTGTTACATAGAAAATCAGAAAATGAGGAAAGGGATTTCAGCTCTTGTTTCCTACAAGATCTGTTTCTCATATTCCAGTTTGGAATTATGAATGAGTTTTACTATAGTACCATATTTGTATTCAGTAGTTATTTTTCTCTAAAACTCTTGGTGAGGTTGTGTTCTGTATTTTAGGTGTTTTGTGTTCATTCACAAATATTCATTGAGTGTCTTCTCTGAGAGGCACTAGAAACCTGTCCATTACCTAAATTATCCCTCTGCATGTACATGCTCTGAATTCTGAATAGCTGGTTTCCATGTCTTGTTTTGGAGCCCAGCTATCTAAATCAGCTCAGGGTTGTTAAGAGTTCTCCCTCTGTAGGGATAAGGCAAAAATCATCATCTCTCTCTCTCTTTAGTCGCTAAGTCGTGTCTGACTCTTGCAACCCCATGGACTGTAGACCCCAGGCTCTTTTGACCGTGGGATTCTCCAGGCAAGAATACTGGAGTGGGTTGCCGTTTCCTTCTCCAGGGGATCTTCCCGACCCAGTAATCAAACCCAGGTCTCCTGCATTGCAGGCAGATTCTTTACCAACTGAGCTATGAGGGACCTGTTGAGCACAATATCTCTGGGCTTATCTTTCCTCTTCCTCTCAGACCAATCTATTCTGACCGAATATCAACAGTTTTCATTTTGATTTATGTTACCTTGTGTGAAAGGGATATAAGAAAATACAATAAGTTGTAAGTCATCATGTATCTTCTTGGATTGATTTGCACATGAAAAGTCTCCTGAAAGAAGAGAAGTGATAAATAGAGCACAGAGGAAAACAGAAGAAAAAAGAGGACCAGGAGGAGAAAGAGAGGGAGAAGGAAAGGAGTGGGAGAAGGAGAAAGAGAAAGAATTTGTAGAAGGATAGTTATGGTGAATGAGACGCTGAATAGAGAGGAAAATAGGGGAATTCCATTGTGTATTATACAACATAACCTCTCCATTGCATCATTTTGGCAATGTTTAATAAATATTATATTGATTTTAAAGGTTTTATTTTCAACATTGGATTTTTTCAACTTGTTGTTGTGACCCCACTTAAGTAGGTTATTGAGTTATACTACTTCCCTTCTTTCTGCCTAACACCTTGCATGCCAGCTTTCTAATCAGTCTGATTGTGAGGCTTACTTTCAGGTCTGCCCCTAAAATTGATGACTCAGCTCTCTTGATTCCATCCCATCTTCCTGCTGAAATAAGCCCATGATCGTGCACCCCCAACCAACATCCCACATTCTCCACTCCTTCGTGCCCAAGGAAGAGGCTTACCTGATAGCCCTTGCCAAGTGTTTAAGTAAAGAGTACTTCATTTGGGGAATTAGTTTAAAAGGATTCAGAGGGCTAAAAAGCAAAAGAGCAACAAAAATTAACAAAGCAGGAGCTGCTAGCATTATTAAGCATGCAAAGACACAGGGAGAAGATGCTACTAAAACTCACAGACTATAAGGATATGCTGGGACTATTGAAGAGGCAACAGCCAGTGTTAAAGACTGCAGGAAGCAGAAAAGGTAAACAGAAGTACTCTGATGTCTTTCTTTTTCCCACCTCCCGGGTCTCCCAGCCATGCTTCCCATTGATCGGGATTAGCCAGAAGCCAATGGGAGAAGAATCTATGAAATCAACTTGCAGGATCAGCCACCTACAATGCAGAGCGGAGCCGGAAAAGGTCATGGAAAGGATCTGAATGTAAAGCAAAAGTTACATACACAATTTTCCCCTGAGGACCCAGTTCATGTGTCTACCGCTTGACTCAGGTCTCAGGTCTATTGGTATTAGACACCAGCCCGTCACTGTATACTCAGGTTATATGCATTCTGCTCTAGCTGATGAGGATGTGCCAAGGTTTTCCAGTACAGAAGTCTTCAATGCTATCCAGTGATCACTTAACAGCCATAGACAGTCTATACATCAAAGCTAAAACCAGATTGGTCTCTGAACTTGGGTCCAACCCAGAGACATTGCTACTGCTGATCTCCTCACAAGGGCATCTTCCAGATAAATGTACATAGCAACTTCCTGGTCTCATACTACACACAGATGCCAGGTAACTGGGTCATACCCTCCTCTTGCCAGAGAGTCTGCTTGTTGAAGATACCTTATATCTAAGCGGTACTAAGCAACACCTTTCACGGCTTCATCCCTGGCTGTGGCCAGCTGTGTGATTGGGGAAGAATCAATGACCTGTTACCCTGTGGAATTCTGGCCCTAATTTCAGGACAGAAAAGAGGAAATGACTCAGTTGTGTAGGCTCAGGTCCAGGAAGGCTTCAGGGAAGTTCTGCATGCACAGCTGGCTGAATTGCCTGAGCTTTCCAGATCTTCTGAATTGGGAGACCTCCCAGTCAGCATCAGAATCACTCTAGTGATAACTTTTCTATTCTCCTTGATGCTCTGCCATTAGACCTCACACTGATGATATGAACACAAAATAAAGCTTCATTGCTTTGTCTGCCCAGGCTAAGCACCTGCTGATGTCCATGGAGAGAATAATATACTAGGTGGGGAAGCTCTGCCTCCAACTGGACTAGGTGGCCGACTTCCCTGTCTGTGTAGAATCCATGGTGGTGGCCCACATTCAGTAGAAACCTGCATCTACCCTTTGCTGAATTTTAAACCATACAATAAGACCATCCCCTTATCTATAAGTTGAAAACAGTGCAGAACTTCCTTCTGTATTCTCTTTCAAAATCCTAACTGCTCTAGGACACTACTCCATATAATACTATCTTGCTCACACAAGATGCGATTTTCACCTCCCAGTATAACCAAACCAACTCTTTTTTTTTTTTTTTCATTTGGAACAGTTTTTGGAGCTTTCAAAGTCCTCAAAAATTGTAATATTTGTCCACGATCTACCACTCTTCTACCCACACCACTGCTAACATATAAATTGGATCATGTTATTAATGAACTTGAGGAGACTTGAGTTTACATAATTTCTATTTGTAAGATTAGTGAATTCAGTGAACTCTTCACCACAGAATTGTCATTGATGACTATCCACTCAAGGCGTCTTCATGGATAGCAACTTTGCTTCCTATCTGGTTTTTGCCCACATTTCTCCTTGAATAATAGCTCTCCAGCAGCTGACCATCTGAACAGAGTACTTACTAGTTCTTTGGGCCTAGAGAGATCATTGGGACATCCTTTGGTGGACCAAAAATTGGCACAATTCATGAACAGGCACCCAAGTAAGAATTGCTGACAGGAGAGTCTTTCCACAAGGCTTCCCTTGACAGGTGCACTAGTGTCTCTGCTGGGAGCTGGCTTCCCTTTGGGTCACAAAGATCACCAATTCTTTCACCCCACAATATTCTGCCTTTTTGTTTGCTAGGACCTATTCGTCCCATCAACCTGCCTGCAGGCTGTCTAAATGATCTCAGTTGCTTTAATATACTTACTCCCTCTCCAACTAAGGAAGCAGGAAGGAATAGGGTCTTTTTCCTGCACCTCAGCACTTCAGGGACTGAACTTTCCATTCCCACGCTCATTTTGAACGCACGTCCGCTGTTCACTTGGCTCTCATTTCTGCCCTCTTCCTTTCATCTGTTCGTCTTTCTCTGCTCAAGCATTCACTGTGATGTGCGTTTTTGTGGTCTATTTGGATGAGTGTTCTAGCGTTAGCTTGTGGATTTTATTCTCACCATCTCACTCTGCAATTTGTGGGCCAGCTTTGACCCAACACTGTGCCCCACTCAGATTCCCAGAAACAATGTGACCAGGGGCCAGAGCTTTAGTCCCTGCTTGCATAGACCGTAAGGAGCTAGGTTAAGACTTAAGCAAGAAAGGACCATATTTGGCTTCTATCCACAAAACAGTTTGCACTATGAATAATACTGGCTGTTTCTCTGAATCAAGCTCTCAATGAGAAATGAAGATACAAATTATTTTCTCATCTTCAGTTCCTTAGCATTCAGACTTCAAATGTAAACACACACACACACACACACACACACACACACACACACACATGAGTTTCCCTAGTATTTCTTCTACCTATCACCCTGGGAAGTTAATTAAATAGATATCAGACTTGGTTTTTCTTAAGGTGCACTAAGGAAGCCCTCAAAAGGAGTCTTTAATTGTCTGTGAGGACACATAATAGATTTAATAAATAAATAAATTCTTCTTGAAAATGAAAACTTTGTTTTTCCTCACCTATGGGGTGAATATTTCTATAAATCCCACTCTTGAACAATGAATTTAAAATCTAAAAGAAAACACTTTCTTATGTATTAAACACTTTCTTACTATAATTAGAGTTGAACTACTATAAATATACTCCATCATCCATGATGCAATAGTAAACTAAAACCCCAGGAAACTGTTTGGAATATACTGTTTTGTTTTAGACCTGCTTTCTCTGTGTCTTTTTCTTAATCATCAGCACCTTTATTTCCTTTGCATCTTTCTGCTTCAATCCAAGCTGTCTAATCCAGGGCTTCTAAAATCCTAATTTAAATATGAATCACTTGGGTGTCTTGTTAAAATACAGATGCTGAATCATGAGACCTGGGATGGGCTTTGATATCCTGTAATCCCAATAAGCACTTAGGTGATGCAGATGCTCCTCGTTGCAGACCACACTTTGAGTTCAGTTCAGTCGCTCAGTTGTGTCTGACTCTTTGTGACCCCATGGACTGCAGCACGCCAGGCCTCCCTGTCCATCACCAACTCCCGGAGTTTACTCAAATTCATGTCCATTGAGTCGGTGATGCCATCCAACCATCTCATCCTCTGTTGTCCCCTTCTCCTCCTGCCCTCAATCTTTCCCAGCATCAGGGTCTTTTCAAATGAGTCAGCTCTCCGCATCAGGTGGCCAACGTATTGGAGTTTCAGCTTCAACATCAGTCCTTCCAATGAACACCCAGGACTGATCTCTTTTAGGATGGACTGGTTGGATCTCCTTGCAGGCCAAGGGACTCTCAAGAGTCTTCTCCAACACCACAGTTCAAAAGCATGTATTTAATCAGTTTTTGTGTATTACCTTAAAGCACCAGAGCTCTCTCTCTCCTCTCAGATATTGGTGTTTTTTTTCAAGAAATAAAGCAGACATCAGGTAAGAGGTCTCTCCTTTTGCAACTTCAGATAGCAGCTCTAGCCTAGAGACAATCTCAGTGGCAGTACTGGGGCATCGCCCTGAACTTTCTCTTCAAGTGCTATGGCCAGGGTGACAGATACTTCAATGGCCAGTTTTCTGAGGTAATTTTGATATCATGCAGATAAAGGTGCTTTTGTAAGCTAAACAATACAATTCAAATGACAGAACTAAGATGCTCTAATAGTAATAACCACTGCAGAGTTTTGACTATTTCAGAACAATTTGTTTCCATTTCATTGCTAGCAAACAGTCACTAAGTGACTGACTTTTCCAAGTGATGTTGGAAACTTACATCCTTTGCATATTGATGCAAAGTAGAAAAGAAATAGCTGTAGAGTCTTATGAAATGTAAGAAAAATATACATATGTTTCCATATTCAGTTATTTTTCTCAAGTCAAAATTGTAAACTTTGATGAAAAGAAATATGTTTCCCTACAATGGCCTAGGGTCAGCAGGACTTCCCTGTCAAAGGATCAGTTCCAACCATCTTATCCTCTGTCGTGGTTGGGACAATTTCAAAACCTCTTCAAGTCCTCTAGGTTAGATCAGTTCAACTTAAATCTTAAAAAAAAAAAAAAAAAGCTCAAAATTCATCTTCTTTTCAATATCCCATTTTATTGCACCTTTGCAACATCAATAGCATGGTACACATGGGCTTGAATATCTCTCTTATCAGCATCTCCAGGGGAAGGAGAGCAGAATTAATCTCCTGTGCAAGATACTAAGAAATAAAACAAAGATGACTAACAAGATTAAAAATGGAAATGTACTACAATCTGGGTCTAGATACCATCCAGAAAATACAGTGAAGCATCCATGTTTTTCACACTGCACTACTGGGTGTTATGAAATTACCCAGGTCTCTCAGTGTACTGGCTACTTCTTTGTAAGTGGTTGAGTAAATTTATCATCTCAGTGTCATATGAGCTCACTGCTGGCACTGTTTCAAGAAATCTCATTATTTTTTGATGTCTATGATGGATTAAAGATGAGAATATTGCTGGCCTAAGGGTTCGTTAGCCTTGCCTGTCATATTTGTCAGCTACAAAGCGTCTCTGCCAAAGGGTTAGGAGGGCGTTTGGGATAGTGGGCCATTAAAACACGGTTCCATTACTTACACTCAGTTAGAATGAGGAAATGGAGGGTAACAAGTGTGAGAGTTGTCCCATGGGATCCATTTTCTTCGTTACACACTCGAAAAGGGAAAAATCAAGATGACAGCAGAAACTGCAAGAAGCTCTCTCAACATGGGATGGCCACATCTTGTAATTTCTCACTGTGGGTGAAAAGTGCTTGTTTGGATAACCTCACAGCCAACTCTGAGAGTTCTGTGGCCAGGCAACATTCTGCATGATCAGTCCTAATTCTTACAGTGACCTGACCTTGGATGGCTCTCTGGCCTCTTGGAGGCGGAACCAGTCTGTCTGAACTCTTCGGAGTTCTAAGAACAAAGACTGTCATGGCATATGTTGAGACTAACCAGTGATACGTTATGATTGTATGTATTCAAATATTCTCAAGAATGCTTTAGATGCATAATAGCCTAGTGTAAAAGGACCTTTATTATTGCCATTTTCAAACAGCCATTATGTTTACGAGGTAAAGCAACTGATATCTACAGTATCATCTACTGAAAAATTGATGATCTTATTCACAGTAATGCTATTTGAGCTTATTTCCTTTCATTATTATGTAGGGGATATTACTTATGGGCCAAACTATGCAGGGATATAGGTACCTTTGGAAATTTCTTCCCTGAAGTCCAACATAATCATTTATTGCAAGGGGTACTCTATAAACTGATAATGGCAAAATAATAATAATACAAACTCATTTCCTGCTTTTATGAAGTTTAGAATTCAGTATGGTGATGACATTAAATCATCTTACAAACAATTATATATCATTTAATTTGCTCAATTCATTTTAAAGTGTTTGTTAATCTGCTATTTTCAAGATACCGTGTTGAGAGTTCTGGCTGAGATAGACATGAAAAAACAATACTTTGGCCCGCACGATGCTTATCGTCTTATGAGAAAGACATAAAAAGATGCTTTATAACAGTTCATAATACATTACATAAAGCTAGGATTTAGCAGATTCCCTACCCTTCCTTTCTAGCCATACCTTTCCCTTCCTTCCTTTCTTCCTTAAATTTAATTTTCAATGAATTATTGAATAACATATATTGTGGGCTACATGCTAAGTGCAGTCCAGATAGGTTCAGTTTCTCAGTGATGATGTGCCAGGCACAGTGCAAATTATTTCACGTGCATTAACTTAAGTTGCTCTAAAATTGGTACTATTATTATTCTCATTTTATAGATGAGGAAATTAGAATTCAGAAAGTATATATTTTGTCCAAATAGCCAAGTGGAAATGTTGACTTTTGAGGAAGATCTGTGTGACTTCATACTGTGTATTCTTATCCTCTATAAAATTGTATAGAAGATCTGTGTTGTGAGATGTTTT
The DNA here is from genome assembly GCF_033118175.1 of Dama dama. Classification (NCBI taxonomy): domain Eukaryota; kingdom Metazoa; phylum Chordata; class Mammalia; order Artiodactyla; family Cervidae; genus Dama; species Dama dama. The sequence continues at coordinate 98,121,249 of NC_083689.1, forward strand.
TCAAAGAAAACACTACTGTTAATAAAAACTAAATAAGAGAAATTATTTCCAAAAAATAAATATATTTACCCAAATGCTTGTTACTCAATTTTAACTCATCAACAGTGTCTCCAAATCGATTAAATAACAGTAAAAATGTTTTTAAATGATGTGTTTGAGTGCCCTTTGTTAAATAATGCTATAACATAGCAAGCCTATGTACATACATGCTATGTGTGTACATATACACATGCATGCTCAGTTGCTCAGTCGTGTCTGACTTGTGACCCCATGGACTGCAGCCCTCCAGGCTCCTCTGTCCACAGAATTTCCAAGCAAGAATACTGAAGTGGGTTCCCACGCCCTCCCCCTGGGGATCTTCCTGATCCAGGGGTTGAACATGTATCTCCTGTGAATCCTGCATTAGCAAGTGGATTCTTTACTGCAGAACCACCTGGGAAGCCCGTTGATATACACACACGCACACAAAAAAGACTGAAGTGAAAACTTGTATCATTCAGATTTTATCTCTGATCGTCACAGAAGAGCTATTGGGACCTACTAATTGGCTGTGCCAAAGCCATTGCTGTAACAGTGCCGCCCTGAGAAAGTATGACTTTGGAGGGGTAGTGACATGTATTGGGAAGAACATCCACTGCAACCTCTGTCCAACTTGACATGCACGCCCAGGAGGGTGGAGAGGGGCAAGTTGAAGTTTGTTGAAGATCCAAAGTATCTGCTTCCTTCCTTAAACCTTCTTTGAGGCAGCAAAGCAGGAAAGAAAGATTACGTTTCCAATTATCTTAGTTAACATGGAGGTCACATATAACTCTCTCTAAAGTCAGATTTTTCAGCATGCATTAGTCATGCAATTGTGAAATATGATGACTTACAGCTCTTTCAGTGATATTTTAGGCAAACAAAGTTGCAAATGATTTGCATAAGCCATAAGTCTTCACACACTGCTTCTGAGGAAGAAAGTCAGTGGAAAATAGTTTAGGCTCTACCTTGGGAAATGTACATAGCTCAGAAGGATTGACCTGTCACTTGGTACCTCTGAGGACCACAGAGTCTGGCTGAGTGTGGGCTGGCCACAGTAATGAGGCCAGACACTCCTGTGTATTGGAATGCTAAGGGCCACCATAACTAGGCCTGTTTCTCCACATGAGCTGCAGACTGTACCTTAAACACATCACTCACACATCCATCCCACAGCACAGGCCATTCACACCCCTTCATGCCCTCGGGCACTTGGCAGGAAAGCAGAACTACTCAACTGAGGGAAGAATTGCTTGTTTAACCCTCCTAGGACAAGGAAGTTAATGATCTCTGCCTTAAAGCCTTCTTGGTTCCTAGACAACGATTGTAAACAAGTTTAAATGTGTCTTCCTCACCCTTACAGAGGCATGATGAAACAGTTGGATATCCTGGATCCAATTTCACGCATCCAATGTTTTAAAATTTTAATTCCACTATACCAGCCTCCAGATTAATCTTTTTAAAGCTTCATTTTGCTCACCTACCCTTTACTCAAATCTATTCTATAATGTACCCCATCCCCACCCCTTGCCTTCTTTATGTGTGACCCCTGGCTATAGGATAAAGTATAAAAGATCAAAGAAAGAGTATTTAATCTAAGTTCCCAGAATTGTTTCCCATAATATTCTCATGAGTTTGAAGACTCTGAGTACAATGACCATGTTTTATTTCTTTGTACTCACTGCAATATGGTACTTTAAGCATAATATACCCTCATTAGCATTTGAAAATATTTACCTTTTTGATATTTATTATTTGTATTTTCAAACAAACAAACAAAGAATACAATGATCAACAAACTGAAAATTTGTTGTAAATATAATGAAAAATTTTCATACCAAGATGCAATAGCCATATTTCTGAAAATATTTGAATGAGGAAAAAATACAGAATTTAGCAACATTCCCTGGCATTATCTGACAAAAAATACAGGGGAAAAAATAAAGAAAAGGAAAAAAGAGGGTGTCATTCTGCTTCAGTGAAAGTGAAGCATTTTCATACAATGACATAGTGAAGAAGTTAAGAATCTTTGAGCCTGAATCTTAATTTTTTAATAAAAGAAATTAAAAAATGTTAAATAGTGGAGGATAAAACTGTTTTATACTCAAAAATTAATGTAATCAGAACAATCATTTCATTTTATGAGGTTATTTTTAAAATATTACCTGACTATTCAATATTTATATTATAGAATTATTATGAAAGTTATTTAGCTAAAGCACATGTAAAATGCCTGTTATAATAATTGCATTTTATTTATGAATATTATCTATACTGGCCACATGCATGCATGCTAAGTCTTCCAGCGGATCTTCCCGACCCAGGGATTGAACCCACATCTGTTACTGTCCAACCTGCATTGGCAGGTGGATTCCTTATTACTAGCACCACCTGGGAAGCTCAGCTGGACACAGTGTGCAGTTAATAAGCTTCCAAGAAATCTTGATTGGCAAGATAAGGTCTTGAGCCCTTAATTCAAAGACAAAGATAAATTACTACTTTCTAAAGCTGAGACCATTAAAACAGGGAGCAGTTATTTTTTAATAATTGAACAGATGAATAAATAAATGCATGAATGAAGAATTCTGAAGCTTCCTCTCTTTTTTTGTACATTTCATACAAGTTCTACACATAAATTGCATGCACAATACACCATAAAAATCCTTTTAAAACTTTGATTCTCTCTTTGTATTTTATGGCTAAAATCTTTGACTTTATTTATGACATCTAGAAGCACTATGAAAACAATGTGAATTAAGCCACACAATTGTCTACAAATTCTTCTGTAAACTCATTGATTAAAAGCCAAGTGGTAATTTACCCAAATATATTAGGAAATAATTGTTCTTTTTCTTGTTTTGTGGCTGTAATGAATATAGTTACTCATAAGACTCCAGAATGTAAATATTTAATTTATCATTCTCCATGCTAATATTTATTCTTGAGTAGTAATATAAATCTGATTATTATTACTTGAATTGTATATGTTATATTTTAATTGTATATAGTAATAGATTAAAATATTAAAATACCAAGTGAAATATATAAAGTACACAAATAGTAGTAGCAATTAATCCTGCTAAGAGAAAAGTTGCACAAAACCTGAAAGGAAAGAAAAAAAAAATTAAATAGGACTTATAGATTTCACTTCAAGCTGTCTAAATGAGTAATGAGTGTAATGAAATGACCCTTAATATACTCAGTGAGTTTTCATCAATCACTACCTAAAGCCTCAGTAACTACAAATCAGTGGCTTATTTCTGATAGCAGGTTGTTTGAAGTACCGGGTCCGCAATGATGCCATGATGGCACTTTAAAACCAACGTAACAGCAGCTTACTCTATATAGATGTGGATGCGTCTTGTTTGCAGACAGCATTGATGAAGTTGGGGAAATGTGTTTGAAGGAAGTGATTGATCCAACAAAGGAAGTTTCTATATCTGGCTAAGTTATATCCTAGGTTGTGCGAAAACCTTAGAGTGGTATCTTACTAAAACCAAATCTTCAAGGATGTCAAAAAAGATGGGAAAAAGATATTCAAAAATGGGGAAGGAAGACCACGAAGATACAATTTTCTAAGTGATGTAAAAAGTAGGTACTTGACACTGACTCTACCCCTAAAGTATTATAACAGACTCTGACAAATAACATATTTAGTTCAGAACCTTCTCTTGGATCACTAATATACTAAAAGCAAGTAATTTCAAAATCATTTTACTTCCTCTGTTGAGTTCGGTTAAGAGAAAAGCAGAGCTTGATTAACAGGTCTCATTTGAAATTTTGGAGTCAGGAAATCTGGGGAAAGAAGACAGACTGACCTCTAAGAGACTGCTGAGCAGAATGAACTCAGACACTTTCTGAACAAGGATCACATGTAAGTGCTGCCTCAAAACCGAGAGCAAGCATTTCACAACGTCACACTGGAGATCACAACTCACTCTTCAAAGAACTCTAGTTTAGTAACATGTCTGGAAACTAGTCCATGAAGTCCTGTTCCTGATGAGGTTTAAAAGCTAGTTTTTTTGTTTTTTAATTTTCCCCACTAAATATTTACACATTTTAATAAATTTATATCAAAGGTTCATTACTTCATAGCTCAGTTAAGAATCCACCTGCAATGAGGGAGACCTGGGTTCCATCCCGGGTTGGGAAGATCACCTGGAGAAGGTAAAGTCTACCCATGCCAGTGTTCTATCTATATGCCTTTTCATGCTGTTCATGGGATTCTCAAGGCAAGAATACTGAAGTGGTTTGCCATTCCCTTCTCCAGAGGTTCAAGACAATGTACAGGAGACAGGGATCAAGACCATCCCCAAGAAAAAGAAATGCAAAAAAGCAAAATGGTTGTCTGAGGAGGCCTTACAAATAGCTGTGAAAAGAAGAGAAGCGAGAAGCAATAAGCAAAGGAGAAAAGGAAAGATATACCCATTTGAATGCAGAGTTCCAAAGAATAGCAAGGAGAGATAAGAAAGCCTTCCTCAGTGATCAATGCAAAGAAATAGAGGAAAACAACAGAATGGGAAAGACTAGAGATCTCTTCAAGAAAACTAGAGATACCAAGGGAAAATTTCATACAAAGATGGGCTCAATAAAGGACAGAAATGGTATGGACCTAACAGAAGCAGAAGATATTAAGAAGATGTGGCAAGAATACAGAGAAGAACTGTACAAACAATATCTTCATGAGGCAGATAACCACAATGGTGTGATCACTCACCTAGAGCCAGGCATCCTGGAATGTGAAGTCAAGTGGGCCTTAGGAAGCATCACTACAAACAAAGCTAGTGGAGGTGATGGAATTCCAGTTGAGCTATTTCAAATCCTGAAGGATGATGCTGTGAAAGTGCTGCACTCAATATGCCAGCAAATTTGGAAAACTCAGCAGTGGCCACAGGACTGGAAAAGGTCAGTTTTCATTCCAATCCCAAAGAAAGGCAATGCTAAAGAATGTCCAAACTACTTCACAATTGCACTCATCTCAAACACTAGTAGAGTGATGCTCAAAATTCTCCAAGTCAGGCTTCAACAGTACATGAACAGTGAACTTGCAGATGTTCAGGCTGGTTTTAGAAAAGGCAGAGGAACCAGAGATCAAATTGCCAGCATCCGCTGGATTATCGAAAAAGCAAGAGAGTTCCAGAAAGACATCTATTTCTGCTTTATTGACTATGCCAAAGCCTTTGACTGTGTGGATCACCACAAACTGTGGAAAATTATTCAAGAGATGGGAATACCAGGCCACCTGACCTGCCTCTTGAGAAACCTGTATGCAGGTCAGGAAGCAACAGTTAGAACTGGACATGGAACAGCAGACTGGTTCCAAATAAGGACAGGATTCATCAAGGCTGTATATTGTCACCCTGCTTATTTAACTTATATGCAGAGTACATCATGAGAAAAACTGGGCTGGAAGAAGCACAAGCTAGAAACAAGACTGCTGGGAGAAATATCAATAACCTCAGATATGCAGACGACACCAGCTTTATGGCAGAAAGTGAAGAAGAACTAGAATCTCTTGATGAAGGTGAGAGAGGAGAGTGAAAAATTTGGCTTAAAGCTCAACATTCAGATCATGGTATCTGGTCCCATCAACTTCACGGCAAATAGATGGGGAATCAGTGGAAAACGTGAGAGACTTTATATTTTTGGACTCCAAAATCACTGCAGATGGTGACTGCAGCCATGAAATTAAAAGAACCTTGCTCCTTGGAAGAAAAGCTATGACCAACCTAAACAGCATATTAAAAAGCAGAGATATTACTTTGCCAACAAAGGTCTATCTAGTCAAGGCTATGGTTTTTCCAGTGGTCATGTATGGATGTGAGAGTTGGACTCTAAAGAAAGCTGAATGCTGAAAAGCTGATGCTTGTGAACTGTGGTGTTGGAGAAGACTCTTGAGAGTTCCTTGGACTTCAAGGAGATCCAGTGTGTCCATCCTAAAGGAAATTAGTCCTGAATAATCATTGGAAGGACTCATGCTGAAGCTCAAACTATGATAATTTGGCCACCTGATGTGAAGAACAGACTCATTGGAAAAGACCCTGATGCTGGGAAAGATTGAAGGCAGGAGGAGAAGGGGACGACAGAGGATGAGATGGCTGTACCTCATTTCTGACTCAATGGACATGAGTCTGAGTAAATTCCAGGAGTAGGTGATGGACAGGGAAGCCTGTATTGCTGCAGACCATGGGGTCACAAAGAGTTGGACATGACTGAGTGACTGAACTGACTGACTGACTGACCTACTCCAGTATTCTGGCTGGAAAACCACGGACTGTATAGCCCATGGGGTTCCTAAGAGTCAGATACGACTGAGGGACCTTCACTTTCACTGTCAGTTCAATTTGAAGTTTCAAAAGCCACCTTTCTTTCACAAACAGAATCATCTATAAATATTTCAAGATGACTTCTGCTGATTTCCTACTAGTTTTGACTGCTGTAGAAGCCAGAAATGAGCAATAATCATTCTATGATGTTATATCCCAGTTTCTTCTCAGAATTTGTTCTGGAGCAGTTACAGTGGTTTTGGCAATTCTAGATTATTGCAAATGACTTCTAATACATTTGTATATGTGTATGTGCAATTCAGTTGTGTCTAACTCTTCACGATCCCATGGACTGCAGCCCACCAGGCTCCACAGGCCATAGAATTTTCCAAGCAAGAATACTGGAATGGGTTGCCATTTCCTACTCCAGGTCATCTTCCCAACCTAGGGATCAAACCAGTGTCTCCTGCATCTCCTTCATGGGCAGATGTGTTCTTTATCACTGCACCACTTTGGAAGCCCCATATCTGTATATGGAAAGAATTAATTAATAGAGATCATGAAAAGCGTGCTGAATGGAAAATGTGCTTTAAAATAAAGCAATTAATTTACACAAATTAACCCTAATTTTATCTATATAGGAAACATAGTGTCATCCTTTTGATTTTCATTCGCTTGATTAAATTTTACCAAGCAAAATATATGAGCATGAATAATTTCTTCAGGAGCATTTTAATTTGAGAAGAACATGAATATAAAAGATTGGATAAATGAACAATAGTCAAACCCAAGATATTTGCATTTAAATAATATTAAATCCTTTCACTTTTGAATAAAATAATAAACATGGTGAATAAGTGCCTTTACATGAATCAAGCTTTTTTTAAGTAAGAATATTCCATTAACTCAAGTTTATCATATTACAAAGAAATGGAAATATTAGACACTAACTATAATTAATTTGAAACTCCTATTTCTAGACTTTGTTGAAGAATGTAAGTCTAATCGTTAATTATCATGTGTGCATAATATCACTACTTGTTGCTTAGGCCATGATCAAAATGCAGGGAGGAATAAGGTTGGACTCACTCTTAATTAACAAGAACTGTTTGGAAATGTCAAGAGTCTAGGCCTGTGGGTTTCGTTAGCCATTCTTTTACTGTGATTGGAAGAGATAAAACACCTCTGCTTTTCCTCTGGTTTTGAGGTGACTATGAAGAGTCAGACATGACTGAGCGACTTCACTTTCACTTTTCACTTTTATGCATTGGAGAAGGAAATGGCAACCCACTCCAGTGTTCTTGCCTGGAGAATCCCAGGGATGGGGTCGCACAGAGTCGGACACGACTGAAGTGACTTAGCAGTAGCAGTAGCATTGACAAGAATATAGAGCAGCTTGAAGCAGTTATTAGAAGGAAAGCTAGAACTTTAATCTGCAGAAGAAAAATTATAGCAGCTATACTAAAGAGTCATAGCCCATTAAATATCCCTTTAAAGACCAAATAGCTTAGTCTTCTCAGATAATCTCTAAGGAGTAAGAGGTACTGCCTGAGGTCTTGCTTATTACTCTCTTTCAACACATTAATGTGATGAGTCAATAGAAGAGATGGAAAATGGCAGAAAATGAGACTGTATCATTAAAAACTGATCAATGTTTCACTTGACTTTCTCTCCCTTTAGAATCTCACTATGCACATATTTCCCTGTCTCCCATCCCTCCCTAAATCCTGAAATCCTTTACTTTCACCTTCCATCATCCACAGTGCATTATTAACCAAACCCCTCAATCTGTCCTTTAAACATTCAGTTCATCCTCTTGATCTGCAGGAGAACTGTCTCAACTCTAAGGGCATTGTTTCCCCTGCAGACCCAAGAAGTATCCATTTTCCCTCAAAGCACTGGGCCTGGGGGCAAGGTATTTCCTAATTTCTGTTTTTCCAATGATCTATTTCCCACTTTCACTGGAATCTCTTAGATCATAAAAGTATATCACTTGTAAAAGTATATCATAAAAGTATATCATCTCTACTGAATCTTTAGTCATACCCCGCATTTCTGGGGAATACTCTTTCATGTCACTTTTTGTGAATTTTATACACACGTTGCTGAATCTCAATTACTCTAACTTCTCTGATGGTTTTGTCCCATCTCACCGGTTTATCCACTCAGCCCTACAGTCATACTCCAAACTTTATTACCACCACCCATGCCTTTCTGAAATTCAATTTCATACATCCTGTTCTTCAACCATCCCTCCTATCTATCCAGACCACTCACCCTGGTGCTCTTTTCACCCTCCTTCTGTAGTTAGTTGAAATTCCGTTGTCAGTCACCATATTCATTCCTTTGTATAAGCTGTCTCCTTTGCCCAGTCTCCTTTCATGGCACTCTCTTGGCAAACTGCAATCATAGTTAAATCAGTCTTTCCATGTATTTCATACCTGCGTAGCTGAATATCATGAAAGAAAACCCCAAACAATATTAACTGTTCTCTCCTCAATCTTATGGCCACAAATCCAAAGTTGGCTCTTAATGCTACTGTATAATCATCCTCTGGAAGTCCATCATATGCTTTCCCACTTTCTTAGATGACTACTTCACACCTCTTTTCTCTCCAAACCTCCAACATCTCCTTGGTTAGCTTCACATTCCCCAATGACTTGGTTTCTAACCGCAGCCAGAAATGTTCACAAGAGAATTTCTATAGACTCCCCTCACCATATACACTTACCTTTCTGCATCTGAACCCATATGTCTGCCTTACTGCATGCTACATAGGAGAATATCCATGACCCTAATTGGACCCAGCCCCACCACTTTTACACCACATCCACCCCCACTGCCTCATCAAGAACATCAAACTAGGACATCAAGGTGGCATCTCTCTCTTTTCTTTCTATATCATCAATATTTTGCTCTCCACTGACTCATTCCTTTTAATGCACAAACATCTCACAAGAAAAAATACTTCTTTTGACACTTCTTCCCATCCATTTTGTTCTTGGTTAGTCACTAAGTTGTATCCAACTCTTTTGTGACCCCAGAGACTGTAGTCCTCCAGGCTCCTCTGTTCGTGGGATTTCCCAGGGAAGAATTCTGGAGTGGGTAACTGTTTCCTTCCTCAAGGGATCTTCCCGACCCAGGGATGGAACCCACCTCTCTTGCTTTGGCTGGAGGATTCTTTACCACTGAACCACCAGGGAAGTCTTCCCAACTATTTACCACCCTTTTCTTTCAGTGAAATTCTTTTCAGTAAAATCCCTCAGAAGAGTAGTTTATATTTCCTGATTCCTGTCCCTTGATTCTCTCCTACCTTACCCTAGTCAGGATTTTTCTCGCACTCACAGAAGTTGAGCTTCTGTCGTGTTTATCAATCCCCCCCTGTCATTAGATATAATGGTTAGTGTCCGGATCTCAGTTTACTTCATCTATCAGCTGTATTTTTCACGGTTGATTACTTCTCACTCCTTGACATACTTTCCATCCTTGAGTTTTAGGACATCACAAACTATTGGTTTTCTCCCAACACACCAATATTTCCTTCCTCGATCTTCTTTGCTGACTCTGTCTCTTGTCGTTGATCTCTAAGTGTTGTAATGCCACAGGACTGAGCTCTAGGATCCTCTCGTCTCTTATATCTGCACTCACTTCTTTGGTTACTCATCCAGTCCCAAGAGATTGTATCTCCAATCCAGCCATCTCAAATCCTAGACTTACATGTTTGACTGCCTACTGGACTTCTATATGTGAATGTTTGATCAACATTGAAAACCTGATGGGGCAAAACCGAACCTTTGGGCTAGACATTCACATCTCAACTAATGGCATCTCTTGTCTTGCAATCACTCAGGTCAAAATCATTGTATCATCCTTCTCTTTCTAGCACATCCCCACAACGCCTGGTGACTTACCTTTCAAAGCATTCAGAGCTTGAGCATCACTCACCCCTCAACTGCTGTCTCCTTGGTGCGAGTCACTGTATGCTCCTGCTTGGATCACTGTAGTAGTTTTCATTGGCCTCTTTACCTTAACCTTACTTCTTCGTCCCTTTTCTCAACCACATAGTCAGCATAAATGTTTTAACGTGTAAGTCAGACCACGGGAGGATTCTGCTCAAACATTGTTAATGGTTCTCTATTTCTCTCTGAGTATAAGTCAAAGTTCTTAAGGTTGCCTACAGCTCTATATCTCTTGCCTGTACTTGCCTATACCCATGCAAGTATGTTCTACACCAGCCCCCCCCCATACACATACATTATCTGAACTCATCTCCTCCTACTTTCACCCTCCCTCCACTCTCTCTCCTCCAGCCACATAGACCTCTCTGTTCCTCCAACTTTTCCTCTCCCATTGCATTTATCAGCTTCTAAAATACTATGTTATTTAACTATTTAATATGCTCTACATTTAGTTGAATCAGAATACAAGACAAGCAATCTATGGACATTTTTGGAGGGAGGAAGAGGTGGATGAGGGAAGGAAGATAGGAACAGGTGTGAGTCAAGTAAAAGGTATATTATGAAGAAGATACCCCTGTGAGTACCTGGAAACCTTTAGACACAGCACAAAATATCTGCATAAGAAGTACGAAGGAACTGGGGCACTTTGTCGCCAACTCCTACTCATTGGTGTTTAAGGGCTGCTCCTGGTGGAGCACAAGAGAGTCCCCAGAGAAAAGGTGGAAATGGTTGGAAGACAGGCAGACAGTTATGGGAAATGTCAGTGCCAAGGGGATATAGCAGGGCATTAAGAGTTTTGTATGTTTTGGCATACTGTCTGTGTTTCCTCCCTTAATAAAAATAGGCTCAAAGAGAGTATTAATGTTCATTCTTTAAATTCATGGATGTATCCAAATTACCTAGAACAGTCCCAGGGGCATTCAGGAAAGATATGTTGAATGAATTTGCCTGCTTCTTATATGTTGATGACTTCCTAGTCTATTTCTCTAAACTTTTTCTGATATCCTCATTAATATTTCCAAAAGCCTCTTGAATATGTCCAAGCAGAAGTCTTCCATGCACTTCAAATATGTTGCAAAATGCAACTTCATACCACTAATACCAGTCTCAGATTTAGTTATTTTATTACAATCTCTCTTACTCTTAAAAACAGAACTCATGGTGTCAGTGTAACTTCTTTCCAATTTGCAATTTACAGTATGAAATTGACAAATTTCTATCACTAAGCTACTTCTTGCATCAGTAGTCTCCTTTTTATTAATATGGCATGTATTTTACACTAGACCTTGCTGAATCCTCCTATGGAAAATTGTAAGTAAGTAAGCGTTAGTCCTTCAGTTGTGCCCGACTATTTGCGACCCCATGAACTACAGCCCACCAGGCTCCTCTGTCCATGAGATTTTCCAGGCAAAGATACTGGAGTGGGTTGCCATTTCCTTCTCCAGGGGATCTTCCCCACCCAGGGATCGAACGTGGGTCTCCTGCACTGTAGACAGATTCTTTACTGACTGAGCCACCAGGAATGGCTTCCCTGGTAGCTCAGATGGCAAAAAATCTGCCATCTGGGATGATCCCCTGGAGAAGGGAATGGCTCCCAGGCAGCACTAATGGTAAAGAACCTGCATGTCAATGCAGTAGACCTAGGAGATGCTGGTTTGATCCCTCGGCCAGGAACATCCCTGGAGGAGGGCATGACAACCCACTCCAGTATTCTTGCCTGGAGAATCCCAAGGACAGAGGAGTCTGGCAGGCTACAGTCCACAGGGTCATGAAGAGTCAGATGTGACGGAAGTGACTTAGCCCTCACACACTCAGATACCCTGGGAAAAATTCTAAACTCTTGTTAACTTTAGATCTTCAATTCTATTACAATATTTCCAGAATGATACTTATAAAACATGAATCTGTCATTTTTTGCTTAAAAATTTTGGATGACTTTAAATCATGTAAAGTATATATTTTAAACTAGTTATAGTGTCATGCAAGACCTTTCCTTTCTGTCTATAATCATTCTTTCTCAGCCAGTCCCTAGTTTAATTCATTTATCAATTTATTTAATTAATATATCCTGGAGTGGCCACCATGTTCCACATCCTGTCTAATCACCAACTATTACCTGAGTATCTTTTTTTTTCTGGAGTAGGCCTAAAGTGAACTCTTAAAAATATATATATTAAAATATTAATATTTCTATACTTGCAAATAAATACATATATTTAAATGTTTAGTCATATATATGCAACTTAATCAAAGAGTTTTCTGCTATTTCTTTATTCATAATGATAAGCATGTTATAGTTTAACTATGCTGATGTTATTGTTTCAAAGAAATCACAACTTTTTAGCTCACCTTATTACCTTCCAGGTACAGAAATGTTTTGTCACAGTGAGACCGGATCAAAACACCATTACCTCATTTGAAATGTATTTGATGATTCTATCCCTCTCTACACTTCAGTAATATCAATATAGCAGCTAAGGATAAAATGTTTCATTTGTCAAAATGTATGTATTTTATTTTTATGAAATCATATAGACCTTAATTTATCAAAAATGATAAAAAGTAATACTCATCTAAAAATTTCATATGAGAGAGAAAAATAGTAATCTTTTTTTGGGGGGAGGGGGTGGCGTCAAGCCTCTAAACAGGAATTGGAAGAAGGGCTTCTTTCTCAGAATAAGTAAGCCACTGTGAAACAAGGAGACACATGTTCTTCCTTATGAAGCACACTTTTCAGTAGAAATGGTAGTGATAACAAGCAAAGAAATACTTATATAACTGCAGAGATTAATTATAAAAATGGAAAGAGCCTTAATTAGACAGAGTGGTCAGAGCAGGTCTTTCTGGGGAAAGGTTTGATCTGAGACCTGATGTGGAGAAGGAGCAACTTTGTGATAAACTAATAAGCAAGCCTTCAGGGCAGAGAAAATAATACCCAAAGGCACTCAGTTGGGAGAGTTTACTGTATTCAAGACTCTGAGAAAATTCCCATAGCTGGAACAAAGTGGGCCAGGGAAGAGAATAAGGAAATTAATTTGGAAACAGAGACGGAGACTGGATAAGGGAAAGGCTTGCAAACTTTGGTCAGGAGTTTACATTTTATTGTTGGTGCTGTCAGAAATTTTCAAAAGGGTTCCCAAAATAGAATTATTTAAGTCAGGTATATAAACATCATTGTTGTGACTTCTGTGTGAAAACTGACTTAGAGATGAGAGTGAAAACAGAGAGACCATTGTGAGATTATGGGATTGTTTACAGGTAGGGGTGTCAGATGAGAAGCTGGATGTTCACGTCTGGAGTTTAGTGTTATGCTAGTCTGCTTGGGACGCCCTAAAAATGCCATGCATGGGTGGTTTCAACAACAGAAATTCGTTTTGTCGCAGTTTTGGAGGCTGAAAAGTCCGAGATCAAGGTGCTGTGATGTAGATTTTCCTCCAGGGGCTTTTCTCTCGGCCTGTAGGTGGCCCTCATCAGGCTCTGTGCTCATCTGACCTTTTTATGTGTAGGTAGAGAGCAAGCTCTTTGGTGCCTCTCCTTACAAGCGTACTAATCCCATAGTAATCATAATTATAATCTAATAATCTAATTATTATAATCATCTCCCAAAGACTCCATCTTCAAATACCATCACCTTGATACCATAGCTTCAGCATATGAATTTGGGGACAAGGAGAGATGCAATCCAGTCCAGGATGAGGTCTGACCAAACATGTGAAAATAAGAATGAAATTTTAAGAAGGAAATCAGAACATAGAATATATGCAGTTTCCAAGGATGAAGTCATGAAGGCTTTTATTTTTAGATTTTCATGATTTTATGCAAACTCTCTCTTCCTTAGAACCTGAATACACTTTCTGATCATTATTTGATGGCTATACATGTGCTAGGCACTTTATATCCATTAACTGTCATCACAAAATTGTGTATTCAAGTTTTTCATTTAGAATAAGAATATTCTTCCATCGCCTTTTTCCCCATTTATGTATCAGAAATAATGAAAAAGTGCCTCATACAAACTATCTTGTTTTACAAGATTTCTCTTTAATATTCTGGTCTTTGGGGGTGTACTTTTCCGTAAAATCTCTGATGTGCTGTGCTTACTGGCTCAGTCGTGTCTGACTCTTTGCGACCCCGTCGACTGTAGCCCACCAGGCTCCTCTGTCCAGGGGATTCTCCAGGTAAGAGTACTGGAGTGGGTTGCCATACACTCCTCCAGGGGGTCTTCCCAACCCAGGGATCGAACCCAGGTCTCCCCCACTGCAGGCGGATTCTTTACCATCTGAGCCTCCAGGGAAGCCAAAGAATACTGGAGTGGGTAGCCTGTCCCTTCTCCAGGGGATCTTTCTGACCCAGAAATCGAACCAGGGTCTCCTGCATTGCAGGCGGATTCTTTACCACCTGAGCTACCAGGGAAGCCCCAAATCCCTGATATCTGTATCTAAAATGTATATGTGTTTATCTGTATATGTCCTATACCCATGTGTGTATGTCAGTGCGATATAATGTCAGTGCAAACTGCTCCTTTTTTGTAAGAAGTAGTAAATAGTCCTATCTTTGCATTTACAATCATATAATTCCCATTTTTCCTCTTACTTTATAGTAAACTTTCTCTCTTCAGTAACTTATGTCAAGAAAGAAATATATTGACACATAGCTATTGAATATATTTATGCCTAGGAGTGTAGTTTTTCAACCACTCATATTCAGAGCTGGAGAACTCATACTGTAAGTATTTGTGGCGACATATATTGACATGTATATATCTCTATCTATTTCAAAATAAATACATGTGTGTATATATTTTATATACTTGTCTGGGAAAATTAGGAGATATCGGTTTTATTTGAGTTTACCTCCATAGTGAAAATTCATTATTTGTTATGTACCTGGAAAATAATATATATGCTTGGAACAGTTTCCTTTGTTATCTCCTTATAAACATAATATAGAGGTTTCCCAGGTGGCTCAGTGGTAAGGAAGCTGCCTGCCTATACAGGAGACGCAGGTTCAATTCCTGTATTGGGAAGGTCCGCTGGAGGAGGAAATGGTTACCCACTCCAGTATTCTTGCCTGGAGAATCCCGTTGACAGAGGAGCCTGGCAAGTTGCAGCTCATGGGGTCACAAAGAATTGGACACGACTGAGCAAGTATGCATATACATATTATAAATGACGCCTTACTCTCCTGTTTCTAATTTCCATGGAAATCCAAATTTTCCCACTTTCACTTCCTAATTTGTCCGTTTGTATCTTTAATATTTCTGCCTTACAAAAGCTACCTCCAAAGAAGTAGGCATGATGTTTATATATATATAGATATATATAGGTATATATATCTATATATATCTCAAATGTGATTAAACCCATCAGGCCAGTCTGTCAATTCTCAATAAGCTCTCAGTGGCTCAGGATCTCATAGTCTGTGCTGAAAAGGTCACGTCGTGTTTCTAGTCATATTCTGGTGTGCCGCGAGACCTTTGAATCACAAGATGTTTTCTTTATATTGCTTTTTCCCATCTAGTTAAATCATATTCCTGGCATATGGGCATAAAGTCAAACATTTTCAGTAAATGAGAATGTTCTCCTTCTCCTATCTTGTACATTATAGCTAGTAAGGAGGATCTGCGAGTCTATTTCACTGAAGACGTCAGCTTGTGTCCTTTTAGCAAAACAGCATAAATGACAGTGAGCAGAATTAGGAATCACAAGTGGGCAGGTGAAAATGTAAGTACACTCAGGGTTTTAATAGATGATTTGCGTATTCAAGCAAAGATTTTACAGATAGATTTTCTTTTCTTTTTAACATCTTTCTTCTGAAGTAAATTACTGAGTGGGGGAACAAAAAAAAAAAGCTGTTATAATGCTTTTTCAGCCCCATTCTGCATCACCAAAGCTGGAGAAAAAACAAGTGGAGAATAAACGAATCTCATACTCCTGCCTTATCGGGTTTCTTACTTTGGAAGGACCCTTTCACTCATCTCGCTGTATCTGTGGGTCGCAGGTGTTGTCGAGGTTTAGATTAATAAAGACA
This sequence comes from Dama dama, assembly GCF_033118175.1. Classification (NCBI taxonomy): domain Eukaryota; kingdom Metazoa; phylum Chordata; class Mammalia; order Artiodactyla; family Cervidae; genus Dama; species Dama dama. Next base: position 98,137,522 of record NC_083689.1, read on the forward strand.
CCTCCAGGCACAAGAAGTCTTTCTGAACATGATCAGTACATGTCCATTGCTTTCCTGGGTAGACAGTGTATAGCCAGTCAATTTAGGGCTGCTCCAAATGACCTCGAAAGCCCTCCGCAATCCTGAGATTCTATAATGAGGAAACAGTTAAGCAGAGCAAGTCTCCAATATGTGCACCTGCTCTCTTTATCTTGAGGGAATGGCAAGATGATATATCTCAGAGAGGAACAGACTAACAAATAGACAAGTTGGAGGTGGTGTTGGTTCAACATTTTGAAGGTTTTGTCTCACAACTTTGGCTATAAAGATGCAGCTAGGAAATAAGGGAGACTGGTAAGAACATGTGTTTTGAAATTCAGGTTTGGTTTACATGCAGCATATGAAATCACTTCAGATTTATATATACAGGATTGTCTATAGAGTATATACAAAGATGATGTGATGTCCCTGAGGTAACATTTACATTATTACTAGAAAGAGATATCCTATTACTAGAACTATAAAGCCCCTGGAACTTTATGATGAGATAATACTTTATATTTTAATAGTTGGGACAAAAGCTGTTTATCTCTTCACATGTGTAAACTCAACCTGGAGCAGTTCTTAGGTGGGTATGCCGTATTCTGTGCCTGCTTTCTTGTTGTTAAATAAAACATGCAAAGTAGATTCAAATGATGAAGGCCTATTTTTATCTGATGAGCTGCTTACTTAATCGTTTGCTTGGATCCAAAGGTGCAAAATACAAAATTCAGGCCAAAAGGATTTATTAAAGCCAGACTGTGTCTCTCCACTGATATTGCAATTTGTGGAGCTGAATATTTCTGAATAGTGAACCAATCACAGGAGAGATGACTTGAATGCATAGCACTGGACAATAAGAGAGACCATTTCTCTAATTTTTAATATAAACTTTGGTCCAGATTTTGGCTGACTACCAGGCACTGGAAAAGGGAAATGGCATGCTGCATTGTTGCTCTGAAAGTCAGTGTTAATGGACCCTTCAGAGAAATGTTTGCAGGCTGGAAGCTGGGACATCTTGAGAGCTTTTCCACTTGTAACCTTTCACTGTGCCCATTATGGACAGTAGGAATGTCAGGATGTACCAAGGGCAATTTTCTAGAGAAAAGTCCAAGGCGGTTGATAGGAGAGGGAGCTAACCTTTCGTACAGAACCATTCCCCTGTCAGAGCTTCTTAAATGCAGCTCCACCAACCTGCTGTCCTTTCTTCAGACACTCTGATTTTAAAAAAAAGATAATTATCACTTTAAATTTCAGCCCAGAGTCCTCAATCCTTTGTGAGGGTTAGTTGTGCCAAAATGTTCATTAAAGTCATTTGCACCCTTCTAATATTGTCATGCAAATTCCAGAAGAGAAAAGAAAAGAAAAAAAGTTAACTGTTTTTATCAGGTTCATGTTTGCATACACCCTACTTATTCACAGCTACAGATGGTCACAGTATTACTCTCAGGTGTTAATTTCTGTGTTCCGTTTGTTCCAGCTGTTCTTTCTAGGCGGGCAGAAAGTCTCTCAGAAATAAGTGCTACTGAGACACGGCTTCCCACCTGCAGTACATGAAGGTTTATTTATCTTGCTATTGTGTGCTGTTTTACTTAGCTCTTGTAAACTTTGCATTCTTCTAGGAGAGAGAGTTTTCTTTCCCATGTTTCACTTGCTCCGTTAACAATCTCTAACTCACTAAGGCAGATAATATTAGAGTGACAGTTATAAGGTAGATGGATCATTCAGACTAATATGGTATGGAACTGAAACAGCTAAGCATTATTTCTATCACTACAGGTTTGAATTTATTAGGTGAATGATATCTTTTTACGCGTAAACCTTCATAAATATTATTTTGACACCAGTATTATAACTTCTGTTTTGCTTTATTTTCTTTTTCAATTTCTCCTTTATTTATTTATTTTTTTTTCCAGTGGGTTTTGTCATACATTGATATGAATCAGCCATAGATTTACACGTATTCCCCATCCCGATCCCCCCTCCCACCTCCCTCTCCACCCGATTCCTCTGGGTCTTCCCAGTGCACCAGGCTGGAGCACTTGTCTCATGCATCCCACCTGGGCTGGTGATCTGTTTCACCATAGATAGTATACATGCTGTTCTTTCAAAACATCCCACCCTCACCTTCTCCCACAGAGTTCAAAAGTCTGTTCTGTACATCTGCGTCTCTTTTTCTGTTTTGCATATAGGGTTATCGTTACCATCTTTCTAAATTCCATATATATGTGTTAGTATGCTGTAATGTTCTTTATCTTTCTGGCTTACTTCACTCTGTATAAGGGGCTCCAGTTTCTTCCATCTCATTAGGACTGATTCAAATGAATTCTTTTTAACAGCTGAGTAATATTCCATGGTGTATATGTACCACAGCTTCCTTATCCATTCATCTGCTGATGGGCATCTAGGTTGCTTCCATGTCCTGGCTATTATAAACAGTGCTGTGATGAACATTGGGGTGCAAGTGTCTCTTTCAGATCTGGTTTCCTCAGTGTGTATGCTCAGAAGTGGGATTGCTGGGTCATATGCCAGTTCTATTTCCAGTTTTTTAAGAAATCTCCACACTGTTTTCCACAGTGGCTGTACTAGTTTGCATTCCCACCAACAGTGTAAGAGGGTTCCCTTTTCTCCACACCCTCTCCAGCATTTATTGCTTGTAGACTTTTGGATAGCAGCCATCCTGACTGGTGTGTAATGGTACCTCATTGTGGTTTTGATTTGCATTTCTCTGATAATGAGTGATGCTGAGCATCTTTTCATGTGTTTGTTAGCCATCTGTATGTCTTCTTTGGAGAAATGTCTGTTTAGTTCTTTGGCCCATTTTTTGATTGGCTCATTTATTTTTCTGGAATTGAGCTTCAAGAGTTGCTTGTATATTTTTGAGATTAATCCTTTGTCTGTTTCTTCATTTGCTATTATTTTCTCCCAATCTGAGGGCTGTCTTTTCACCTTACTTATAGTTTCCTTTGTAGTGCAAAAGCTTTTAAGTTTCATTAGGTCCCATTTGTTTAGTTTTGCTTTTATTTCCGATATTCTGGGAGGTGGGTCATAGAGGATCTTGCTGTGATTTATGTCAGAGAGTGTTTTGCCTATGTTCTCCTCTAGGAGTTTTATAGTTTCTGGTCTTACATTTAGATCTTTAATCCATTTTGAGTTTATTTTTGTGTATGGTGTTAGAAAGTGTTCTAGTTTCATTCTTTTACAAGTGGTTGACCAGTTATCCCAGCACCACTTGTTAAAGAGGTTGTCTTTTTTCCATTGTATATCCTTGCCTCCTTTGTCAAAGATAAGTTGTCCATAGGTTTGTGGATTTATCTCTGGGCTTTCTATTCTGTTCCATTGATCTATATTTCTGTCTTTGTGCCAGTATCATACTGTCTTGATGACTGTGGCTTTGTAGTATAGTCTGAAGTCAGGTAGGTTGATTCCTCCAGTTCCATTCTACTTTCTCAAGATTTCTTTGGCTATTCGAGGTTTTTTGTATTTCCATACAAATTGTGAAATTATTTGTTCTAGTTCTGTGAAAAATACCTTTGGTAGCTTGATAGGGATTGCATTGAATCTATAGATTGTTTTGGGGAGAATAGCCATTTTGACAATACTGATTCTTCCAATCCATGAACATGGTATGTTTCTCCATCTGTTTGTGTCCTCTTTGATTTCTTTCATCAGTGTTTTATAGTTTTCTATGTATAGGTCTTTTGTTTCTTTAGGTAGATATACTCCTAAGTATTTTATTCTTTTTGTTGCAATGGTGAATGGTATTGTTTCCTTAATTTCTCTTTCTGTTTTTTCATTGTTAGTATATAGGAATGCAAGGGATTTCTGTGTGTTAATTTTATATCCTGCAACTTGACTATATTCATTGATTAGCTCTAGTAATTTTCTGGAAGAGTCTTTAGGGTTTTCTATGTAGAGGATCATGTCATCTGCAAACAGTGAGAGTTTCACTTCTTCTTTTCCTATCTGGATTCCTTTTACTTCTTTTTCTGCTCTGATTGCTGTGGCCAGAACTTCCAACACTATGTTGAATAGTAGTGGTGAGAGTGGGCACCCTTGTCTTGTTCCTGATTTCAGGGGAAATGCTTTCAATTTTTCACCATTGAGGGTGATGCTTGCTGTGGGTTTGTCATATATAGCTTTTATTATGTTGAGGTTTTTTCTATTTTTACTTCTATGTTTTCTATTTTTATTTCTATGTTTTATTCTATTCCTGTTTTCTGGAGAGTTTTAATCATAAATGGGTGTTGTATTTTGTCAAAGGCTATCTCTGCATCTATTGAGATAATCATATGGTTTTTATCTTTCAATTTGTTAATGTGGTGTATTACATTGATTGATTTGCAGATATTAAAGAATCCTTGCATTCCTGGGATAAAGCCCACTTGGTCATGGTGTATGATTTTTTTAATATGTTGTTGGATTCTGTTTGCTAGAATTTTGTTAAGGATTTTTGCATCTATGTTCATCAGTGATATTGGCCTGTAGTTTTCTTTTTTTGTGGCATCTTTGTCTGGTTTTGGAATTAGGGTGATGGTGGCCTCATAGAATGAGTTTGGAAGCTTAACTTCATCTGCAATTTTCTGGAAGAGTTTGAGTAAGATAGGTGTTAGCTCTTCTCTAAATTTTTGGTAGAATTCAGCTGTGAAGCCATCGGGTCCTGGGCTTTTGTTTGCTGGAAGATTTTTGATTACAGTTTCGATTTCCTTGCTTGTGATGGGTCTGTTAAGATCTTCTATTTCTTCCTGGTTCAGTTTTGGAAAGTTATACTTTTCTAAGAATTTGTCCATTTCATCCAAGTTGTGCATTTTATTGGCATAGAGCTGCTGGTAGTAGTCTCTTATGATCCTTTGTATTTCAGTGTTGTCTGTTGTGATCTCTCCATTTTCATTTCTAATTTTGTTAATTTGGTCCTTCTCTCTTTGTTTCTTAATGAGTCTTGCTAATGGTTTGTCAATTTTGTTTATTTTTTCAAAAAACCAGCTTTTAGCTTTGTTGATTTTTGCTATGGTCTCTTTAGTTTCTTTTGCATTTATTTCTGCCCTAATTTTTAAGGTTTCTTTCCTTCTTCTAACTCTGGGGTTCTTCATTTCTTCCTTCTCTAATTGCTTTAGGTGTAGAGTTAGGTTATTTATTTGGCTTTTTTCTTGTTTCTTGATGTAAGCCTGTAAGGCTATGAACCTTCCCCTTAGCACTGCTTTTACAGTGTCCCATAGGTTTTGGGTTGTTGTGTTTTCATTTTCATTCATTTCTATACATATTTTGATTTCTTTTTTGATTTCTTCTATGATTTGTTGGTTATTCAGAAGCATGTTATTTAGCCTCCATATGTTTGAATTTTTAACAATTTTTTTCCTGTAATTGAGATCTAATCTTACTGCACTGTGGTCAGAAAAGATGACTGGAATGATTTCAATTTTTTTGAGTTTTCCAAGACCAGATTTATGGCCCAGGATGTGATCTATTCTGGAGAAGCTTCCGTGTGCACTTGAGAAAAAGGTGAAGTTGATTGTTTTGGGGTGAAATGTCCTATAGATATTAGGTCTAGCTGGTCCATTGTGTCATTTAAGGTTTGTGTTTCCTTGTTAATTTTCTGTTTAGTTGATCTATCCATAGTTGTGAGTGGGGTATTAAAGTCTCCCACTATTATTGTGTTACTATTAATTTCCTCTTTCATACTCGTTAGCGTTTGCCGTACATATTGTGGTGCTTCTATGTTGGGTGCATATATATTTATAATCGTTATATCTTCTTCTTGGATTAATCCTTTGATCATTATGTAGTGTCCTTCTTTGTCTCTTTTCACATCCTTTATTTGAAAGTTTATTTTATCTGATATGAGTATTGCGACTCCTGCTTTCTTTTGGTCTCCGTTCGCGTGAAATATTTTTTTCCAGCCCTTCACTTTTAGTCTGTATGTGTCTCTTGCTTTGAGGTGGGTCTCTTGTAGACAGCACATATAGGGGTCTTGTTTTTGTACCCATTCAGCCAATCTTTGTCTTTTGGTTGGGGCATTCAACCCATTTACATTTAAGGTAATTATTGATAGATGTGGTCCCGTTGCCATTTACTTTGTTGTTTTGGGTTCACGTTTGTACAACCTTTCTGTGTTTCCTGTCTAGAGAAGATCCTTTAGCATTTGTTGAAGAGCTGGTTTGGTGGTGCTGAATTCTCTCAGCTTTTGCTTGTCTGTAAAGCTTTTGAATTCTCCTTCATATCTGAATGAGATCCTCGCTGGGTACAGTAATCTAGGTTGTAGGTTATTCTCTTTCATTACTTTAAGTATGTCCTGCCATTCCCTTCTGGCTTGGAGGGTTTCTATTGATAGATCAGCTGTTATCCTTATGGGAATCCCTTTGTGTGTTATTTGTTGTTTCTCCCTTGCTGCTTTTAATATTTGTTCTTTGTGTTTGATCTTTGTTAATTTGATTAATATGTGTCTTGGGGTGTTTCACCTTGGGTTTATCCTATTTGGGACTCTCTGGGTTTCTTGGACTTGGGTGGCTATTTCCTTCCCCATTTTAGGGAAGTTTTCAGCTATTATCTCCTCGAGTATTTTCTCATGGCCTTTCTTTTTGTCTTCTTCTTCTGGGACTCCTATGATTCAAATGTTGGGGCGTTTCACATTGTCCCAGAGGTCCCTGAGGTTGTCCTCATTTCTTTTGATCCTTTTTTCTTTTTTCCTCTCTGCTTCATTTATTTCCCCCATTTTATCTTCTACCTCACTTATCCTATCTTCTGTCTCCGTTATTCTACTCTTGGTTCCCTCCAAAGTGTTTTTGATCTCATTCATTGCATTATTCATTTTTAATTGACTCTTTTTTATTTCTTCTAGGTCTTTATTAAACATTTCTTGCATCTTTTCAATCTTTGTCTCCAGGCTATTTATCTGTAACTCCATTTTGTTTTCAAGATTTTGGATCATTTTTATTATCATTATTCTAAATTCTTTTTCAGGTAGATTCCCTATCTCCTCCTCTTTTGTTTGACTTGGTGGGCATTTTTCATGTTCCTTTGCCTGTTGGGTATTTCTTTGCCTTTTCATCTTGTTTAGATTGCTGTGTCTGGAGTGGGCTTTCTGTATTCTGGAGGTCTGTGGTTCCTTTTTATTGTGGAGGATTTACCCAGTGGGTGGGGTTGGACGATTGGCTTGTCAAGGTTTCCTGGTTAGGGAAGCTTGTGTCGGTGTTCTGGTGCATGGAACTTGATTTCTTCTCTTTGGAGAGCAATGGACTGCCCAGTAATGAGTTTTGAGATGGGTCTATGTGTTAGGTGTGACCTTGGGCAGCCTGTATGTTGATGTTCAGGGCTATGTTCCTGCGTTGCTGGAGTATTTGCGTGGTATGTCTTGCTCTAAAACTTATTGGCTCGTGGGTGGTGGTTGGTTTCAGTGTAGGTATGGAGGCTTTTGGACGGTCACTTATTACTTAAAGTTCCATGTAGTCAGGAGTTTTCTGGTGTTCTCGGGTTTTGGGCTTAAGTCTCCTGCCTCTGGATTTCAGTTTTATTCTTCCTGTAGTCTCAGGACTTCTCCAACTACACAGCACTCCTTTCGAAGACAATGGGGTGCTTTTCTGGGTGCCTGATGACCTCAGCCAGCGATCAGAAGTTGTTTTGTGAAGTTTGCTCTGCGTTCAGTTATTCTTTTGATGAATTTGTAGGAGGGAAAGTGGTCTCCCCGTCCTACTCCTCCGCCATCTTGGCTCCTCCCCCCTGTTTTGCTTTAATCATGTTTCTAATGAATTAGTGAGATTCGTGAAACCCACAAATAAAGATTCTTGGTCTTAGTGCATTGTGAAGTGCAGATAATTCTCAATAATGGCCAAATGGAAAATTCATTTTCCTTTTACAGAAATGGAAAAGCAAAAAAAAAAGAAAGAAAGAAAGAAATGGAAAAGCAGAAAGCCAGGCTGGAACATCACCTCAAGGTTTATTTCAGAAAACAGGCTTATCATGAACCCTTCCTGGCACTGTTTTCTGCTCCATTAATGCTTAAGGATGAAAATCTTTGATGTTCAGTCCTATCTTATGTCAGCCCTATGCCAACTCCCTTCTGTAATGGCAGGCTCCTAAATATATTCTGAGGAAGAATGCTGCCATTCAGGCTGCAACATAAGTGACATTTCCCCTTAGAGGAAACAGGTAGCATCATATCAGTAGACTATTGACCAGGGCAGAGTGGTGATCACCCAGTTTCCGGTTGTGTTAGTTTGCTAGGCTGCTAAACCAAAGTACTACAAATTGTGTGTGCATGCATGCTCAGTTGCTAAGTTGTGTCTGACCAGGTCCCTCTGTCCATGGGATTTCCCAGGCAAGAATCCTGGAGTGAGTTGCCATTTCCTCCTCCAGGGGATCTTCCCAACCCAGGGATCGAACCTGCATCTCCTGAATTGGCAGATGGACTGTGTGCCTCACAGCCTTACAGCAACAGAAGTTTCTTATCTCACAGTTATGGATGCTAGAGGCCTGAAGGATGTTATCGGGGTGGGTTCCTTCTGAGGACTGTGAGGGAAGGGTGTGTTCCAGGCTTCTCTCTTTGACCTGTAAATGGCCATTTTCTCCCTGTATCTGTTTACATAACTTTCTACTTATGTATGTTTCTAAGTCCAAATGTCCCCTTTCTATAAAAACACCAGTTATATTGGATCTGGGGCTCACTCTAGTCTAGGATGACCTCATCCTTTACATCTGTAACAATTCAATTTTCCAAATAAGTTTGCATTATGGGATACAGGGACCTGGGATTTCAACATATGAATTTTGGGAGAATGATTCAACTCATAACATGTGTTTTAGGGACATTTTATTCCACTTGCAAAGAATATGAGAGGGATATTCAACATAATATATCCTCAGGGCAACAAAAATAGAAGCCTCAGAGGAATACTCTACCATAATGGATAAGGACTCACATGTCTTTCAGTAGTATACAGATGTGTGAATTATATCTATTTTATATCATATAGAATAGACATATGAATTATAAAATATTTATTTTAGAATACTACACAGTAATTAAAAACAAAAACTACTGCCACTTTAACATAAAAGTTGAATCATACAAATTTTAGTGAAGCTACAGAGCAACCAAACTCTCATGCATTTTACAGTGGCATTGTAAAATGGCCCAGGCTTTCTGAAAAGCTTCTTGGCACTTCCTATTGACATCACTTGTTCTATAATCCAGAAATTTTTTCTCTAGGTATCTGCTAAAGAAAAATTAGGGCATTTGTGCAGCAAAATGCATGTACAAGAATGTTCATGGCAGCTTTATTAATAATATAAAAAACTGCAAACTACTACCTTGTAGACCTTCAAGAGTAGAATGGACAAGTGAATTTTGGCAGTTTCATTGATGGATATTACACAATAGATAAAAAGAACAGACTACTGTGAGATACCATATCATAACTGAGTCTTACAGATACAATGCAGGCCAAAATATCCAAACTAAATAAATATATACCATAAAATTCTACCTATATGAAATTCAAAAATGATTAATTTAATAGTGATAAACATAAAAATAAAACTTAATTTTAGAGGTATATTATTAACTGGGGGTGGATGCAGGCATGGGAAAAAAACTTGTAGTACACTTCATGGGCTGTATTTCATCTAGGCCATGGTGAAATGGGTAAATGTGTTTGTAAAATTTCAGCAACTTTTGTGTATGTGTTAACCTCAAAAAAGTTTAAATCCCACATAAATTAAATAAAAATAAAAGAGGAGATCAGGTAACTTGTAAAGTACTTTTCCCGTGCAAACATTTGTGATGTGTTCAGTCGCTCAGTTGTGTCCGACTCTGCGACCCCATGGACTGCAGCACGCTAGGCTTCTGGGTCCTTCACTATCTCCCAGAGGTTGCTCAAACTCAGGTATATTGAATTGATGATGCCATGCACCGTCTCATCCTCTGTCATTCCCTTCTACTCCTGCTTTCAGGCCTTCCCAGTACCAGGGTATTTTCCAATGAGTTGGCTGCTCACATCAGGCAGCCAAAGTATTGGAGATTCAGCACCAGTTATTCCAATGAATATTTAGGATTCATTTCCATTATGATTGACAGGTTTGATCTCCTTGCCATATAAGGGACTCTCAAGACTCTTCTCCAGCACTTTCAAAAGCATCACAGCTTTGGCACTCAGCCTTCTTTGTTGTCCAACTCTCACATCCATACTTGACTACTGGAAAAACCATAGCTTTGACTATAGGGACCTGTGTCAGCAAAGTGATGTCTCTGCTTTCAAAATGCTATAAAGGTTTGTCATAGCTTTTCTTCCAAGGAGCAATTGTCTTTTAATTTCATGGCTGCAGTCACCATCCACAGTGATTTTGGAGCCCAAGAAAATAAAGTCTGTCACTGTTTCCATTTTTCCCCATCTATTTGCCATAAAGTGATGGGACCAGATGCCATGATCTTCATTTTTTGAATGTTGAGTTTTAATCCAGCTTTTTCACTCTCTTTCACCTTCATCAAGAGGCTCTTTAGTCCCTCTTTGCTTTCTGCCCTAATGGTGGTGTTATCTGCATATCTGAGGTTATTGATATTTCTCCCAGCAGTCTTAATTCCGGCTTGAGCTTCATTCAGTCTGGCAATTCACATGACGTACTCTATAAGTTAAATACAGCCTTGACATACTCCTTTCCAAATTTTGAACCAGTCCATTGTTCCATGTCTGGTTCTAACTGTTTCTTCTTGATCTGCATACAGGTTTTTCAGGAGGCAGGTAAGGTGGCCTGGTATTCCCATCTCTTTAAGAATTTTCCACAGTTTGTTTTGGTCCACACAGTCAAAGGTTTTAGCATAGTCAATGAAGCAAAAGTAGATTTTTTTCTGGAATTCCCTATCTTTTTCTATGATCCAACAAATGTTGGCAACTTGATATCTGATTCCTCTGCCTTTTCTAAATCCAGCTTGAACATCTGGCTCACAAACTCTTGATGCTTAGCTTGAAGGGTTTTGAACATTACCTTGTCAACATGTGAAATGAGTTCAATTGTGTAGTTGTTTGAACATTCTTTGGCATTGCCCTTTTCGGGATTGGAATGAAAACACCCTTTCCAGTCCTGTGGTCACTGCTGGGTTTTCCAAATTTGCTGGTATGTTGAGTGAAGCACCTTAACAGCATCATCTTTTAGGATCTGAAATAGCTAGCTGGAATTCTATCACCTCCACTAGCTTCATTTGTAGTGATGCTTCTTAAGTCCCACTTGACTTCACACTCCAGGATGTCTGGCTCTAGGTGAGTGATCACATCATTGTAGTTGTCCAGGTCATTAAGACAATAAGACCCTTTTTTGTATAGTTCTTCTGTGTTTTCCCGCCACTTTTTAATATCTTCTTCTTCTGTTAGGTCCATACCACTTCTTTATTGTGCCCATTTTGCATGAAATATTCCCTTGGTACTTCTAATTTCTTGAAGCGATATCTAGTCTTTCTCATCTCATTGTTTCCCTCTATTTCCTTGCGCTTTTCACTTAAGAAGCCTTTCTTATCTCCCATTGGTATTTGAAACTCTGAATTCTGATGGGTTTATGTTTCCTTTTCTCCTTTGCCTTTCACTTCTTTTCTTTTCTCAGCTATTTGTAAGACCTCCTGAAACAATCATTTTGCCTTTTTGCATTTCTTTTTCTTAGACGTGATTTTGATGTATGCCTCCTGTACAATGATATGAATCACCATCCATGGTTCTTATGGCACTCTGTCTATCCACTTTAATCCCTTGAATCTATTTGTCACGTCCATTGTATAATCATAAGGGATTTGATTTAGGTCATACATGAATAGCCTAGTGATTTTCCCTACTTCAATTTATGTCTGAATTTTGAAATAAGGAGTTCATGATCTGAGCCACAGGCAGTTCCCAGTCTTATTTTTGCTGGCTGTATAGAGCTTTCCCATCTTTGACTGCAAAGAATATAATTATTCTGATTTCAGTATTGACCATCTGGTGATGTCCATGTGTAGAGTCATCTCTTGTTTTGTTGGAAGAGGATGGTTGCTATGACCAGTGTGTTCAATTCTGTCAGCCTTTGTCCTGCTTCATTTTGTACTCCAAGGCCAAGCTTGCCTTTACTCCAGGTGTCTCTTGGCTTCCTGCTTTTGCATTTCAGTCCCTGTTAATAAAAAGGACTTTTTTTTTTTTTTTTTGGTGTTAGTTCTAAAGGTCTTACAGGTCTTCACAGATCCATTCAACTTCAGCTTCTTTGGCATTAGTTATTGGGGCATAGACTTGGACGACTGTGATATTGAATAGTTCGCCTTGGAAACAAACTACCGAGATCATTCTGTCATTTTTGAGATTGCATCCAAGTACTATATTTTGGATTCTTCTGTTGACTCTGAGGGCTACTCCATTTCTTCTAAGGGATTCTTGCCCACAGTAGTAGATGTAATGGCCATCTGAATTAAATTCACCCATTCCAGTCTGTTTTAGTTCACTGATTTCTAAAATGTTGATGTTCACTCTTCGCATCTCCTGTTTGACCACTTCCAATTTACCTTGTTTCATTGACCTAACATTCCAGATTCCTATGCAATATTGCTCTTTACAACACGGGACTTTACTTTCACCACCAGACACATCTACAGCTGGCCATTGTTTCGGCTTTGGCTCAGCCTGTTCATTCCCTCTGGAGTTATTTCCCTTCTTCTCCAGTAGCATATTGGACACCTTGTGACCTGGAGGCTTCATCTTTCAGTGTCATATCTTTTTGCCTTTTCATGCTGCTCATGGGATTCTCAAGGCAAGAATGCTGAAGTGGTTTGCTCTTCCCTTCTCCAGTGGACCACATTTTGTCAGAACTCTCCACCATGACCCATCTGTCTTGGGTGGCCTTACATGGCATGGCTCATTGTTTCATTAAATTACACAAAGCTGTGATCCGTGTGATCATTTTGGTTAGTTTTCTGTGACTGTGGTTTTCATTCTGACCAGATTAAAATAGCAAAGTCTTAATCTTTTAAGTTTTAAAATTTTAAGTCTAAAAGTTAGTTAAGGTAGAATTTTCTCCTACTCTCCAGTTTAGAGATCTTGTACTTCTAGTTGTCAGACACTCAGCTATAGGAAGTAATTGGGGAATTCCCACTTAACATGCGAAACACTCCTTGCTCCCTACTGGCTTAAACTAGGAAGCAGTGGCAGTGAGATGGCTTTTTTTCTCACTTTCTGCCCCACCCCAACCCCCTCTCAGCCATCAGGCCCACACTACACTCTCCTCATTCAAGACACATAGGAAATTCCCATTTTATAATAGGTATTTATGGAAAATATTGGGCTCTGGGGGATGATTAAGACATCCCTATATGTTACATTTATTTTTAATCTTTTACGTTTGAATCAAAAGTCAAGGCCCAGGCCTGGGGCATTTTCAGTTCATGCCAAAATACCAGAAGGGGAGATATTTTGCTTTGAGTGACTCAGGCTACTCACCAAATATTTACAAGTCCTTCTACACCCTTTACTCTGCAATGAAGAGCTTGTGAGTTTGGAGGCATTACAGAATCATATAAATCCCTCTATTCTGAATTCAAATCCAAAGCTCTTGAAAGGAAAAACTAATCCCTAATTGAAAGTATCGGGAACATTGTTTATAAATGTCAGGGAATTCTAAATATTTTACCTAGCATTTCCTATGGTTCTTCATAGAAGGGAGAATATATACACTCACTAGGTTAAGAAGTTGAAGCTTGAGAAATTCCACATGCTCTTAACACTGAATTGTTATAGAGGAAGAAAACTCTCTTGGGATCCATCAAATAATAGGCAGATATATATTCTGAGAAATAATACAGGAATTTATCCTTTCTCTTTATTCTCTTAATCAATTGCTTAATTGCTTGCTTTCTTAGTAAGCAGCCACCTTCCAAAGCATATAACTTGTAGCCTCGATTCCTCCTGATCCCTGCTCTTTTAAGTCCAAACCCACTCTGTCACTTTTTAAGGAAAAGGGCTAAAGTGCCAGGATATTTAAAGGATGAGAGAGAGTATCAAAAGGAATGGGTCAAAGATAATAAAGAATGGGTCAAAGATAATAAAGAATGGAAAAAGTGATTAAATGTCAGTCATCAGGCCAAAGGATTAAATATGTCAGTTGTAGCTGTTAATAACGTCTAATAAATAGTTTTACTAGAATAATATAGAAATAAAAACCTTAATTGTTTTATTAAAATATGTAGAAATGACAGATGTTACAACTAAATTAAGTATGGATTCCCAATAGTCATTTCAAGTATTGCTGTAATATTTTTTCATATTTTTCTCCTTCAAATCGGTAAACTGACTGTTACTACCATTGACAAAAGCCTCTAGCCAGAACTCATCCCAGACAATGATGGAATGATGGTGAGGTTTGGTCCAGCTACCCTTCTATTTGGGGTTTTCCTGATAGCTCAGTTGGTAAAGAATCCGCCTGCAATCCGCCTGCAATCCGCCTCACTTGGATTCCTGCTATCCTCTGAAACATCAAATGTTGCTAACCTGGAGGGATTTGGAATAATGTGATGGCATCCTAAAAATTTATGAAGTCAATTCAAATGATCAGCCTTTTATGAAGGTACTTTAGGAAGACTTTAGTATTGAAAAGTTCAAACAACTTTGAGAAACAATGGGAGGTGAGGGTCCATCTCTTTATCTCCTTCTCATCATGCCACATAAATCTTTGCTGGCTTTTCTTTTATCATGTTGGTTTTGTCTAGAGTATAAAGACAAAAATGGTAAAAGTGTAGTGCTGTGGTAATAATCTGCTAATACATGCTCTGCTGTTTATGAATCCAGGACACAGGGCTGTGATAGTCTGGTGTGTTTCTAATTTCTCAGCAGCTATGAAAGCACAGGTGTATGTCTTCATGATACTGAGAAGTAGATATGTTATTAAATCAACTCCTTCTTCTCTAGGGGTTTCTTCCCTTGAAGTTTCCTGTGACATATGTAGGAGTTTTATGACAGGAAGCAGTATAGAATGGGGCCCGGTGGGAATACTTTTATTAGAACCCAACATGCATTGAAATAAAGTCCTATCGCAGTTGGGAATGATTTGCAGACTCTCTTACTTTCGAGTGCATCTCTGATTCCCAAGCGCTCACCTCATTCCTGCACACAATGCTGCCTGGGGAGAAGTCACCTGACTTACAGAAGTAAACCTCGATTGTGTTTTATTGTGCATGGCCAGCCTCTTAAGGGGTGGATTCATTATGTACTAGAGATGAAGGTATTTTCCCCATCTCTCAGTAATCTGACATCTGAAGCACTAACAAGGGTTTTTAAATAATATATGAGCAAATACTGAACTCTTTCCTCTCCAGGCCCCTCCTCTTTGGTTCTCAAGTCAGATCCTTGATATGAGAGCATGTGGAATTCCCCGCTGACTATTAATAAGTCCCTGGACTGCATGCAGAGTGGAGCACTGCTGAAGTCACTTTCCTCTGCAGCTGCGAAATGATAATCCCAGAATAGTTTATCAGAGAAAAAGAAAACATTGGACTTACAAGAGCACTTGAAGGGAAACAAAATTATTCCCACCATGTCAGAACTTTCAATTAAAGAAAAATATTAGACAACTAGTGGTGCATAAATTTTCTACCCTCAAATGTTTATTTTTTATTCCTTTGTTCATGCTGATATTTCATCAGGACCCTTTGTGCCTTAACATCATAAATATTTTTGTTTTTATTTCTTACCATGTGCTCGAGAAATATTGAATAATTTAGTTCAGAAAGTGTGAACTCTTTATTTACTAATTGAAATAAACTTTGGAAATTTAACTTGCGCATGATTTTTTTTTTTTGCCAGGTACCAGTGTCTGGGGAAGGGGAGTAAAAAAGGCAGTACTTCTAACAACTGTTCCTTTGGTGGGTAGGAAACACCTTCCTAAATCCTTATATTCTTTGCTAGTAATTTGTATATAGATAATTGTCACTGTGTGAAATAGCTTGGCACATAGAAAAATGAAAGTGATGCTGGGAGCAATCTGACAACTTCAAAATCAAAGTTTTAGGTGAGTCTTTATTTAAAAATAGTGGATGAGAGCAGCAGTGTTTCTCACATATTTTCCGAGCCATCAATTTAGAAATGATTCATGTAAGTTTAAACAAATGTTCCTTTCCTTTCAATCAGAGGATAACATAATTAGAAAAAAATTTAAAGCCAACAGAAGCACAGTAATAAATTTAGAAACAGGTCCATTATCTTACAGAATCTACATTTGACATGTGCCATTTGCACATAAAACAAAGCCACATAATTAGTGACTGAAAAATCCACAATACCAGAGACAGAAATGATTGAGTACAATATTGTGCTAGTAATGAGAATAATAATTATGTGCCATAAATAATTATGTAAAACCTACAAAGCTAGCTATGGAAGTTAATGTTTTCCCCAGAGTATTAGTCATACACTGATTACTATAATGTTCTAGCTTAGAATTGTGGAATATAAAAATTAATAAAGCATGGAAGCCTTCTCAAAGCACATTTGAGGAAACTGTTACATTCTGAACTTTGGAATACTGAGAAATGTAACTAGAAGAAAAGCAAAAAATGAAAATGAGGAATCTCGGGGACAAAATGATGACTTGTTTTGTTTAATGCAAAATGAAGACAGAAAAACCTCTTCTCTTAGAGCTTTAAGTGTTTGATTCTCAGAACATTAGTCCTGAAAGGCATTATACAAAAATAAAAAGTTAAAAACTATTCATATACATATATAATATTCATAGTTACAGTAATACAGTAATCATGCAGTCATTTTATATTCAAATTCATTATTTCTTAATATTGCTTTAAATAGTATCAAAGCAAAGCATAGTTTAAATTGTGACTGAAAAGATAAAAGTAAATATTATGTCATTTTGTGATTTACTCTGTGTAATTTTAAAAGTAGCACATGTTAGGGAGTAGTTCTGTAACATGTAACAAACATATTTGACACATACGTTTATGTTTTGGTATGATCTTGTATCAACAAAAGTTTGTTTTAGAATAGAGAGAAGCTCCTAGTTCCAGATTCTTTCTGTAAATCAATTAGTCATACTAATTTTTACTGCCCAGTAACAGGAGAGATATCTGGGTTATTGAAGCAAGTTTAGATTGATCACCTCTGGGTGGAACTTTCTTTCCAAGTCCCTCTATAAATCAAGTGCACACCCTTGTCCTGAATTATTCCAGAGCCATAATCCTCATAACATAATTATAGTATGTAGATCAATGAGGGAAATGGAAATTGCTCTCAACTTACTGTTGAATAAATACTGAGATTATCACCTTATTTTCAATTATAGATTTTTTTCCCATAAATTCAGTAATCATAGAATCTTTATGAAGAAAGCAATTGCAAATTCACTACCACCATTAAGTGAAGAATTGCCTTTACATGGGGTAGGAGGTCTCTCAAAAGAGTGACTCTGCTCATTTAGGAACTCTAAACTGTTTAAACTACAAATGCATGTGGATACCATAGGAATCTTAAGCAAGTTCATTGTAACTATGCTATTATTTCCTTAGCTTTCTAAATTCTATCTAGATCTAAAACAAACAGCAGCAGAGAAATATTTTAATTATAAATCTGACTTCAGCACACATTTTTGCTTTAGTTGCTTTCTTTGCTGTGATTTTGAGTCAATTACCTATATTTTGTTTCATAATGGAACAGAAGTCAAATCCTCAGAATTCTGTCCCTTAATCTTTCTTCATTTAGAGTTGTCCTTTGACTTAAGCAGGGAGGTTCACAAATTTGTACTGTAAGTTAAATTTGATAAGCATATACCTAAAGATTTAATTCTTTGATAGGGTCACAAAGAGTCAGACATGACTAAAGTGACTTAGCAAGCAAGGTATTTAAATATGTCTACTTTAAAAACTTTGAAAGACAAATATCATATGATATTATTTATATGTGGAATCTAAAATATGATACAAATAAACTTATCTATGAAACAGATTCATAAACAGAGAAAACAAACTTGTGGTTGCCAACCAAGAGGGGTTTTCAGGGAGGGATGGATTGGAATTAATATATAAAAACTATTATGTATAGAATGGATAAAAAACAAGGTCCTACAGCATAGCACAAGAAATTATATTCAATATCCTGTGATAAACCATAATAGAAAAGAATATGAAAAAGTATGCATATGTGTGTATAATGCAATCACTTCGCTGTACAGCAGAAATTAACACCTTATAAATCATCTATATTTAATAAAGTAAATTAAAAAATATATATATACAAGCCCTATAATCATACAATTCCCTCATAAGTATATGCCCTAGAGCAGAGGTCAGAAAACTTTTTCTGAAAAAGGCAAGATAGTAAATACTGTCAGTTTGGCAGGTCATGCAGTCTCTGTTGCAACTATTTAATGCTGCATTCATAGCTAAAAGCAGCCACAGACTATATGTAAACAAATGGGCATGGCTATATGCCAATAAAACTTTACAAAAACAAGGGATGGGTCAGATTTAGATCAAGGGTTATAGTTGGTCAACTCCCACCATAAATACTCATGCAGATGTGTACCAAAATATGGGTATAAGATGATTATATCATTTGCAATAGCTCTGAAATGGAAACAACCCAAACCCAAAGTCCATCAACAGGAAACTCAATAAATAAACAGTGGCATGTGAATGATAGAATATCAAACAGCAAATCCAATGACCTCTGTGTACATATAACAACATTTTTTAAGATTTATAATTGAATCTTAAATGTTCAGCAAAAGTAGCCAAGACACAAAGGAATATATGTTGTATTACCTATGACTTGTTGAAATTAAACCGTATTATCTTGGAAGGCTTTCACATAAAGCAAACCAGCAACCACAATGAAAGTCAGAAGACAAGAAGCTGTGGTGACCAGGACGGGTTTGCAGTGGAGCCTCAGGTGCTTTCGCCATCCATTTTTTACTTACCTGATGGTCACATAGACACTATTCAATGTTTTATAAATGTTGTGCATTTGGGTTTTTATGTGTTGTTCTGCATGTGTGTAAATTCCATAAGAAAAATGAGTTTTTTAGTATTTTCCATCTATAAAATGCTATAGACATGACAGGTATTAAAAAAAAAAAAAAAAAAAAAACTTTGAAACAGCATCATTGCACTTCTTAAAATATTTAAGCAATATTACATTAAAAAAAATAATGCCCTTGAACATTATTTGTGTCTTAAAGGGAAAGAAATCAGACGTAAAATGTGTTATAAAGAAGTTTTTTTGTGTGATTTTTTTAACCATGAAGTTTATATTTGAGAAAAGGTTCAGTTCACAAAGATCATTCTATCTATAAGATATACCTAATTTTAACTGCAGAAAAAAAAAAGTCACAGGAATGATACAAAATTTACCTAGGAAAATAGGGAACATTTGTCACAGAGAGACACTGGAAATCCATACCTGCCTTTAAAGAGATATCAGCATGTTGTGGCAAAGTCATCAAATTTTTTTAGGAAGATGATCAGACTTCTTACAGTTGCTATATATCTCAAATTCCTCTACCATTTCCACTAGAAGAACTTATAAATCTCCCAAATCTATGTTCAAGCCACTCTAGCCCTATACTCTTTTGAAAAAATCTGGTTAATTCTAGCTTCAAATGAGGAGAAGGACCCCTTGTAAGCAAAAAATCAGGACTATTATCTTTCGGATTACATGAAGACATAAAGGGAAACACTTTGACCTGGGCACTGAATCCAGTTAAAGAGGAGTCAGATAGTGAAGCAGTTGGCCCCTCTTTCAGAAGTCTCTTTCCTGAAGTTCTCTTTGCCTGAGATCCATTGGAATGAAAGTTTCTGTGAGGTGACAGGCTGCTCTTTGTTGCCTCCAACACTTGGGCCTCTTCTCAACACGGGCCAGTGTTTCTGTGATATTGCATCTTTAAAGACCCTGGTGTTGTCTTAATATCTCTGGCAAAGAGTGATCTGTATGCGAAATCTAGTGAAGTGCTTTGAACAGCTGGGCCCTAAACCCTGGGGCCTACTGAGTGTGGTTGAGCTTCCCTAGCAAATCACCGAGTCTCTGATTCTAAGAGTGTGACTAAGAGTTGTTTACAGTCTTACTTGCTATTTTTCTAAGAACCAGGGACCACAAGTTGAATATTTTTAGAAGTGTTTCATCTTTCAGACGTGATCATTCCTGCTCGGCATATTCACCTACCTCTTTAAAAAAAAAAAAAAAAAAAATCAAAGGGAATTCCCGTGGGAGTAGCACTGCCTCTGCCAATTTCATTTCTCACTAAAGCCAATCAAGAAAAGATTGTGTCATCCTTTATTTCTGAGCAGAGTTCTCTCTTCCTGACCATGGTCTACTTAGCCAATTATCGTGAACATACAGCTCTTTAATAGATTTAATATCAAGGCTAACAATCTGTCCCTAAGGAATTGGCTCATGTAGAAACAATCCTGAAGACTTGTTTTTTAAGAAAGGTAGCAAAAGTTTCTTTCTGTAAGGAAAACATCCCCTCCAAGCTTCGTGCACAGATGTGTTTTCTAATTATGTGTGAGGAACACCCAGCAACACCTCACACCTGTTGTCAGTGGGGGAGGGCCCATTGGTGCTGAAGTAGTGACCGGGGTCAGGTGGTTCAGATCAGAAATATCAGGTGTACACGCCTCAGGCCAGTCTCACAGGCAGCCTCTGTTCTCCCAAATCTAGCTGAGAACAGAATGTCAGCGATGCGCAACCTTGAGGAAGCTAGTTCTAACAGTGCTGTGTACCCAACTTTACTGGAAATTGCCCAGGGAAGCCTGTTTCAACAGGACTTCTAGCTGCAGTTGTAGGTCCCAAAGGTTCAAGGGAGCCTTTGAACTTGGGGATGCCTGTCATTCCCAGGTTTTGAAAGCATCTAAGAACTTCTAGCTGCCAGTCACCAGGAAACAGAGAAAGGAAGTTACTAAGCTAACTCCCTTTAGCCAGAATTTATTGCAGGTCGTGTTTTCCCCTGCCTTTTTCACACATTTGGAATGCAGCGCGACCACAGGGAAATCTATCCCTCTCAATGTATTTTGAATCTTTCTTTCTGATCCTTGCTTCATGGAGTTCCCAAATCTCCGAAAATGCCTGCCTTTTAGTTATTCTTGATAGGAGAATTTGTATAACCACAACCAGCTCATAGACATCCATGTAGATTAATAGACACGTCATATAACAGGTTCACCTTAACCCTTACCCACAGTTCTAGTGGAGTACACAGCCTCCGCACCGCATGGCGTGGTAAAAGAACCCAAGAACAGGAATCTGAACCCGGACGATGAGGCCACCCTCCACAACCGCTCCTTGAGGAGTTTTCTAACTTCTCTAAGCTCTGGTTTCCACATCTACAAAAGGGCCATAATAAGACATGCCCTGAACCTCAAGAGGCAGGCATATGAGTCAAAGGAGATCGTTTATTTCAAAGCACTTTGTGAAAAGCGGCACATTACAGAGTGAACAATTGGTTTTTGAAGAAAATACTGATAATTCTGGGGCTTTCCCAGATTTGGGTTGTCTATTTTTAATATATCCCATCTCTTGAGCCTTTTGCCTCTACAAGATTACATAATCTTCCTCTCTGGGTGATGTTTATACACAGAAGAAGGGAAGCACCTGATAGAGGGAAATAGGAAAGATAATATTTTCCTCTCCATTCTCACTCCCTGAGCGGGCATGGCCCAATTGACAGGGCAGAATAGAAACATGCAGTGCACATATACTGCAGAAATTCCTTCATGCTTTTGAGCTTATTTTAAGGAAAAAAAGAAAAATTAAAGCATTGTGGGAAACCTCCTGTTGTGAGGAAGGAGACCCATTGCTAGAAACAGGAATGGAATATGTACTAATGGGGTAAACCAGTAAGAGGCAGTTAGACAGTATTTTTAAAGCTCCTAATGTGCTAAATTCCATGGAAGATAGATAAGATATAGGAAACATGATTCTTGACCTCAAGAGTTATACAATTAAGCGTGGCAAATCCCTCTGACTTTACTGACCAGACAGTGGCCAATAAAATGATTGCTAAAGAGCAAATGGACGTTTGTTTTAAGTTTTATTATATATAACTTACGAGTTAGTTGGACCTCCTAAGTGGCTCAGACAGTAGAGAATCCGCCTGCAATGTAGGAGACTGAGGTCTGATCCCTGGGTCAGGAAGATCCCCTGGAGAAGGGAATGGCAATACATTCCAACATTCTTGCCTAGAGAATCCCATGGACAGAGGAATCAGGCAGGATACCGTCCATGGGGTCACAAAGAATTAGACATGACTGAGCAACTCACACACACACGTGAGTTAATTATGAATGCAACAAAGAGATATGACTGCTAAATTTAACAATGCAGTTTTATAATATTAGTTATGCTTGGCTGTAATCTTTGCATCATCTTAAAGTCATCTTATAACATCCCCTTGTTCATTTAAATGGTCAGTAATTTGATTTTATCTTTCAACTATTTGTATTATGCTTCTTGCTGTTTGAGTTTCAAAATATTTAATTTATTCTCCCAACAATTCTTTCTAAATAGCTTATCTAAAAAGATGCTTTGAAGAATCTAAAAATTTCAGCTTTTGGTTTTCAAGGGTATTTCATTCTACAACTTTCTCTGAAGATCTAGTATTTATCCTTACTTTCTGTTTTCAAATATTCATAAACCCAAAAAGAATGTTGTGAATTCTGATTTTTTTAAAACAATGAAAAGCTGGAGAAATAAATATTAAAAAGTACAATTTTCCTTGAGAATAAGACCAAAAGTAAAGCTTGCCAAAAACACTACCTTATCTAAAAAAATAAATATAATGTCATTCATTAATAATGGAAAGAAGAAAATAAAACAAAATTGTAAAATCTGAATGGATAGAGTATGCCTGAAGAGGTTGTGTAAAATAAAGATAAATTTGCTTTAGTTAATTATGAAAAGATGCTATTATGTTATTATAGAATGAAATGATCCAGTATTCTTACAGAGGAAATATATAATGCAAAGTCAAAATGAAAGAGTTTAAATACTCATGAGTAAAGTATTAGAAAAATTTTTTAAACTTTATATTCAATATAATTTAAATATATATATATAGTTGTAAAGAGAAGAAACTCAGAGCACAGTCTCCTAATGGGATTAGAAGACTGAAAATCCAGGGAAATGAAAGCTTATGAATGATGACAAGGATTCTTTGGATACAGTAAAAATGGGAAATAAAGAAATGATTAAATATAAAAGTCACAGTCCCCACTTGTCAAGAAAAGGTACAATTTCATGAGAGTTAGTATTACATTTTTCTATTTATTTGATTTAACTAAACTTTGGACTTGCATTTAGAGGAAGTAGAAATAGAAGTGATCATCTTTTGGAGAGAAAGCGAAGCTCATTGGCTGAAAATCAGTTCTGATCCAAGAAGGAAACATGGGAGCTTCCTGAACTTACCTCCTCCAAAAGACACATGGAACCTACAGCTACACATATATAGAAAATTCTTCTAAAGGAAATCTAGAAACTAGCAGAGCAACTCCTATGCATTGAGCAAATGAGAAATTACCTCCATCACCCATATGAACACTAATAACCACCCATCTCCCAGTCTCTCCCGGGAAGGGCCCTAACTACTTGCTCTCCCAGCTCTTTCCTGAGGGCCAAATTTCCATCAGCGTATGTCAAGGTGCTGACTGGGATCCTCCCCTTTGGAATACTGACAGGTCTTGGCACATCCTCAACATACTAGAGCCACAAAAGCAAGGAAGGAATCTTGGACAATCACAACTGTTTAGGAGACAACCAAGGGTTAGGTCTAGGCTGAACAACAAGGTTCATCTCCTACATGAGACCACCCTATCAAGACACAGAAAAGTGGCTGTTTTATCTCATGAGTAGAAAACAACACAGAGTTGAAAGGAAAGTGAAAAAAACAGAGGAATGTTTCCAAAACAAAAGAAAAAAAAATTCCAAAAAACAGAACTTAATGAAACAGAGGTAGTAATTTACCTTACAGAGTTCAAAATGAGAGTCATAAAGATGATCCCTCATGTCAGGAAAACAATGCATAAACAAAACAAGGATTTTAACAAAGAGATAGAAACTATAAGAAAATACCAAACACAAATCACTAGCAGGCTAGATCAAATGGAAGAAAAAAATCGGTCAAATAAAAGGCATACATATAGCAGGTAGGTACATGAGGAAGTGCTCAACAATACTAATCATCAGGGAAATACAATCAAAACCACAATGAGATATTACCTCTCATCTGTTAGAATACTATCATGAAAAAGACAAGAGATGAATGTTTCAAGGATGTGGAGAAAAGAAAACCCTTATGCACTATTGGTGGCAAAGTAAATTGGTACAGCCACTGTGGAAAACTATATGGAGATTCCTCAAAAAATTAAAAATAGAACTATTATATCCTACTTCCAGGTACATATCCAAAGGAAATGAAGCAGAATCTCAAAGAGGTATCGTCTCACTTATATTCGTTGCTTAGACCCCATGTCTAGAAATTTTATTTAATTTTATGAAGCACATCTGGAGTTAGAGATTTTTCCAAGTTCCAAGGTGATAGCAATGTACAGCCACATTTGAGAATTAGTGACACAGGAAAAAAATCAGTTAATGCTTGTTTACATGAGTACAATAAGCTACCTTAGGACAATCAAGTGCTCAATTTACTCTCTCAATTTATTTTCCAGCTGGGACTAAAATTATTGACCACAGCATGTTTATGCAACTGGTAACACTGATTCCAATTAATGTAACAGTGAGTTTCCTTCTCTCATTTCTTTCCACAGGGTTACACAGTAGTTTCTAATATTCTGAACAGGTATCCCAATTAATGTGAATTTACAAAGATAAATATCAACAGAAAGTGAAAAGTGAAAGTGAACGTCACTCAGTTGTGTCCGACTCGTTGCAACCCGATGGACTATACAGACCATGGGATTCTCCAGGCCAGAATACTGAAGTGTGTAGCCTTTCCCTTCTCCAGGGATCTTCCCAACCCAGGAATCAAACCCAGATCTCCTGCATTGCAGGCAGATTCTTTACCAGTTGAGCCACAAGGAAAGCCCAATATCAACAGAGTTGGTGGTTAAATATGCCAATGTATCTATTTGTTGTGGTTTCCAGTTCTATCCTTTGAAACTCACTGTAGCCACCAAGAACAATTAATAATGGGAGTCTTCTAGCAATGGGGGAGACCTGGGTTCAATCCCTGGGTGGGAAAGATCTCCTGGAAAAGGAAATGGCAACCCACTCCAATATTCTTGCCTGGAAAATCCCATGGACAGAGGAGCCTGGCAGGCTGCCCTTGATGGGGTCACAAAGAGTTGGATACAACTGAGGAGCTAACACATACACACACATCTACTAATTAATGTTGTTTGTTCAGTCTCTCAGTTGTGTCTGACTCTTTGTGACCCCATGGACTGCAGCCCGCCAGGCTTCCCTGTTCTTAACCAACTCCCAGAGCTTGCTCAAACTCAAGTCCATTGTGTCAGTGATGCCATCCAATCATCTCATCCTCTGTCGTCCCCTTCTCCTCCTGCCTTCAAACTTTCCAAGCATCAGTGTCTTTTCTAATGAGTCAGCTCTTCACATCAGGTGACCAAAATAGTGGAGATTAGTAATAGGCATCAAATTTATTATGTGAGATTTTCAAATAATTTTAATATTCTTGGAGATAATAATGTTCTTTATGTCAAGCAGAAAGCTTACCTAGTCAAATTAACTTTCAACTAATGAATAACAGTTGAGAATGTTATAAAATCTTTGAGATGTAACATGCCTCAGAGGTCATCTAATAATAACCCTGACTTTTTCATAAATGGAAAATTAGTCTCAGGAGATGACATAATTCGCCTATTACCACATGTTCAAATTAGTAGAGAAAGCCCGGCTCGAATGGACACCTTCTGTTTCTCAGACCTCTATTTCTTCTGTAATAGAATACATTCCCTTGAAGATTTCAAGCACAATGTGTAAAAAATTAGTTGCTGGAATCAAACAGTTCTGTAAGCCTAAAAGCAGTTTAAATACCTTGATGAAACTATCACAACATTATTAATTGGCCATACTCCAATACAAAATATTTTTGGTGTTAAAAAAAAAAAACAGCTAGAGGAAAACAAATGATTTCTTAAAACCGTTAGACTTCTTGTAGATAAAACAGATTAATACTAGTACTAAAGTAAAGTGACTAGCATTTAAATTTCTCAAAAACTTGCATTAAATTTCCCCAACAATATTTCCATTAATTGAATGTATTCTTTAAAATTGTTGATTGGACTTGTTAATTACCACTTCTTAAGGAAGATATTTCTTAAGTATACCTCTGCTTTGGATCAAGAGTTTTAATATTCCACCTATCTCATAGGAGGCAGAGAAGCCTGTCCAAGGCTCAATTTCCATTTATGGAACAGAGTTCATTAAGAATGGCTTTCATCCATGGAACAGCTTACACAGCACTATGGTGGGGCCACTCTTTATTGTATTTTGGAGGGTTCTCAAGTTCTCACCAATGTTCAGGCCAGTGTGGTTAGACTCTGAGCTCCTATTTTAGTTACTGTTGCCTTCCCTTTGCCCCATATGTCATTATTTTTGGCCTTAGTTAAATCTTCTGGACAAATATTACCATATTTACAACTTCATATTGAAAACCAAAAATTCTAGTCCATGCAGCTGCCTTCGCAAGCCTTATTTGATCCTTCCGGTGACTATCTTTCACTGGGAGAATCCCAGAACAGTACGGGACCTTGTCTCTTTACGAATCTCTAAAATTTCAAACCTAGAAAACTGTCTTCTATTTCCTTTATATACATCAGTGCAGGAAATTCTACGGCCTCCCATGTTAGACATCACTGTGTGTGGTGCTATTTCTAAAGACATGGTTCTGTTTCTCTAATATACTTTCCTTGCTCTTCACTGACTCCTTCAATTATTATAGGAAATAAGTAGATCTATTATAAAAATGAAGTTAAAGACTCGGTCTTATTTTCTTTGTTTTATTTTGTTTTGTTTTCCAGAACAGTCAGCCTCCAAGTCTCTTTCTTATATTCTATTTTAGTTATTGGTGGCTTCCTTTGACCCATTATGTCATCCTTGCCTCAATTTAATTTTCCTGGCGTCCAAGACCTGAGTTTGAATTCCAGCTACACCGTTTCCTAGCTGTGAGATTCTCAAAAATGTATTTATTTGAACTTCATAATTCCAGGGTTCCTATTACACAAATGGAACTAATCATAGTACCAATCTCAATGAATTATTATTAGGGCAAAATGTAAAACATATAGCACGGTGTCCAGTACAAAGTAATAAGTTCAAATGTTATTTTTATTGTTTGTACAATTGAAGAAAATTGCAATGATGAAGAGTACTCAACAAGTAAAGTGGGAGAAAGGGATCAGCTCCAATTCTGACTTCTATGACCAGTGAAAACTTTATTTTCTGATCCAATGAGAAAAGGATTCCAAGATTCCTTGTTAATTGTCTTCCATCACAACAATAAAAAAAAAAAAAAAATTTGACAAAATGACAAAAAAATGACAAAAAAAATTTGTCATTGGAATCAAACAGGTCAATGCTATTCTGAGTTTAATGCACGTTGACTCCACAATATTCAAGCACAGATTATACTGTGCTAGCTACATGTTTTTGAAGTAACAAGAAGTTAGCATGGGATGGTAGAAAGGGGTAAAATGCTATCAGCAGCTCTTATTTTTAGAAAATCATGTATTTTACTCAACATCTTTGTCTTTACTGAAGAACATTAATTTCTGGCTCTAAAAATATTGTTCTCAGGACATATTCTCTCCTCTGCCCAAAGTGTTTAATGAATGTACGCAGTAGCATGTTGTATCCAAATGGTACAAATGACAATACATTTCTAGGTTATCCTTTTCTGGGGGAACAAAAGAACTAGTACATTAAGGACTCAGATTCCACTATTCACTTTATAACCTCAATAGGAAATTTCTATATATTTTATATTCTTAAGATCATATAATGCTTGACTAAAAATTACCCTTGGGCAGTAGGACACCATTATACTGCACTTTGCTCCTTACGTTTGTGAAATTCTACATGGCTTGACATCTTCCACATTAGAGGGTTTTGACATGACAGATATCTTCATCATGATTTGAATTCTACCACAAACATGTTTACACCATTCCTTTGCTGAGAGATCGTTTGAACAATTACAAAAATTTGATGTGTCTGTTTGTTTTCTTACATTCTTCATAAAAAAGTAAAAGCCTCAAATAGGAAGCAGAGAAGGCAATGGCAACCCACTCCAGTACTCTTGCCTGGAAAATCCCAGGGACGGGGGAGCCTGGTGGGCTGCTGTCTATGGGATCGCACAGAGTTGGACACGGCTGAAGCGACTTAGTAGCAGCAGCAGCAAATAGGAAAATAAAGTGAAAGCTTCTTTAATTAGAGATTAATTTAATTAATTAGAATCGATTAGCCTAAAACATAGATGATTTCTCAATGAAATGTGACACAACCATATTAAGTTTTTACCTAAAACAAAAATTAAAAAGAACATCTGAGAAATAGTGCAGAAAATCAAACTAGAGAGTGGTTAGTCTGTAAGACAAAATAATGAAACTTCTTTTATAATGCAACAGAAGTAGAGGTTGCATCAGTTCAAGATGAGGTCAGAAGTTCAAGAAAAGAGATAAAAATAAGATTTAGGTGGGATTCAATTTAGCGAATGAATGGAGAGAATAAAAATTTAGAGTCTCTCCTGATGGATATTCAAGCATCAAAATATTCTGGCACTTTAGGTCAGAGAAGTTCAGAGGTGATGTGCAAAGGAGACAGTTTGACAGGTTTACCCAGGTGTTGGAAGCTTTGACGAAGAGTTTGAAATCTCTTCATTGGTGAATTTTTAAGTAATGCAAGTAGAAAAAATTCACAATGATTGATAGCTTTGCTGTCATAGTTAGGGTGAAATAGTTGCCAACATCAAGAGGAGACCAAAATAAAGAAAGCACCATACATTTCTATAAAGTTTCCCAGGTTACAAAAATGTTCAAATACACTATCTTACTTGAGACTCTCAAAGATTCTAAAGTAGGTATGACAAGTGTCACTTTTCCAATTTTATAAGCAAGAAACTGAAACTTAGAGAGTTTTGTAAGGTAAGAATTATAATCAGAACTCTGATTCAAATTGCTTTTGACTTAAAGTCTTAAGTTCTTTCCAATATTCTCTGTAGGAAGAGAGGTGCAGAACTTCCACTTTTCCAAAACATCTATGTCTTCACCAACTCAAAAGTTCCCTAATGTATCTCCATGTGTATATTTTGGAGTATTTGGCAAAAGTATAGACCTGATAAGTGGGCCTCAATAGACTTCATAAATTCTGGAGAAATACTCCTTTCTCTTTCTCTACCACCCCCTCCTCTGAGTAAACAGTACACCCATCACTCAAAGGCTCTGGAAACTGGAATGTCAATTGTTTCATGTTTCCATATGGCAGAGACATTTTAAAATCCAGTTCAGACCTGGCTGATTCTAGGACTTCAATTCTACTCTTTTCTCCAAAGCAGGAACCAGAAAATATTCTGTTATAGTCACAAGAAAAAGGAGAATAAAAAGGAATAGAGTCTTCCAAATGTATGTTCATACTCACAGGATTGTCTGTGTATGTACTGTGTGTGTTTTATACGTGTATGTAGGTATGTGATACGGCACACACTATTAGATAAAACAGTAGATAAATTCCAACTACCTAAAAGTAGTGAGGCAAATATATAGGATGCCATTGTGGTGAAATTTATAAGAAGGAAACTACTAACTAGCTGAACACACTTTTCTAAAACTTGCCAAGTATATACGCCAAAGCCATTTAAAACATTTAATAAACTAAAAAAATGTACTTAAATTGATTAAAATATTTTACTTGCCTGACAGGAAAACACACACACAGGCACACACACACACATAATTAAAGCTTGAAGGTTTTCACTTGCTCTTTTCTGGATTAGCTTACATTTACTGAGATGAAAGTTACATATACCTGTTCTTCATTCCTACTTGAAAAAGCATGATATTGGATTATTATAAAGCTCAATTACTACCATGTTAGATGAAGTAGATCTTATTGCTTCACACTTTAAAACTCTAATAAAAGTCTCTTGAAAAATAAAATTCATATGAGTATAATTTGGAATGGTTCACAGACATTCTGCCCAGGTAAAAACCTCAGGCGAGAGTGAGAAGTGTTCCAAACAGCTTCCCAGAAATACTCATGCTCAGGCAGACTACATCCTGAAATTATGACAGGGTCAGCATACCTGTTATGCTTTTCTCGTTAAAGAAACTAGTGCAAAATATCTATATTTCCCTTTCGGGCCACACAGAAATATCCGGTTTCTTAATAGAACTGTCTAATTTGCTATATCTTAAATTATATTATGAGGCAGATTTCCATTTCATATCCTTAAACTTTTGATATACTTCAAACTGAGAAAAAGGAATTTAAAGAGATTTTTTGATGAAGTTGACACCTTCATCCCTATAATTTCATAAGGTGATTATTTTTTGCTTCAAGGAAAAAATAGAGGAATTATATAAGAGTTGCTGTTGTTTAGTTGTTTAGTTGTGTATGACTCTTTTGCAACCCCAGGGACTGTAGCCCACCAGGCTCCTCTGGCCACAGGATTTCCTAGGCAAGAACGCTGGAGTGAGTTACCATTTACTTCTCTAGGGGAATCTTCCCAGCTCAGAGATCAAATGCATATCTCCTACACTGGCAGGCAGATTCTTTACCACCGAGCCATCAAGGGAGCTCATATAAGAATTTTATATATGTGCAAATAATATTTTTTTTTACTTTTGGTAAGACTCATGCCCTTCATTTAATTGGTAAGAAATATGAAAACAATCATTTTGATGATCCCGTATATTTAATGACTGATTAAATGGTGAATTCCCAATTTCAGGTAAATTCTCACACTCTCTAACTTTTGAGTAAATAAGATAAGGATTAGTAATATTTAGTTTTAACATAGCTCCCAAGTGATGGATTAGTCATAAACTGTGATATTTATTCAAATTCTTGGAGTGGAAACTTTGATTCATCTATATTAGTTTAATATATTATCTGTATTGACCTCAAGGTCTTACTAAGGAATACAGACGGCATAGAGTTCACAGACCCACTGAATCGGACTCCAAGGTATGGAATCTGGAATCAGCGTTCTCAGGAAGCTCCCCGTGTTTTTTTAATTCACAGGAAATTCGACAGACCTCCTTCATGGGAGAGTCCTTCCAGTCCTATGGTTTTATGACTCCGGTTTGTGACTAATCAGCCTAAATTTTAGTTGGTAGACCACACAACTCCCTGCCAAACTTTCTCCACCAAATATAGTGAGCGGACAGATGCCCAAGTGGCAGTGGTCTGTGTGTGTGCCCATTCTGAAAGCAGCTGGGCCCGGGGGCCTCAGCCCCTGCTGTCTGGAGCTGGGCAGCAGGTGCTGGGATGGCCAGCTGCTCTCACAAGGCGTGCCTGACAGCTCTGCTTACCCAGGTCTTGGATTTTCCCTTGGGTGGCCTTGCTTTTGTGGGTGGTCCAGCTCAACTCAAATCCTAGGGAGTGCATTCCAAAGCTGAAATACCCGGCCGCCCCGAGCCTGCAGAGAGCACATGCATGTGTTTCATGTTCATAAATATGTATTCCCATATTGGACTGGATGACTGCTTAAAGTCCCTCCCAGCCTTAAATACTTTGTATGTATATTTCTGCCAAATTATTATACAGAATGTCCTCTTGCATGATTTTTAATTGCAGATGAAGATGGCCATGGTCCAACTGTCTCTGCTCTCTCTAAACCCTCTTCAGTTTTTCAAAATTAAGCCTATTTTTAGGAATAATACTTAAAAAAGGCAAAATCTAAGTAACTCCAGAACACTACCAAATTTCTTTTCTCTGACAGTTGCTTAACACTACTTACATTTAAGCAACCGTCACAGAAAAGAAAATTTTGTGATAATACACTTTTCATGTGTAAGGAGCATAAAAATTTATAAAAATGTGGAAGGAGGAAGAAAATCCACCTTTTTGCAAGACAGCGGTTTTAAATTATTATTCTAATTTTCCTTTTTTAAAAATATAGGTAGCAAATTAATATATACTATAACTATATGATAGCATATTAAATGTGTAAAATTACTACAAAATTAGATTTAAACTTAAAAGTGATATTTTTAGTATATCAAATTTAAATACTCTACCTTTGTATTATCTTCATGGTTCTTTTCTTCTTGAAGTAATAAAGATGAAAAACTACACAATTTGATATTGTCAGATAATCTTTTGTTAAGTAGTTCTCACCACTTAAAAGTGAATTGATA
This sequence comes from Dama dama, assembly GCF_033118175.1. Lineage (NCBI taxonomy): Eukaryota > Metazoa > Chordata > Mammalia > Artiodactyla > Cervidae > Dama > Dama dama. The sequence goes on from NC_083689.1 coordinate 98,169,863, forward strand.
GCTGTCTGGTGACTTTAAAAAATAATTCAGATATTAAGGTAAAAGAATAAAGTGTGCAATCTATTAATATTTTGAGTCAACGCAGTTTTAATCTGCTTCATCGATACACTAAATAACATAACTGGTTTAGTTTGAAAAACCTTAACTTTTTAAGTAGTTGGTTATTTTTCCTTTTAAGCTTCTTATGCCTGATGGCAGTTTTTAAAACATCACAAATCTTTGAAGAAACAATAATTTTGTAAACTATAATTTTTAGGACTATATAAAATATGACAGAAATACTTAATGATTCTTTTGAAGAAGAATACTAGATCTATATGCTAGTCTGCATCAACAAAAATATTTGGAAGAAAAGGCAAAAAGTTGTAGCAGAATGAGTGATACTTTGTCTGAAATAGAGGAGATTGTATTTTGAACATTTACCATCAAACGTAAATGAGTTTGCACTTCTCTGGTAGTCCTGTGATTAAGACTTTGCCTTCAAATGCAGAAGGTGTGAATTCAATCCCTAGTTGAGGAATAAGATCCCACATGCCTTTTGGCCAAAAACTCAAAACATAAAATAGAAGCAATATTGTAAAAAATTCAATCAAGACTTTAAAAATGGTTGACATCAAAAAAATATTTTAAAAAAGTAAATGAGGTTTAATACATATATTTATATGTAAATTATAGTTAAGTTGCTAATTAATGCCATTATTTTAATTAAATTAATAGCTTACTTCCCATGTCTATAAAACCATAGCATCATTGAGATAGGCATATGCAGTTGGCCTGTATATAGGTTATAAAATGAGGAGGAAATTTGGTGGTTGGATATTTAATTTGATCAATAAGCCATGCAAAGTGAAGGGAATAAATTGGTGTGTAACTCTGAATTATTCAGAGTATCTACATTGATCCACTTAGGTGATGAGCCCATGAACTTCAATCATTTTGTGGAAATCAGAGAACTCTTGTCTGGCAAAATATGACAAAAGCAGAGCCTCCAAGTGGATGTTCCAGGTCTTACCTTTTTAGGCTCTGCTGGGCAAACTTCCCAAGTCCCTAAGCGTTTCAGTTCCGTCATGCTCCCTCTATCGACTGTATAAATGGATTCTTGTTCTGAGGAAGTTATCTCAAACATAGCCACCAAAAGTATAGACATAGATTAATATATTTCATTATGATAAAAACTATATGACATGAGATATACTGTCTTAACAAATGTTTGTGTACAGTACAGACTCTTTAACTGTAAGCATAACTTGTATGGCAGATCTCTAGAATGTTTTCAATCTCCCATGACTAAAAATCTAAGCCCATTTAACAGCAATTCTCTTAGATTCTCCCCTCTCCTGAATCTCTGGCAACCACTATTCTACTTTATGTTTCTCTGTGTGGAACTATTTTAGGTACTTCATATAAGTGGAATCATATACAGTGTGTTCCTCTGTAACTGATTTCTTCACTTACTGTAATGTCCTCAAGGTTTATCCATGTTGTAAAATATGAAAGAATTCCCATCTTTATGGCTGAATAATATTCTATCCTTTATGTATACACATTTATATGTTCAATATACCATACTTTCAATGTATAAATGTATGCACATGAAGAATAGAATATTATTCAACCATTAAAAAATAATTTCAGGGCTTCCCTGATAGCTCTGTTGCTAAAGAATCTTCCTGCAATGCAGGAGACCGCGGTTTGATTCCTGGGTCTGGAAGAGCTGCTGGAGAAGGGGTAGGCTACCCACTCCAGTATTCTTGGGCTTCCCTTGTGGCTCAGCTGGTAAAGAATCCGCCCGTAATGCAGGAGACCTGGGTTCGATCCCCGGGTTGGGAAGATCCCCTGGAGAAGGGAAAGAAGGCTACCCACTCCACTATTCTGGCCTGAAGGATTCCATGAACAGTATAGTCCATGGGGTCACAAAGAGTCAGATACAACTGAGTGACTTTCACTTTCACCATACTTTCATTATGCATTTATCTGTTGAAAGGTGCTCTGTTTATCTGTATTCTTTCATCTGTTTAAGTAGCCACCTGGTACTTTCCTTTGTCCTCTGTGGTTCACAGGAATCCAATCTATTCTGGTTCTGTCAGCACTGTGAGTGAGTCCAGACAGAAGCAATTTCCTCAGGCAATCCAACAAAAAGTTGGAATGTTGGTGGCATTCCCCACTCTCTAATTTCCACCCCGAAGGAAAGGTTGTGGACTGGGACGTTCTCTTCTAGCACTGAACTGTGCGGTCTTAGGAGAGGGCTTGATGTAGCTTATGTGAAATTGCTTTTCTTAACCACTTCAATGTAGCTGTTCCAGGCTTTGCGTTCACCTACAGCACTGAAATTTCTTAAATGGATTCTGGAATTTTCATAAAGGTGTGTTGGTCCGTATGATCTTGTTAAACCAGCATTTCTATGGGGACAAAGGCTGGGACTTTCTGGTCTTTCATCTTGCTGATGTCACGCCTTGGGCCTGAATGAATATTTACAGCATTATCTCTATTAACACATTCAATTAGTTTTTTTAAATAATCTTAAGAACCATGAAAGTTTGAAGAAAAGCATTGATTTTAAGATTTCATTCAATAGATGAGAGAATAGGGATGCTAGAAGACTTTGCTTGGGAGAAGGTCATCTATGGATATCCCCACATGTACAGTTCATTGTCCATCTTCACATAAAGCCAGTCTTGGCATACTCATAGCTTCTGTGATGTATTCTATAAAATCCCACTACTCTAGGAATAATTAGGAATGTAGGGTTCCTTTATGAGAGATGATGTGATAGAGAGACTAAAAGCAAAGGTCTGGAGCCAACAGTCTAAATTCATGTCCTAGTTTTGCTACTGGCATTCACTTATGGTGTTGACTCCCTTACGCCTCATTTTCCTCATTTTTATAATGGCAATAATAAAAATCATAACAATAGAAACTCACTTAGCTGCTGCTGCTGCTAAGTCACTTCAGTCATGTCTGACTATGTGTGACCCCATAGATGGCAGCCCACCAGGCTCCCCTGTACCTGGGATTCTCCAGGAAAGAACACTGGAGTGGGTTGCCATTTCCTTCTCCAATGCATGAAAGTGAAAAGTGAAAGTGAAGCCACTCAGTCCTGTCTGACTCTTAGCGACTCCATGGACTGCAGCCTACCAGGCTCCTCCGTCCATGGGATTTTCCAGGCAAGAGTACTGGAGTGGGTTGCCATTGCCTTCTCCCACTTGGCTGCAATGACTGCTAAAAATAATACTATTTATAAAACATTCAAAATATTGCTTGGATCTAAACAAGATGAAAAGGCACAGAAATACCCAACAGGCAAAGGAACATGAAAAATGCCCACCAAGTCAAACAAAAGAGGAGGAGATAGGGAATCTACCTGAAAAAGAATTTAGAATAATGATAATAAAAATGATCCAAACTCTTGAAAACAAAATGGAGTTACAGATAAATAGCCTGGAGACAAAGATTGAAAAGATGCAAGAAATGTTTAATAAAGACCTAGAAGAAATAAAAAAGAGTCAATTAAAAATGAATAATGCAATGAATGAGATCAAAAACACTCTGGAGGGAACCAAGAGTAGAATAACGGAGACAGAAGATAGGATAAGTGAGGTAGAAGATAAAATGGGGGAAATAAATGAAGCAGAGAGGAAAAAAGAAAAAAGGATCAAAAGAAATGAGGACAACCTCAGGGAACTCTGAGACAATGTGAAACGCTCCAACATTCGAATCATGGGAGTCCCAGAAGAAGAAGACAAAAAGAAAGGCCATGAGAAAATACTCGAGGAGATAATAGCTGAAAACTTCCCTAAAATGGGGAAGGAAATAGCCACCCAAGTCCAAGAAACCCAGAGAGTCCCAAATAGGATAAACCCAAGGTGAAACACCCCAAGACACATATTAATCAAATTAACAAAGATCAAACACAAAGAACAAATATTAAAAGCAGCAAGGGAGAAACAACAAATAACACACAAAGGGATTCCCATAAGGATAACAGCTGATCTATCAATAGAAACCCTCCGAGCCAGAAGGGAATGGCAGGACATACTTAAAGTAATGAAAGAGAATAACCTACAACCTAGATTACTGTACCCAGCGAGGATCTCATTCAGATATGAAGGAGAATTCAAAAGCTTTACAGACAAGCAAAAGCTGAGAGAATTCAGCACCACCAAACCAGCTCTTCAACAAATGCTAAAGGATCTTCTCTAGACAGGAAACATAGAAAGGTTGTATAAACGTGAACCCAAAACAACAAAGTAAATGACAACGGGACCACATCTATCAATAATTACCTTAAATGTAAATGGGTTGAATGCCCCAACCAAAAGACAAAGATTGGCTGAATGGATACAAAAAGAAGACCCCTATATATGCTGTCTACAAGAGACCCACCTCAAAGCAAGAGACACATACAGACTAAAAGTGAAGGGCTGGAAAAAAATATTTCACACAAATGGAGACCAAAAGAAAGCAGGAGTTGCAATACTCATATCAGATAAAATAGACTTTAAAATAAAGGATGTGAAAAGAGACAAAGAAGGACACTACATAATGATCAAAGGATTAATCCAAGAAGAAGATATAACAATTATAAATATATATGCACCCAACATAGAAGCACCACAATATGTACGGCAAACACTAACGAGTATGAAAGAGGAAATTAATAGTAACACAATAATAGTGGGAGACTTTAATACCCCACTCACAACTATGGATAGATCAACTAAACAGAAAATTAACAAGGAAACACAAACCTTAAATGACACAATGGACTAGCTAGACCTAATTGATATCTATAGGACATTTCACCCAAAAACAATCAACTTCACCTTTTTCTCAAGTGCACACGGAAGCTTCTCCAGAATAGATCACATCCTGGGCCATAAATCTGGTCTTGGAAAACTCAAAAAAATTGAAATCATTCCAGTCATCTTTTCTGACCACAGTGCAGTAAGATTAGATCTCAATTACAGGGAAAAAATTGTTAAAAATTCAAACATATGGAGGCTAAATAACATGCTTCTGAATAACCAACAAATCATAGAAGAAATCAAAAAAGAAATCAAAATATGCATGGAAATGAATGAAAATGAAAACACAACAACCCAAAACCTATGGGACACTGTAAAAGCAGTGCTAAGGGGAAGGTTCATAGCCTTACAGGCTTACATCAAGAAACAAGAAAAAAGCCAAATAAATAACCTAACTCTACACCTAAAGCAATTAGAGAAGGAAGAAATGAAGAACCCCAGAGTTAGAAGAAGGAAAGAAATTTTAAAAATTAGGGCAGAAATAAATGCAAAAGAAACTAAAGAGACCATAGCAAAAATCAACAAAGCTAAAAGCTGGTTTTTTGAAAAAATAAACAAAATTGACAAACCATTAGCAAGACTCATTAAGAAACAAAGAGAGAAGGACCAAATTAACAAAATTAGAAATGAAAATGGAGAGATCACAACAGACAACACTGAAATACAAAGGATCATAAGAGACTACTACCAGCAGCTCTATGCCAATAAAATGGACAACTTGGATGAAATGGACAAATTCTTAGAAAATTATAACTTCCCAAAACTGAACCAGGAAGAAATAGATCTTAATAGACCCATCACAAGCAAGGAAATCGAAACTGTAATCAAAAATCTTCCAGCAAACAAAAGCCCAGGACCAGATGGCTTCACAGCTGAATTCTACCAAAAATTTAGAGAAGAGCTAACACCTATCTTACTCAAACTCTTCCAGAAAATTGCAGATGAAGTTAAGCTTCCAAACTCATTCTATGAGGCCACCATCACCCTAATTCCAAAACCAGACAAAGATGCCACAAAAAAAGAAAACTACAGGCCAATATCACTGATGAACATAGATGCAAAAATCCTTAACAAAATTCTAGCAAACAGAATCCAACATATATTAAAAAAATCATACACCATGACCAAGTGGGCTTTATCCCAGGAATGCAAGGATTCTTTAATATCCACAAATCAATCAATGTAATACACCACATTAACAAATTGAAAGATAAAAACCATATGATTATCTCAATAGATGCAGAGAAAGCCTTTGACAAAATACAACACTCATTTATGATTAAAACTCTCCAGAAAACAGGAATAGAAGGAGCATACCTCAACATAATAAAAGCTATATATGACAAACCCACAGCAAGCATCACCCTCAATGGTGAAAAATTGAAAGCATTTCCCCTGAAATCAGGAACAAGACAAGGGTGCCCACTCTCACCACTACTATTCAACATAGTGTTGGAAGTTCTGGCCACAGCAATCAGAGCAGAAAAAGAAGTAAAAGGAATCCAGATAGGAAAAGAAGAAGTGAAACTCTCACTGTTTGCAGATGACATGATCCTCTACATAGAAAACCCTAAAGACTCTTCCAGAAAATTACTAGAGCTAATCAATGAATATAGTAAAGTTGCAGGATATAAAATTAACACACAGAAATCCCTTGCATTCCTATATACTAACAATGAAAAAACAGAAAGAGAAATTAAGGAAACAATACCATTCACCATTGCAACAAAAAGAATAAAATACTTAGGAGTATATCTACCTAAAGAAACAAAAGACCTATACATAGAAAACTATCAAACACTGATGAAAGAAATCAAAGAGGACACAAACAGATGGAGAAACATACCATGTTCATGGATTGGAAGAATCAGTATTGTCAAAATGGCTATTCTCCCCAAAGCAATCTATAGATTCAATGCAATCCCTATCAAGCTACCAAAGGTATTTTTCACAGAACTAGAGCAAATAATTTCACAATTTGTATGGAAATACAAAAAACCTCGAATAGCCAAAGTAATCTTGAGAAAGAAGAATGGAACTGGAGGTATCCACCTACCTGACTTCAGACTATACTACAAAGCCACAGTCATCAAGACAGTATGGTACTGGCACAAAGACAGAAATATAGATCAATGGAACAGAATAGAAAGCCCAGAGATAAATCCATGAACCTATGGACACCTTATCTTTGACAAAGGAGGCAAGGATATACAATGGAAAAAAGACAACCTCTTTAACAAGTGGTGCTGGGATAACTGGTCAACCACTTGTAAAAGAATGAAACTAGAACACTTTCTAACACCATACACAAAAATAAACTCAAAATGGATTAAAGATCTAAATGTAAGACCAGAAACTATAAAACTCCTAGAGGAGAACATAGGCAAAACACTCTCTGACATAAATCACAGCAGGATCCTCTATGACCCACCTCCCAGAATATTGGAAGTAAAAGCAAAACTAAACAAATGGGACCTAATGAAACTTAAAAGCTTTTGCACTACAAAGGAAACTATAAGTAAGGTGAAAAGACAGCCCTCAGATTGGGAGAAAATAATAGCAAATGAAGAAACAGACAAAGGATTAATCTCAAAAATATACAAGCAACTCTTGAAGCTCAATTCCAGAAAAATAAATGAGCCAATCAAAAAATGGGCCAAAGAACTAAACAGACATTTCTCCAAAGAAGACATACAGATGGCTAACAAACACATGAAAAGATGCTCAGCATCACTCATTATCAGAGAAAGGCAAATCAAAACCACAATGAGGTACCATTACACGCCAGTCAGGATGGCTGCTATCCAAAAGTCTACAAGCAATAAATGCTGGAGAGGGTGTGGAGAAAAGGGAACCCTCTTACACTGTTGGTGGGAATGCAAACTAGTACAGCTGCTATGGAAAACAGTGTGGAGATTTCTTAAAAAACTGGAAATAGAACTGCCATATGACCCAGCAATCCCACTTCTGGGCATACACACTGAGGAAGCCAGATCTGAAAGAGACACGTGAACCCCAATGTTCATCGCAGCACTGTTTATAATAGCCAGGACATGGAAGCAACCTAGATGCCCATCAGCAGATGAATGGATAAGGAAGCTGTGGTACATATATACCATGGAATATTACTCAGCCATTGAAAAGAATTCATTTGAATCAGTTCTAATGAGATGGATGAAACTGGAGCCCATTATACAGAGTGAAGTAAGCCAGAAAGATAAAGACCATTATAGCATGCTAACACATATATATGGAATTTAGAAAGATGGTAACGATAACCCTATATGCAAAACAGAAAAAGAGACACAGAAGTACAGAACAAACTTTTGAAATCTGTGGGAGAAGGTGAGGGTGGGATGTTTCGAAAGAACAGCATGTATACTATCTATGGTGAAACAGATCACCAGCCCAGGTGGGATGCATGAGACAAGTGCTCGGGCCTGGTGCACTGGGAAGACCCAGAGGAATTGGGTGGAGAGGGAGGTGGCAGGGGGGATTGGGATGGGGAATAAGTATAAATCTATGGCTGATTCATATCAATGTATGACAAACCCCACTGAAAAAAAAATAAATAAATAAAGGAAAAAAAATATTGCTTTGTACATGAGGAATGTTATATAGATATAGGTTAATACTATTATTTATAAAAATAGCTGCTTGAAAACATACTATAGAATAAAAATTAAATGCATGTCCATTAAAGATGCCAAGAACAAACTTAGAATATATACTGAGAGAAAATATTTTCAACACAGGTAATAGATTAAGAGTTTTTAAAAATCAATAAGAAAAAAAGAAATCTGAGAGAAAATTGAGGCAAAAGAAAAAACAATTCCCAAAAGAAGAAAAAAATGTAATTTTTATTTTTAAAATTTTTTTAAAATGCAATTTTAATAAGCATATGAAAAATTCACTGATAAATCATTATAATAGCCTGATGAATTGAAACAAAATTGAAATTCAAGTTTTCTATGATATTGGCAAACACAAAAATGATTTCCAGCATTAGCAAGGCATCTAATGTTTTCAAACATGGTGGTGTGTAAATGAAATGGCCAGGAACATTTTAGAGAAAATGTATAAAAATATAAAGTATCAAACTATAAAGTATCTTTACCTATTAAACTAGAAATCCTATCTCGAGGAAATCCTCCAGAAATGCCTAAAGTAGTCTTTATGTTTGTAAGAAAAGATATTGTTGTTCAGTTGCTCAGTGGTGTGCAACTGTTTGCAGCCCCATGGACTTCCCAGCCAGGCTTCCCTGACTTTAACTATCTCCAGTAGTCTGCTCAAACTCATTTCCATTAAGTCAGTGATGCCATCCAACCACCTCATGCTCGATTGCCCCCTTCTCCTCCCACCTTCAATCTTTCCCAGCATCAGAGTCTTCTACAATGAGTCGGCTCTTCGAATCAGTTGGCCAAAGTATTGGAGCTTCAGCTTCAGCATCAGTCCTTCCAGTGAATATTCAGGGTTGATTTGCTTTAGGATTGACTGGTTTGATCTCTTTGCACCCAAGGGACTCTCAAGAGTCTGCTCCAACACTACAGTTTGAAGGTGTCAGTTCTTTGGCACACAGCATTCTTTATGATCCAACTCTCATATCCATACATGACTACTGGAAAAACCATTAAAAAAAAAAAAAAAAAAAACCAACAGATTGACTATACAGGCATTTCTTGACAAAGTAATATCTCTGTTTTTTAATACACTGTGTAGGTTTGCCATAGCTTTTCTTCCAAGGAGAAAGCGTCTTTTAATTTTATGGCTTCAGGAACCATCTGCAGTGATTTTGAAACCCAAGAAAATAAAGTCTGTCACTGTCTCCAATGTTTCCCCATCTATTTGCTGTGAAGTAAGGGGAATGGATGTCATGATCTTAGTTTTTAAAATGCTGAGTTTTAAGCCAGCTTTTTCACTCTCTTTCACCTTCATCAAGAGGCTCTTTAGTTCCTCTTCACTTTCTGCAAAAAGGGTCGTGTTATCTCCGTATCTGAGGTTATTGATATTTCTCCCAGTAATCTTGATTGCAGCCTGTACTTCATCCAGGCTGGCATTTCGCACGATGTACTCTGCATAGAAGTTAAATAAGCAGGGTGACATACTCCTTGACGTACTCCTTTTCCGATTTTGAATCAGTCTGTTGTTCCATGTCCAGTTCTAACTGTTGCTTCTTGACCTGCATACAGGTTTCTCAGGAGTCAGGTGAGAAGGTGGTCTGGTATTCCCATCTCTTTAAGAATTTTCCACAGTTTTTTTTTTGTGGTCCACACACTCAAAGGCTTTAGCATAGTCAATGCAAGATACATGTGCATATATATTCACTGCAGCATGCTTTTAATAGGGAACATTTGTAATTAAACTAACATGGATTATCAAAGTTAAACTATGCTCCAATTATGCTATGGAATAATGAGCAACTATTTTATATATCACTCATAACATACCTTAAATACATAAAAGAAAATTCACCTATGCGGATCAAACTATTAACTCTGATTACCCTGGTTACCTCTAAAAGTGGAAATATTTTGAAGACTTTGATGTATTTTTATTATATACTATATTTTAATTTTTATCTTGATAGATTTTATTTTTTAATTATATATTTCAAAATAAAAGCAAGTTAATTTTTATTACCTATCAATCAACAGCCAGGTACAAAGCATGTATGTAATATAATTCCAAAAGGAAAACAAGATTAGTAAAATAGACACCAAATGTTGGTATTTACCACCCCTAGATACGGAAAAGCAAGTAATTTTTATTAGTTCTTACTTTATGCTTTTGTAAAATTTCCTAAGTGACTAAAATGAATTTGCATTATTTTCATATTCAGGAAAAAATGTGTTAACGTTCTTTTAAAAGTTTAATAACCCCAAACTGCATAATTAAAGACTTTATTAGAACAGAAGACTTTATGATTTTGATGTAAGTTTAGAGTGAAAATATAACTTCCTCCCACCATTTTGCCCAATTCAATGGGACCGACCCACTGTACATTCTTGTCCTCATTTACTTAGTGAACAAAAGCATAGGAGATTATAGGTAGTGACATAGAAACCTATATCATTTGTAGACCCTGGCTATTTCTGAAAAATATTGAAATAAAGCTATCACTCATTCGATGAGAGCTATGATTTAGAAAATGTGTTAAAGTCTCCATAAACATAATAAAAGAAACCTGTCAAAATCAACCTTTAAAATTAATGTTAAATAATTTGATCTATAATGTTTCAGGAAATGTATATATAACTTTTAAAATGACTGTAGGCTTTTGTTAATTCAAAAATATTAGTCTCCAAAATAATGTAGCTTTTTTCGCCTTTCAATTTTCTTTTAGATTTTTTTTTTTTATTTCATTTGGCCAAAAACTTCTGAAATTATGTCAGAATTGTAGCTTTTGGAGGTTACGTTTCAAATGACCAAATGAATCAAATCAAATTTAATATGATGTGATTTTAAAGAGGCCAAGATACTAAATTTTGAAAATTGGTATTTATTCTGGAAATATTAACTAAATATTTTGAAAAAATTACTAAGGAAGCAACCATTTTTTTCCCTTTGTACAGCTTTGTTACATTTGGCAATATTTATTTTAGATCATTTTCTATAACTATACTCAATTTAATGGATATAGATCCAAGAATTATACTATAGTGACATGGATGGGAATAGTACTGCTTATTAAAATGAATGATTCATAAATTAGCAACTCTCAATTAACACAAAATTTGAAATTTAGAGAGTAATATAAGCTTCATTTTAAACAATACTTTGGAGCCTATAAAATGTTCCTAAGCTTTAAACAAGTAACCACATTTACTGACTAAAATTTTATCTCATTTCCTGGAACCCACATATAAGGAAAAAAAAAAAACAGGAGAGACTATATAACTCATATTTAAAAAGGGAACATTGTCAGCACCCCAGTCATAATCTCAAAAACTTCCCAAATAGTCAACAATGAATGAAAATCTCTATGAACATATGTTATAAAAAGTGAAACTCTGTTCTCTCTGTATGTTCTTGACATCAAAAGTATTCATTATTGGGAGAGTTCCAACACCCTTACCAAAAAGGCAAAGTGAATCTGTTCTGCCTGGAATTCAGGGAGTAACAGAGTTTGGAGTCTGCAGCAATAATGATCTAGCTCTCATGACTCCAGAAATATTGGAAGAGGTGAATCCTTTCTTTTCCAAAAAGATTGACTCCCTTTCCCACAATAATCTATGGCTTCAAAAGAAAATAAATTGAAATAAATGGAGTCATCATTTATTTTTTGAGAACAGAGAGGGAAAATTATTGTGATTGAAAGAGAGAAGATCTAAAGCCTAACGTGTACATTGTTTTCCAAATGGCTGAAGTGAAATGAAAGCTGCTCAGTCATGTCTGACTCTTTAGGACCCCATGGACAGTCCACGGAGTTCCCCAGGAATATTGGAGTGAGTAGCTGTTCCCTTCTTCAGGAGATCTTCCCAACCCAGGGATCAAATATGGGTATCCCGCATTGCAGGCAGATTCTTTACCAGCTGAGCTATCAGGGATCCAAAGTCGTTTATCATGTTCTTCCCAACAGCAGTTTTTCTCAAACTTCAATATGCATAAAATCATCTGATTAACTTATTAAGATACGGAGTCTCATTATGATCAGAAACAATGACTAACATATACTTGATAATTATAAAGAAAAGCTAATAAAATACTTACTGATAAATTTAACCAACTTTCAAAGAACTAAAGAGCTTCTTTGCCGACATTACTTTGCCAACAAAGATCCGACTATTCAAAGCTGTGTGGTTTTTCCAATAGTCGTGTATGGATGTGAGAGTTGGACTATAAAGAAAGCTGAGAGCCAAAGAATTGATATTTCTGAACTGTGATGTTGGAGAAGACTCTGGAGAGTCCCTTGGGCAGCAAGGAGATATCCAGTTCATCCTAAAGGAAATCAGTCCTGAATATTCATTGGAAGGACTCATGCTGAAGCTGAAACTCCAATACTTTGGCCACCTGATGTGAAGAACTGACTCATCTGAAAAGACCGTGATGCTGGAAAGACGGGAGGAGAAGGGGATGACAGAGAATGAGATGGTTGGATGGCATCACTGACTCAATGGACATGAGTTTGAGTAAACTCCGGGAGTTGGTGATGGACAGGGAGGCCTGGCATGCTGCAGTCCATGGGTGGCAAAGAGTCGGACACAACTGAGTGACTGAACTGAATTGAACTGACTGAACTGAAATTTAACCAAAGATGTCAAGAGATCTCTGCACTGAATATTTCAAATTAGATGAAAGAAAGTGACAGGTACTTATGTTGCTAGATCAGTATAATTAAAATTGTTTAAATGTCCATATTAGCCAAAGTCATAAATGGATTCAATTCAATGTCTATCAAAATGCCAATGACATTATTCACAGAAATAGAAAAAAAATCCTAAAATTCATGTGAAACCACAAAGACCTTGAATAGCCAAAGTGGAAAAAGATAGTCTTTTTAATAAATGTTGCTGGGGAAACTTGTAATCACATGCAGAAGAATGAAATTGGACTCTTACCTTACAGATTCACAAAAATTAACTCAAAATGAATTTGACTTGGCCATAAACCTGAAATCATAAAACTCCTAGGAGAAAACATAGGAAAAAATTTCCTTGACCTTGTCATGATTTTGAGAATATCATACCAAAAGCACAAGTAACAAAAGCAAAAGTAAATAAGCCAGACTTACATCAAGCTAAAAATCTGCTGCACACAAAGAATTGAGCAACAAAGTGAAAAGGCAATCTAAGGAATAGGAGAAACATTTTCAAACCTCATATCTAATAAGTGGTTAATAACCAAAATATATAAAGAATTTATACAACTCAATGATTGAAAATAAATGCTAGTCATTCAGTCGTGCCAACTCTTTGCAATCCCATGGACTATAGCCTATCAGGCTCCTCTGACCCTGAAATTCTTCAGTCAAGAATACTGGAGTGGGTTGCCTTTCCGTTCTCCAGGGGATCTTCCCAATCCAGGGATGGAACCAGATCTCCTGCACTGCAGACAGATTCTTTACTATCTGAGGCACCCAGGAAGCCCTAATGAAAAATAAACAATATAAAAAAAAAAATGGTGAGAGGACCAGAATAGACATTTGGAGGTTCCTCAAAAACAAATGGAGGTTCCTCAAAAAATTGAAAATATGGCTACCCCTTGATCCAGCAATAACATTTCTGGGTATATATCCAAAGAAAATGAACTTAGGATCTCAAAGAGATATCTGCACGCTTATGTTCATTGCAACATTATTCAATTATTCAAAATAGCCAAGATACAGAAATAACCTGAGTGGCCATCAGTGGATGAATAGACAAAGATGTGAGATACACGTACACACATATAAACCTTGAGGCCATTATGCTAAGTGAAATAAGTCAGGCAGAGAATAGCAGATGCTGTAATATCTCACTTAAAGTGAAAGTCGCTTGGTCGTGTCCAACTCTTTGTGATTCCATGGAATTCTCTAGGCCAGAATACTGGAGTGGGTGCCTTTCCCTTCTCCAGGGTATCTTCCCAACCCAGGGATCGAACCCAAGTCTCCCACATTGCAGGCGGATTCTTTACCAGCTGAGCCACAAGAGAAGCCCCAGAATACTGGAGTGGGTAGCCTATCCCTTCTCCAGCAGATTTTCCTGACCCAGGAAATGAACCAGGGTCTCCTGCATTGCAGGTAGATTCTTTACCAGCTGAGCTATCAGGGAAGCCCTGATATAAGCTCACTTATGTGTGGAATCTAAAAAAGCCAAACTCATAGAAACAGGGTAGGTTAGTGGTTGTCAAGAGCTGGGGGGTAGGAAAAAGGGGGAGATGTGTCTCAAAGTGGGCAAACTTCCAGTTATAAGACAAATATATTCTAGGGGGCCAATGTAGAGTATGATGGCTATAGTTAACAGTGCTGTATTATATACTTGAAAGTTACTAAGAGTAGGTGATATATTTTTTCACCACACACATAGGTAATTATATGAGGTGATGGGAGTGTTAACTAAAAGCCTCTTGTAGAATCATTTCTCAAGAGATATGTGTATCAAATCATCACACTGTATACCTTAAACTTACAAAATGTTATATGGAAATTATATTACAGTAAAGCTAGGAAAAAAGAAAGAAGTTAGAAATATACCTCCTTATCTTTGATTAAATTAATTTATATTATTACTATTAATAATATTGAGTTATTCTTCCAGTGTTTCTAATGTAATGAATCTTGTTCTAGGATCAATATTTTCCACTTATCATGTTAATAGTTAATACGGGTGTCCTTGGTGGCTAAATTTCCTTACAGTCTTTTGGTATAAAAGTGGTGAACAGTTTTGAAAATGGCAATTAGTTGTTCAGCCTGTACCATTCTTGGCCATTAACCGCATAGAAAAGTGTTTTAATTATGCTTGGATAACTTCCTTTCAAGAGAAATGTTTTAAGACTTGGTAAAAACACTTTCTGTCATTTCTAAAATGCATATGCTCATAGAGAATATGCTTGTGTTTGCCAGGTAGTATACAGATTCTTGTTAAGTTTCATGGTAGCCTTTTAAAAGCCAATACAGTGAATGAACAACTTGACTTTAATTCTGACCTTAACCAACTCTGGCTATATATAAGTACCTTCATCTCTGAAATGAGAATAATAAAACATTTACCCCAAAATCTCTAAAAGAAGTTTATAGGCTATACATTGTGAGGGTACCTAATGTGTCTTAAAAAAAGATAAAAATAGATTACTCATTTTAGATTTAAGAATTAATTTATATTTTGACCAAAATTTTTTCAAAGCACAGTAAAAAAGATTCAATGAACTGTCTTGTAAAACTTTAAAGACAGTGCAGGCTTACTCATTTGCTGGTCTAAGTGGAAGAAAATTCAAAATTTAATAAACTGATACACTGTCAAGAAATGAAACATTGATTAAAATTATTTAACAAATATTATATCATTAAAAACTACTCAGGAGTTATGAAAGTATTAGATATTATTTGTCTCACATAAACTCAAATTCTCATCTTGGCTTTTTTATGACTTAACATTTAAATCACTTAAAAACCCAAAAGGCTGAAGAATTTTTAATTGTAAAATAAAAAAGTCATTATATTTTCTTCTAAAAATCATGTCACACCTAGTATGTTTCTTACAATATACCATTTTTTGGTGAATGATCTGATTGATGAGGAGTTATCTTCTTAATCAGGAAAAAGGATACAATATTTGATTATGGCACAAAGGCAAAAAGAGAAGTTCCTTTTTGAAAGTTTAAAGTTTTTATTTGAAAGAATTTTCTACTTGATAATTTATATGATTGATTTTAGCCAAGTCAAACATCCCAGGTTAGTAAAATTTAATATTTCATTGAATAATGAAACATTTAAACAGTTAAAGATATTTATGCTGAGAAAACATAATTCTTTTCTAAATTTTGGTAAAAATAAGATTTTTCTTTAAACCCTACTCTTGATCTTCTACAAAATAAAGCAACAAGCATGAAAACCTTATTTTTTTTTCATTTATATATTTATACTATACAGTTCACACAATTTCCCATAAATGTGTTGATGTCACTACACACACACACACACTATAAATTCAGGGAAAAAATAGAGGAGATAAATATAACAAACATCTAGAATAATGTCACAGCCTAGACCAAAATAATAATAATGAGTGAAAGCTTTTTTTGAAGACATAGGTGGCGTTATTAGTAAAGTGCTCACCTGCCAGTGGAGGAAACATAAGAGGCATGAGTTCGATCCCTGGGTTGGGAAGATCCCCAGGAGAAGGAAATAGCAACCCACTCTAGTATTCTTGCCTGGAGAATCCCATGGACAGAGGAGCCAAATGGGCTACAGTCCATAGGGTCTCAAAGAGTCAGACATGACTGAACCAACTTACAATGCATGCACACATAAAGGAGAATTTAAAATATGGAGATTGAGTGGTCTTAAATATCATTTAAAGTTAATATACAGAAACACATGGTGATCAAGACATGAAGCAGGAAGTTAAGCTAACAAGTTTTTATCTTTGGAAACTTCCTAGACAGAGTTAAAAAGGCAGGGGAAACTTCCCAAGTATCACTTATTCCAGTTGGTCTTTTAACAGTAACTATTTAATGCTTCAAACTTACTGTTGATGGGAAAAGCTTGAAATAGGGATAGTCTATTTGTGAACAAAAGAACAATTCATATACTTTGGCTCTCTATATTTTTTCTTTAGATTCTATTTTTTATTTTAATTTGCAATGTTGTATCATTTAGTTTCAGGTATACATCAAAGCGGTTCATATATATATATATGATTTGCTTCACTTAATATGATAATCTCTAGGTCCATCATGTTGCTACAAATGATATGATTTTTTTTTTAATGTTTGAGTAATAGTACACTGGGTACAGATGCCACATTTTATTTATCCATTCATCTGTGGATGGAATTTAGGCTGCTTCCATGTCTTGGCTATTGTAAATAGTACTG
Organism: Dama dama; assembly: GCF_033118175.1. Lineage (NCBI taxonomy): Eukaryota > Metazoa > Chordata > Mammalia > Artiodactyla > Cervidae > Dama > Dama dama. The sequence goes on from NC_083689.1 coordinate 98,187,180, forward strand.
CTATGAACATTGAGGGCTTCCCTTGTGGCTCAGCTGGTAAAGAAAGTGCCTGCAATGTGGGAGACCTGGGTTCAATCCCTGGGTTGGGAAGATCCCCAGGAGAAAGGAAAGGCTACCCACTCCAGTGTTCTGGCCTGGAGAATTCCATGGACTATACAGTCCATGGGGTCCAAAGAGTCAGACATGACTGAGCAACTTTCACTTTCACTTTCATGAACATTGAAGCGCATGGATCTTTTCGAATTAGAGTTTAACTCCGGCATATGTCCAGGGCTTCTAGATTATAATGGTGACTCTATTTTTAGCCTTTTTAAGGATCAACCATATTGTTCTCTGTCATGGCTGCACTAATTTCCTTTCCCACCAACAGTGTAGGAGGGTTCCTTTTCACCATACCCTCTCCAGCGTTTATTGCTTGTAGGTTTTATGATGACGGCCATTCTGACTGGTGTGAGGTGATACTCACTGATATATTTTGGAAATAAATTCCTTATCCAGGCATCCTTTGCAAATATTTTCCCCCAGGACAAACACTATCTTCTCATTTAGTTGATGGCTTCCTTTGCTATGCAAAAGCTTTTAAATTTACTTAGGTCCCATTTGTTTGCTTTTGTTTTTATTTGTGTTACTCTAGGAGCCTGATCCAAAAAAATATTGCTCAGATTTATGTCAGAGTGTTCTGCCTATGCTTTTCTCTAGGAGTTTTATAGTATTTGATCTTACATTTAGGCTTTCAATTTTTTTTTTAAATATGGGGTTAGGGAATGTTCTCATTTCATTCTTTTATATGTAGCTGTCCAGTTTGTCCAATACCAATTATTGAAGAGACTGTCTTTTCTCCATGGTATATTTTCACTTCATTTGTCATAGATTAATTGACCATAAATGTGCATGTTTATTTCTGGTCTTTCTATCCTATTGCATTGATAGATATGTCAGCTTTTATGCCATATGTCTGCCTCTGAGCCAGTACCATATTGTTTTGATTCCTATAGCTTTGTAGTGTAGTCCGAAGTCAAGGCACATAATTCCACCAGCTTCCTTCTTCTTTCTCAAGATTACTTTGGCCATTTGGGGTCTCTTGTGTTTCCATACAATTTTGTTGTTGTTGTTTTAATTCTATGAAAAGGCCATTGGTGATTTTATATGGATTTCATTGAATCTGTAGATTGCCTTGGGTAGTATGGTCATTTTAACAGTATTGACTCTTCCAATCTATGGACACAGTATATCTTTCCATCAGTTTGTGCTGTGTTCAGTTCCTTTCATCAGTGTCTTATAGTTTTTAGAGTAGAGACATTTTGCCTTGTTAGGTAGGTTTTTTTCCTGCCTATTTTATTCTTTAATAGGATTATTTCCTTAATTTCTATTTTTTATATTTCTTTGTTAGGGTATAGAAATGCAACATATTTCTGGATTTTAATTTTGTATCCAGCAACTTTACTGAGTTCATGATGATCTCTAGTATTTCTTTGGTAAGGTGCTTAAGATTTTCCATGCATTGCATTATGTCATCTGCAAACAGTGGCAATTTTACTTCTTATTTTCCAGTTTGGGTTCCCTTTATTTATTTTTCTTCTCTGATTTATATGACTTGGACTTCCAAAATTGTGTTGAATAAAAGCGGCAAGAGTAGACATCCTTGTCTTTTTCCTGATCTGAGAGGAAACACTTTCAGTTTTTCACCATTGATTATAAATGTTGTCATATATGACCTTTATTATGTTGACTTCCATAGCCACTTTTTGAAGAGTTTTTTTTTTATCATAAATTGATGCTAAATTTTATCAAAAGCTTTTTCAGTATCTGTTGAGATGATCATATGGTTTTTAGCCTTTAATTTGCCAATGTGGTATATAACACTGACTAATTTGTGGATACTGAAAAATTCTTACATCCCTGGAATAAATCCCAGTTGAATATAGTGTATCATCCTTCTAGTGCACTATTGCAGTCAGTTTGCTAGTGTTTTGTTGAGGATAATTGCCTCTGTGTTCATTAGTGGTATTGGCCCGTAATTTTTTTTTTTTCCATTATATCATTGTCTGGTTTTGGCATCAGGGTTATGGTAGCCTCATGGAATGAATTCAAAAGTGTTCTGAATATACAGTTCAGAACTCTCACTCCTATGGGAGAATCTTGGTAATATAATTATTCTCCAGTTTGTGGGTCACTGAACTGGCGAGGGGAGTGGGTATGAGATTTGATTAAATCTTGAGTTTGCACTCCCCCACACACCAGTCTCATTTTGGTTTCTTTTTTATGTCTTTAGTTGTAGAAGATCTTTTCTGATAGGTTTCCAATTTTTTCAGTGATGGTTGTTCTATACATTGTTGTGATTTTGGTGTGCTTATGAGAGGAGGTGAGTGAGTTTAGGGTCTTCTATTCCACCATCTTGGCTACTCTCCTCCATTTTAAAAATTAAGGCACTTGATCAAGTGTCCCAAGATGCGGTTCTATAAAAAGTAATGGTATACCTCTGGTAAGAAGTTTTTCATGACCTGATTAAATACGACTTCATTTAGATGGTAAATCTTTGTGTACAAACAATAATAATACACAGCACAGAGGCAGAAATAAGGCAGCTGAAAGTTCAAGTCACTCAGTCATGCCCAGCTCTTTATGACCCCATGGACTATACAGTTCATGGAATTCTCCAGGCCAGAATACTGGAATGGGTAACCTTTCCTTTTTCCAGGAGATCTTCCCAACCCAGAGATTGAACCCAGGTCTCTCACACTCACATTGCAGGCCAATAAGACCGCTAAGTATCTACAATTTTCTTTAGATTTTTTAATTTTAAAATCTCTTTAAAATTTTAAAATTTTTCTTTAAAAAACTCATTACATCCAAGTATTCAACCTAGAACTCAAAGCAATCCTTCTTTCTGGCTTTTTCATGCACCTACCACAAATAATCAGTGATTCAGTACTTAACACGTGGAAGAGATTATTTTATCCTGGAAAATTTTAACACCAGGTTGCTTTTGTCAACTTGCTTGATCATAAAAATCACTGGGAAGCAGCTAAAAAAGGTATAGTTTAGGGTAGTACTAACTCAAGGAGACCCCATAAAACAGAGTTTGCTGAAAAGGGTATTCTCAAGGTAACTGAATGAATTTACTTTCCAGATTGGTTTATTTAGTGTCATTGGTTTGGATACTTGAGAACATCTGGCAAAAAACTGATGTTGGTTTTAGCATAATTAATATTAAACTGTTCCTTCTGGGTGTATTTGAACAACAGTATCAATTGCTTTGCAAAGGTATTTCTGACTGCCAATAGTAAAATTATGTAATAAAAAATGATATTTATTTCCTATTTTTTCTGGCAGGAGAGCATGCTTTAAGCCCATATAAAGGTGACATTAATACCCTTAAATATAAGTTGAAAAATTAGCTAAACTGTAGTGGAGCCAACACAGTTTTGTTTTACACCAATTGGATGTGAAATTTGAATGTGATGTCATGAAAATATTTCTGCATAATCTGATTCTCACACTGGTGTTTTAATCCAGAGCATTGACATCATTGGTTAAGTTAAAAAAAAAAAAAAAAAAAAAAAAAACAGAAAAAAGAAAAAGGAAGAAAAGAAGAGAAAGGAATGAAGGAAATCACACAGGGAAGATTAATAATTGAAAACCCCTTGAGGACTGGACATGTTTGGTTCATTCCTTTGATTCTAGTAGAATGCAACTCAACACTTGATCAGTTTTAATTATCATTTCCATTTCACATCCAATTTGATGTGCGATATTAGATGCATACACCAATTAGTCCATGAAGGTCTTATTTTATAAAATTGTTTCTCTGTGACTGAGTATGTGCACAGGAGTTCACCTCAGAGATTCATGTGGATTAATTTCAGGGCTGTGAGAAAATCACTTTTGTTTCTATTTCAATGGCCTGAACCATAATTCACTCACTTTTAAAGATATATTCACTTATAACTCAAATCACCAACTCTATAAGCTTATGATATTATAAAGTTGACATCAAAGAATATAAACCATCTTAGATTTGACGAAAGAAGAATCATTTTTTTCTTTCTCTGGATTATGGGAATAATTCGACTTTGATATCAATATTTAGAGATGCTAAGATTCCTTTTCATGTCTATTGAGTTGCCACCCATTAAGTTGACAACTTCCAATAGTCAGGTGCAAATGATAAGATAAGTAGCAGTCCCTGGCTAGTTAACAAGATTAATGGTGTAGAAACAGAGATATGTTCCAGAGCATAATCTATAAAGTCAAGTCTCAGGGGAGAAAAAAAAAAAAAAATCAGTAATTAGTGATGGGAATGCAACAGTCATCTCCTTATTTATAACTTCTTTCCCTGAGGGTGAGAAACCTAGCTCTCATCATCCACAAAATATTTACATATTTTTGTTTGTGATCAGTCAATCAGTTGTGTCAACTCCTTGTGACCCCATGGAATGCAGCCTGCAAGGCTCCTCTGTCCATGGCATTTTCCCTTCAAGAATACTGGAGCGGGTTGCCATTTCCTTCTTCAGGGTATCTTCCCAACCCAGGGATCAAACCCAGGTCTCTGGCATCTCCTGCATTGGCAGGCGTATTCTTTACCACTGAGCCACCTGGGAAGCCCATACATATTTGTACAATCCTAAAACTCACATTAAGTAGCTTCAGAATTACTAATCTATAACTCTGTGAAATAACAAAGTTGCTAAGTGGATTATAATATTTATCATACAATTCTTTGGATACTTATCCTTATAGTGTCTAATCAAATACTATTCCCAAAGTTACTTAGTTTTATTGATTTCTTCCCTCTCCTAGAGTGGTTATGTTGTTCTTTTAATATATATCTGTCATTGTTAAGTCACTCAGTCATGTCCAACTCTCTGTGACCCCATGGACTGCAGCATGCCAGGCTTCCCTGTCCTTCATTATCTCCCAGAGTTTGCTCAAACTCATGTCCATTGAGTCAGTGATGCCATCCAACCATCTCATCCTCTATTGCCCTCTTCTCTTCCTGCCCTCAATCTTTCCTAGCATCAGGGTGTTTTCCAACATCAGATGGCCAAAATATTGGAGCTTGGTTTTAGCATCAGTCCTTCCACTGAGTATTCAGAGTTGATTTCCTTTAAGACTGACTGGCTTGATATCCTTGCTGTCCAGGGGACTCTCTAGAGTCTTCTCCAGCCGCACAATTCAAAGGCATGTATTCTTTGGCTCTCAGCCTTCTTTATGGTCCAACTCTCGCATCCATATGTAGCTACTGGAAAGAAAAAAACACAGCTTTGACTATACAGACCTTTGTAGGCAAAGTGATGTCTCTGCTTTTTAATATACTGTCTAGGCTTGTCATAGCTTTTCTTCCCAGGAGGAAGCATTTTTTAATTTTGTGGCAGCAGTCACTGTCTGCAGTGATTTTGGAGTCCAAGAAAATAAAATCTGCCAGTATATCCACTTTTTCCACATCTGTATGCCATAAAGTAATGGAACCGGATGCTATGATCTTAGTTTTGTGGATGTTCAGTTTTAAACCAGTTTATTCACTCTCATGTTTCACCCTCATCAAGATGCTCTTTAGCTCCTCTTCACTTTCTGCCATTAGAGTGGTATCATCTGAATATCTGAGGTTATTTATATTTCACCCAGCAATCTTGATTCCAGGTTGTGAGCCAGGCATTTCACATCATGTACTCTGCATAGAAGTTAAATAAGCAAGGTGACAATATGCAGCCTTGACATACATCTTCGTCAATTTTGAACCAGCTCATTGTTGCATGTCTGGTTCTAACTGTTGCTTCTTGACCTGCTTACAGGGTATTTTGTTTGTTTGTTTGTTTTAATGCCATTAACCATTTAGCAATAGCAATTACTAATTTAATCAAAGCAAAGTTTGTTGTCATTAAAGAAGATTCTTAGCTTGATACTTAATTTTTTCTCTTCATGGTTACTACAGCAAAACCTATAAACATATTCACAAATATTCTGAAAGTTTTCTGCATTTTAAGTACAATGACAAATTTATCTTTCCAAACTCATTAACATAGTATGCTGACTAATGTGCAGAACAGAAGTCAACTCTTCTATATACATATCTAAATGAGATTTTTCTTTTGTTCTAATTTTATTATTTTAAATATTGATGATACTACAAATATTTTGTGTTATTCTTGAATGTGTAAAAGCCTCAAACTCAGTTAATATAAAAGACAATTCACACATAGAGAAAATGAATTTTAACATGAAGATAATAATAGATACATTTTGTTGTTGTTGTTGTTTCATGAATCCTATATTAGAGCACCTCACTGCCTCCCAAGGGTGAAAAGTTTATCTTCTTTAATATAGTAAAGTATTACATACATTAACACTAAAAATGTGGTATTTAAAAAGTTATTTTTTTTAAATTTTTAACCATTTGATCTAAAAATCAATGCCAAATCATAAATTATAATTTTACTAAAGTTCAGACTTGAATTTCAAACGATTATAGGTTATTGGTACAATTCACTGAGGCAAGAGTGAACCTAGGCAGATAAGACATACATAAACTGTTAAACTTGTTCAAACTTCTACCATTTAAAAATAAACTCCAAAAGAAATCCAAGTGCTATTTTTTTTATCAAAGAGAAGAAAGTATGTATAGATCTCCACAATTATCTTTTTTATGCTTTAAAAATATGCATTTTTAGTAAGAGTAATGATTTATCTTTTAAAGATTTTTGGCATCTTATATCTGTTTCCAGCAAAATTATGCAGTGATCTTTTGAGCAGGATGTTGCAAAAGTTAAAATGTACTTGGAGCAATCCAATAATAGTTAGTGACCTTAACCTAATTTATTTTATTTTTATTTTTGTTTTTTTTTTTGAGTTAGAGCATTTTGTGTCCTATTAAAATATAAATTTCTTGATATATATTTTTTGGATGACTATTTAGTCAGGCTTGATCAAGTCTAGAGGTAGCTATAAAAACTGCCAAATGAATAAGTCATTTTTTGAGGAAAGGTATCAGATTGCAATATTTACAACATACCTCTTAGAAGTACTATGTGGGTAACCCCAAAACAGATCCAAATTGAAAACACATATGTATCTCTAAATGTCCATTCTATGAAAATAGAAATACCCTGTGGTATAAAAATTATTGTGGTATCTAGACATCTCAAAAAGTGTATTAAACGAGAAGAGTACATTATGAGAATATGAGCTTTGCTCTGAATTTCTTTTCTCCTCAGCATAATTGTCTGAAACTAATATCTTCTGACCTGTTGAGGAAAAAATCATAATACAGTAAGAAGTAAACCAGAAACTCTAGTAAGTCTAGAGGTAAATTTTTCTGTCTGTGAGTATTAGGAGACTATGTTAGCCCAGATTCTTCATCCCTGAGCTGTCCCACCCAAGGCATACACACTCCGGGTGGAAATTGCTATATCATTTCACCATTACCACATGGACCATCATCACAGATACTGAAGTGCAACATTACCCAAAGCCAGCCTGGTTTCAATGATGTGGTGAGACATACGATGTAAGATCCAATGAGCTCTGACATCCTAGTCAGTTACATGATCTTCTCTTAAATTACACTAGCTGGGTTCAATATCAATTGTTTTGACCTCCCAAGTAGTTAAAACAGTCCATACTTCACATATTTATACACCAAAAACACAGAGTCTTCTTGAATAAAAATCTTCTTGAATAGAAAAAAGACCAGTTTCAGAGTGGTTTATATCTGCTATAATAGTATCTCTTCTACTTTCCCTTTTGGAGTTTCGATCTTAGAATACCAAATCAACAAAAGTGGAAAAGCTTTTCCAAATGATAATGATTGTCTTCTCCCTAGAATGTTATTAATCATCACATCTGCATGATTTAATGCCATATGCTTCTGGTTTTTCATGTAGTGTCCACATATTTCACAAAGAGATCACAGATTTGAAGATAACCCCCCAAATATGGCCACAGAGTAAAAATATTACATGTCTGGGGTGTAGGATTTAGGGTTCATGCTCTAAAACCCTTTATTTAGGGTTCAGTCTCAGGCCTGCCTATGGGGGCCCCCAGTCAAAGTGATTACTCTTGCGTCACTGGGTCCTAAAATATGGTCCTTGGACTACTAACAATTCACAAGCATTTTCCAAGGTGACCAAGAATCCGGTCTCTGAGAGTGCTCCGTTTTATTATATATCAGTGTCCAAAGCTTTCCTGTGTTATGAATTAACAGTTGTAACATTTAATTAAAGACAAACATCACCTCACATCTCCTTATTAAAATAGCAGCAGTCTTATTAGTGTTAATGTTTACTTGAGTTTTGCTCTCAGTTGCAGTGAGATATTTGGTGTGAGATATATTTTCTCTTTCTGAGGTGACCTTTGACTTGAAAAGCATCCCATTGTGGTTCAAACGCTGATAGATCACTGTGCTTTTGTTCAAGTGTCTTTTGCACTGAAGGACTGTTTTGTTTTGTTTTTGAAAAAGGCACCTTTGGTCAGTAGCAACTCCTCTGACCTAAGCCTTTCAAAAAAAATTCCTATAACCAGGGTCAAATTTAATTGGTTTGATGTTTGTTATCCTGGGGTATATTTGAGTAAAATTAATCATGATTTTTAAATTCTTGAATATTACCCTCTCCAGTTTTGTTTCAGTGGGACTATGTATCTCAAAATGGAAAATAAAATTACATTAATATGGATTTCAAGTCAGATGACCTGGGATCAACTCTTTTTTTTTTTTTTTTTCCATTTATTCACTGTGCAAATCTCGGGACATTAATGAACCTTGAATAGCTTCAGTTTCTGTAATTAACAAAACCTAAAAAGAAACCTAGAAAAATAAATTAAAAAAGAATAGCTATCACTCAGTGTCCATATGGAGATTAATAAGGCAGCATGTAGCACAATTCAAACACATGGTGTGCATATACTCCCCTCAGTCTCTCTGTCCCTCCTCCACCTCACAGAGGGAAGAGTGAACTGATGCAGACACCATGAAGGTCACAGGACAGCGCATAGTAAGGCTGAAAACGTATGAACCTATGACTCTATGAGGCTTGACCATCAATTCCACTTACAGTGTCTCCCTTAAAACGAAATCCCTTCATTGGATGTACCAAGACCGTCACTGCAGTGCTGTTTCTATAAAAGCAGCAAGATAGCACAGTGACTCAATCCAGGCTCTGGAGTACGTCTGCCTAGTCCTGAATCTATGCATCTCACTAGTTGGGTAAACCAGTGCAAGTCATTTCACATGAGTGCTACCGTCACTTGTCAAATTGGAAATAGTAATAGTACCTTACTATGCTGTTTTTAAGGCTCAATAAATTAATATAGATAAGACAAGTACAACAGTATCTGCCAATAATGCTAAATAAACGTGGGTATTATTGTAACATAGGAAATTTTGACAAAATGAAATCTAGAGATATGAAATACATACATATGTGTGTATGTATGTGAAATATATGAGATATATTTATACATGGAAATTTAAATGACAATTCAATGGGAATCAACTGATTTGTTTATTAAACCACATAATTAACTATACATCCAGAAGAAAGCAAAGTTCCAACTGCTTTTCATGCAATTTGCAAGTGTATATTTCAGATACATTAAATATTTAAATCAAATTAGAAACAATTAGAATATATTAAAATAAAATTAATAATATTGGTGCAAACTTGTATTCTTCCTTCACAGAAATTTAGACATTTCCCAGCAAAGCCCTGGCTTAAATCATGGCATCACTAAAACCCATTCTGTCTGCAGTAGAGCTTACCTTCTTTTAGCTTTATCATAGAGCTTTTAGTATATTAGGAATTTAAGCATGTATATTACAATTTTTCCCATCTTACAGATTGTATTTTCAAACTTTCTTTTTTCCTATATTTAACTATAATTTTTATGTAGTAAAATTATCAATTTTCATTTTATTATTACTGATTTATAGGTCTTATTCAAACCTAATTATTATTTAAAAAATCAATCCATAGTGTTTTTGATTAATTCTACATATTTGATTCTTTAATTCATATGAAATTTATTTTCCTAACAAAAGAACTTTGAAATCCACCTTTTAATAAAAATGTTTGACAAATTTTACCCATATTGTTAAATAATCTAGTTCTCCCTTAGTGATTTAAATTGCCACTTTTGTCTTTTTATATTATACAAAACTGTTTGTATTTTATGTTTCCAATATCTATTCTGATCCATTGCTTTGTTGCTAATTCTTGTACGTCAGTGTCTGAACTTCTATTATTTAAGATTTCATACAAATGTTTCTTTTAAAAGTATTTTTATGGCTAGCCTCTCATGGATATAATGCTGAATGTTTATTAGAAACATTGGTCTGATTTTACCACCACCCATTTCTACTCCTTCATACTTCTTTTTTATCCCCAGATGAACCAAGGATTAAATTGAATTCATACAGTCTTTCCTCATGAAGACAAAGCTTATTGACCCATATATTTAAACCTTCTTTTATGTTCTTCAGTTAATTTTACAATTTTCTTTCGATATCTTTTGAAGATTTTGTTGTGCATGTTCTTAGGTATGGTATTTGTTGTAGCTATTGTGCTTTGTATTTGTGCGTTGTGTTGTATTTTGTAGTTAAATGTTGTGAGCATTTTAAAAATCCATTGACTTTTATAAACTGATTTTATTAACAACCACTATACTGAACTCTCATAGTTTTTAGTATTGTATTCAGTTACTCTGGATATTCTGTCATAAGTAAATGATATGACTGTATCCTTCTTTCCAATGTTTAATTGATAGCCTTATCTAGTGGCAATATCTAGTAGCACAAACTAGATTTCAGTCCCTACTTACCAGGTATCTAGTGTAATGAGCAATTTGCAAAACCATATATTAATCCGTTGTCCCTTTAAATAAATGCAGGCACGTGTGAGAAGTTATTTCAGGGACTGGCGCTCCAGTGGTTAAGACTCCAAGCTTCCACTACAGTGGGGGAAGCTTCCACCCCTGGTCAGGGAACTAAGATCCCACAGGCAACTTGGCCCAAAAAGAGAAAAACAAAAGCTATTTCAAAAGTTTATGCAGGGTGTTCAGGATGGCCAGATCAAAAGTAGCTGCTATATACAACCATCCTACCCTGAGACTTGAGGAAATACATTGCTTTTCCCATATCCTAAGGGTCCATTTCCTGCATGGCTAAGTAGTGAGATTGCAAGTTAGATATACTCAAAGTAAGCTTATTTCCAGTATCTCTGCCCTACTGTCCATATACATGTTCCAACTTCAGGCTGTCTCTGCCAGACAGTTATCTTGGGTCTAAACAAATCAATGAAAAAGTCTCTTCCCACAGTATAGTCTAGCTGGGGCATAGACAAATAGAAAACATCTGACTTTATTGATAACTGTTCAATTTTATAAGTAACCATTTAACATTTATCAGTAATCATTTAATGTTATTGCAAATTATATCTTAAAATTATTATATTTATATATTTAACATTGTATTTAAGTTATATAGTTTAGAGGGATATAAATAAGGATATAGTCCATGAGGAAAAAAAATGGGGAAAATATGATGTTTCCATCAAGACCCAAAGAGGGTCAGAAAGAACAAACCATGTGGATAGCTGAGATTTTGAATTCAGGCAAACAGCAAGTGACGCCCCCAAGGAAGCTTCCAGGCCCATCAGAGGGGCAGATTGAGTCAATCTTTGTGGGCCTTTGTAAGCACTATCATCTTCAGCTTGTGTGAGGTGAAGCCATTACAGGATTTGTGTTGAAAAGTGGCATGATCTGACTTAAGTCATATTAAGAGAACTCTGGCGACTGCTGTAACAATAAATTGCAGGGGAAGGTTTGAGGAGCAGTGGGAATCATTGGGTGGCTATTGCATGTACTGGTGAAAAAATGTTAGTGACTAAGCAGTGCATATGTTGGGGAATGTTTGGATTCTAGATATATTTTTTGAGGTATAGACAGTGAGATTTGCTGGTGGATCAGCTTCAGGCCCTCTTTCCTGAGCTCTGCAACTACTTTGATTTGTGTGTGTGTGCATGCTGAATCGTCTCTGACTCTTTGTGACACTTTAGACTGTAGCCCACCAGGCTCCTCTGTCCATGGGATTTTTTGGGTAAAAATACTGAAGTGGGTTGCCCTTTTTTTTTTTTCTCCAGAGGATCTTCCTGACCCAAGAATCGAAACTATGACTTCCGAATTGCAGGAAGATTCGTTATTTGCTTTGCCCCTGGTGGATCAGATGCGGACCCCCTTTCCTGAGCTCTACAACTATACATGAAACTAACTAATGTACTTCTTGTTCATTCCATTATTCATGTATTCATTCAACGTTGCTGAGTCTTTATCCTATGTCACACGCTATGGCAACACTATGGCTCTCCTTTGGAGAAAATGACTAATGCATTTTGTTTCTCTGTCTGAGAAGCACATTGTCTAGTGGAGCAAACAGACAATATAAACAAAACACTTACTCAAAGCATATTAATTATTACAGAACTGAGAAGGAGATCCAACCAGTCCATCCTAAAGGAAATCAGTCCTGAAGATAGATTCATTGGAAGGACTGATGCTGAAGCTGAAACTCCAAGACTTTGGCCACCTAATGTGAAGAACTGACTCATTTTGAAAAGACCCAGATGCTGGGTAAGATTGAAGGTGGGAAGAGAAGGGAATGACAGGGGAGGAGATGGTTGGATGGCATCACCAACTCAATGGACACGAATTTGAGCAAGCTCCAGGAGTTGGTGATGGACAGTGAGGCCTGGTGTGCTGCAGTCCATGGGGTCACAAAGAGTCGGACACGACTGAGCAAATGAACTGAACTGAGAAGGAAGTGACTGATTCTTCCCGGGAAGATTAGTGACTTTGTCACAGGAAAAATTACATTTGACTCAGCATTTGAAGAATGAGTAAAAAATGGAGACTAGAAGGAAGACCGTTCCCTGTTCCAAGCAGTAGAGCAGAAGATTTGGAGAGGAGTAAATATACTCAGGCTTCTCTGGTGGCTCAGACGGTAAAGAATCCGCCTTCTTTGTGGGAGACCTGAGTTTGATCCCTGGGCTGGGAAGATCCCCTGGAGGAGAGAATGGCAACCCACTCCAGTATTCTTGCCTGGAGAATCTCATGGACAGAGGAGCCCGTAGGCTACAGTCTGTGGAGTCGCAAAGAGTCGGACACAACTGAGAGACCAAGCACACAGCACAGATGGACTCAAGAAAGGTATAGTGAGTAAAATTAGTAGAATTAGGTAAATTGGACATTGAGGAAGAGGATCAGGGTGGACTTTTTATACATGTAAATCCATGGCTGATTCATATCAATGTATGACAAACCCACTGGAAAAAAAAAAAAAGTAAAAAAAAAAAAAGACAAAAAAAAAAAAAAAGGGCAAAAGGCATATTAAGTAACTGTTTTCCATCTGCAGTTACAATCAAAAAAAAAAAGAAAGAAAGAAACATGTTCTAGTTTTGGTAACTAGGTGAATGATTGCTTCTTTATTAAGATGGAAAAAAAAATTGGAAAAACTGTATCGACTTTAGATATGTCGTGGGTCAGTTACTTGCAGTGATTCAAATGGAAGTATCCAGAATGCCATGTAAAAGCAGGATTGCGGTCAGGGAAAATAGAAGGAACAAAAATGTGAAGGAAAGCAAATAGGTGATAATTAAAGCCCAAGGGATGCATGCTATTTGCTGAAATGCATACCAATACATTTGCAAAGTGAGTTCTCCTTCTGAAACACGTAAATTCGTTACCTACAGAGCTCTCCAACATCCAGGCCCCAAACCACAAAATTGCCATTGGTGTCCCATAAATTCTGTCTTTGCATATCCAACCATGCTCAGCTTGTTTGGTTTTTCCCTGAGTAGTTCTATGTGTCTCTTGCTTGAACACACCGGAGGACCCTCTGTCCCTCTCTCGCTCTCTCATGTAAACCTGCTCTGTGCTGCTCAAATCTTACCACATAAATTTTTCACACGCTACTTGCTTGAGGAAGTCATTCCAGAACCATGCATCCAAAGCACTAGATTTTCTCTGAGCAGCTTGTTTTCTTAATCTGTGAAATTGCCACAGTAGTAGTTAACAACTTCATAGGATCGTTGCTAGGATTAAATGAACTAATATATCAAAATGCTTAAAATATTGTCCATTGTGTAGTAAATTCTCAATATAATCAGTTATTTTGGGAATACAGAATAAATGGTTATCATGCAGGTTCTAGAAACTCTGTCTGGGGATGAATCAAATGAATTTGGATCCAAATTTAGCCACATAATGGCCAAATAATTTGGGTCAAGTTATTTGTTTCTCTCTGAAATGGCAACTCACTCCAGTATCCTTGCCTGGAGAATCCCATGGACAGAGGAGCCTGATAGGCTATAGTCCATGGGGTCACAAAGAGTCGGACACAACTGAGCAACTTCACTCACTCACTCACTCAGCTTAATTTTACCATCTGTAAAATCATGACTGACATAGAGATGGATGATGGTATATACTAAAATACTACTAGTAATTTTTTGTCATTTGATTACTTTAACTTTTAATCTCGAAAGCACTATAAATTATTAGGGAGAGACATGCTCTGTTCATCTTTTATGTTACCTTTGTAATCTTTGACCATTTCTTGCACAAGTTGTTTGCTCTAAATATTTATCACCTTGACAAAAGGATTTTGTGAAGATTCTATAAGTCTGATTTGTAAAAGAAAAAAGTCAGCTTGGTTTATTTTTCCCTTTTTTCCCATTTTTATTTTATATTGAAGCGTAGTTGATTAACAATGTTGTGTTAGTTTCAGGGGTATAGCAGATTGATTCAGTTATACGTATGCATGCATCTGTTCATTTTTAAGTTCTTTTCCCATTTAGGTTAGAGTACAGAGCGGAGGTCCCTGTGCTATACAGTAGGTCATTGTTGTTTATCTACTTGTTCTATGATTGTCCTGGGTAGGACTATCAAAACTAAGCTGCATAAAAGTGGTGAGGGTTGGCATCCTTGTCTTGTTCCTGATCTTAGAGGAAATACTTTCAGCTTTGAGTGTGATGTTAGCTGAAGGTTTGTTATATATTGCCTTCATATTATATTGAGATATATTCCCTCTATGCCCACTTTCTGGAGAGTTTTTATCATAAATGTGTGTTGGATTTTGTCAAAAGATTTTTCCGTATCTATTGAGATGATCATACATTTGTCCATGTGATGTATCACCTTGATTGATTTGCTGATGTGATGTATCACCCTGATTGATTCACAGATACTGAAAATCCTTTCATTCCTCTGGAATAAATCCCACTTGACTGTGTTGTATGATCCTGTTTAATGCATTATTGGATTTGGTTTCCTAGGTCTTTTTTCCTCCATTCTTCTTTTGTTCTTTTCTCTTCTGATTTGAAGACTAACTTTAGTGTTGTGTTTGAATTCCTTGTATATATATGTGTGTGTCTGTGTGTGTCTGTGTATTTTATAGATTTCAGTTTTCAGTTACCATGAGGTTTTGATATACTGTTCTATATGCAGACAAGATTGTTTTAAGTTGCTGGTCTTTTCATTTCAATTGCATTGCCATTATCCTGCATTTTTGCTCCCCTCTTTTCACAATTATTGGTTCTGATATATCCGTGTGAAGATGATTTCCTGCCTTTACATTTACCAATGAGCTTGTCCATTCATACATTTTGCTTTTGTTTCTGTTTCTAGTAATGGCATTTTCCTTTCCACCCAGAGAAGTTCTTTTGCATTTGCTGTGAAGCTGGTCTGGTGGTGCTGAATATTCTTAGCTTTTGCTTGTCTGTAAACTTTTTGCTTTCTCCATCAAATCTGAATGAGTCTTGCTGGGTAGAGTATTCTTGATTGTAGATTTTCCTTTTAGTACTTTAAATACATCATGCCATTCCCTCTGGCCTGCAGAGTTGCTGCTGAGAAATCAACTGATAACCTTACGGGATTTCCCTTGTATGTTATTTGTCATTTTCCCCTGTTGCCTTTAATAATTTTTGTCTTTAATTTTTGTCAATTTGATTGCTTTGTGTCCTGGCACGTTCCTCCTTGAGTTTAGCCTGCCTGTGATTCTGCGTGCTTCCTGGACTTGGGTAACTGTTTTCTTCTCCATGTCAGGAAAGCTTTCAGCTATTATCTCTTCAAATATTTTCTCAGGTCCTTTCTCCTTCTGTCTTCTCCTTATGAGCCCCTATTATGTGGCTGTCGGTGCATTTAGTATTGTCCCAGAGGTCTCTTAGACTGTCCTCATTTCTCTTCATTCTCTTTCCTTATCTCTGTTCCATAGCAGTGATTCTCGCCATTGTTTCTTACAGCTCACTTATCTGTCCTTCCTCCTCAGTTATTCTTCTTTTAACTCCTTCTAATGTATTTTTCATTTCAGTTAGTGCATTGTTCATCTCTATTTCTTTATTCTTTAGTTCTCTTTGCTAAACATTTGTGTCTGCTCAATCTGTGCCTTCATTCTTTTCCTAAGATCTTGAATCACGTTTACTATCCTTACTCTGAATTCTTTGTCTCGTAGGTTTCCTAGGTCCACTTCACTCAGTCATTCTTCTGGGGCTTCATCTTGTTTTTTTCACCTGAAACATGTTCTTCTGTCTTCTCATGTTGTCTGATTTTCTGTGACTGTGGTTTCTGTTCCACAGGCTGCAGGGCTATAGTTTGCCTTGCTTCTGCTCTCTGCCCACTAGTGGATGAGGCTGTCTAAAGGTTTATGCAGCCTTCATGGTGGAAGGGGCTGGTACCTCTGGGTGCTCCTCCTCCCGTTACCCCAATCTGGGGAACCTCATGTCGGGCTCAGAACTTTCACTTCTGTGGGAGAACAAATGTGGTGTAATTATTGGCTTCCCTCGTAGCTCAGTTGGTAAAGAATCTGCCTGCAATGCAGGAGACCCCGGTTCAATTCCTGGGTCAGAAAGATCAGCTGGAGAAGGGATAGGCTACCCACTCCAGTGTTCTTGGGTTTCCCTGGCGGCTCAGCTGGTAAAGAACCCTCCTGCAATGCAGGAGACCTGGGCTCAATCCCTGGGTTGGGAAGATCCCCCAGAAAAGGGAAAGGCTACCCACTCCAGTATTCAGGCCTGGGAAATTCCATGGACTATATAGTCTGTGGGGTCACATAGAGTTGGGCATGACTGAGCAACTTTCACTTTCACTGTTTTGTTGTGTCTTCTCTGTCTTTGAATTTAGGATATCTTTTTTGGTAGCTTCCAGTATCTTTTTTGTCAGTGGTTGTTCAGCAATTTGTGATTTTGGTTATCAGCTTGGTTTATAACAGTTCAAGAAAATTCATCTTAACTATGAATTTTGAAGAAGAAAAATGAATTAAAGTCACTTGGCTCAATATTTACTTTTTAAAACTCCTTTTCAGTGTTAGGTTAACCAAAGTAAAAGAAAAAAAAAAAAAAACTAAGTTGGATGTATTACATGAATTTAAACTTCTGCACAGCATTTGCCAAATTTCAGGTAATCTGAGAACAATGAAGAGATAATTGAATACCTAACGTGGTAAAATAAGAGAAATTCAAATCCAAGTTTTCTTCTATATGATCTACTTTACTTATCACATCCTCTATTCTTACTACAGTTTTAAATGATAATATACTTTGAATGTGAATGACAATCAAATTACAGAGATAAAGAGTTACTTAAATATAAAGAAAAAAGAAAAAATCAACTTCTGGAGAGTGATCATCTACTAGAAACTCTCAGAAAATAGCAAATTAGCAAGTGACAGAATGGGAAGAATTATGCTGAGAATACTGAAGTATTCAATGATCAGGAAAGTTTTTATAAGAACTTATTATGCCAGAATTTTTTAAATGCTTAGTCTGTTCTTCCAATCTATAAATATTCTTTAGGAAAAATAAAACTTTCTTTAAACATTTCTGTATTTTTATTTGAAAAAAAAAAACATAAACATGGTGAAAAAATTTAAATTATGCACATGTTAATGTTAGTCTCCTTACACCACTGACTCTCAGTCCTTTTCTCCAGAGCCAGTAACCATTTCAAAACTCATACAATCATATGCAAGCTTTGCAAATTGAGAACAGTCTGCTATCCACTGCTTTTTAAAATGTAACTTCTTCTTATTCTGTATCAGTGCATCTAGATTCACTTCTTCTTTGTAATGTTTGTATAACACTTAACATACCTCCCCATATATTGTATGGTGTTATCACAGTAGAGGGTCTCTACAGATGGGCAATTGAGTTTTCCTGTTTTTTTGCCTTAATAAGCAATATTCAAGTGAACATTCTTGCACATAAACTTGCCATAGTTTTCTAAATATAAATTGCTAGTGTGTAATACTATATAGAATTTCTATTTTAAAGACTCTGCTTAAATATCACAGCTATTAGTAGTAGCTGACTGAAGAGACTTCTCGATTTAAAATCCTACTGATTTCATGAAAGAATCTCTTTCCCTATACACTCACCAGCATGTACCCAGACTCTATAATATTAGACATTTGATAAAAAATTTTTCTCTGGTTTGTAATTTGGCACTTGAAGTACTGGAGCTTCAGCTTCAGCATCAGTCCCTCCAGTGAATGTTCAGGATTTATTTCCTTTAGGATTGACTGGTTGGATCTCCTTGCAGTCCAAAGGACTCTCAAGAGTCTTCTCCAACACCACTGTTCAAAAGCATCAATTCTTCCTTTTTTATGGCCCAACTCTCACATCCATACATAGCTACTGGAGAGAAAAACCATAGCTTTGACTAGACAGACCTTTGTCAGCAAAGTAATGTCTCTGATTTTTAATACACTGTCTAGGTTTGTCATGGCTTTTCTTCCAAGGAGCAAGTGTCTTTTAATTTCATGGCTGCAGTCACTATTTGCAGTGATTTTGGAGCCCAAGAAAATAAAGTCTCTCACTGTTTCCATTGTTTCCCCATGTATTTGCCATGAAGTGATGGGACTAGATGCCATGATCTTAGTTTTTTGAATGTTGAGTTTTAAACCAACTTTTTCACTCTCCTCTTTTACCTTCATTAAGATGTGCTTTAGTTCCTGTTCGCTTTCTTCCATAAGGGTGGTGTTATTTACATATCTGAAGTTATTGATATTTCTCCCGGAAATCTTGATTCCAGCTTGTGCTTCATCCAGCCCAGCATTTCACATGATGTACTTTGCATATAAGTTAAATAAGTAGGTGACAATAGCAGCCTTGACATACTCACCATACTATATGAATCCCTGTGGTACACTGGGATTTGTGCTAAACACAAAATCCTTGTTGCTATCTGCATTACGTAGAGATGTTTGTATCTGTTAGTTCCATACTCCTCATTTGTCCCTCCCTGACTTTGCAAGTTGTAAATTTGTTTTCTATGTCTGTGAGTCTGTTTCTGTTTTGTATACACATTCATTTGTATTCTTTTTTAACACATATGTGTGACATCATATAGTATCTGTCTGACATTTCACCAAGTATAATATCCTGAGGGTCCATCCTTGTTGCTGCAAACTGCAATATTTCAATTCCTTTCTATAGCTGTTTGTGTGTGTGTATACATGCGTGCTAAATCGCTTCAGTCATTATTGACTCTTTGTGACCTTATGGATCATAGCCTGCCAGGCTGTTGGATTCTGCAGCCAAGAATACTGGAGAGGGTTGCCATGCCCTCCTCCAAGTAATATTCCTAACCCAGGAATGGAGCCCAAGTCTCTTATGTCTCCTCCATTAGCAGGTGGATTCTTTACTACTAGTGCCACCTTGGAAGCCCTTTTATGGCTGAGTAATATTCAAATATATATATATATATCTCACATCTTTTAAGCCAATCATCTGTTGATGAGCACTCAGCTTGCTTTTTATTCTCAGCTATTATGAATAGAGTCACTATGAACAGTGGGGTGCTTGTATCTTTTCAAATTGGTGTTTTTGTTTTTCATATATATATACCCAGGAGTGGAATTGCTGAATCATATGGTAAGTCTGTTTTTATTTTTTGAAGAAACTTTAATATAGTTTTCCAAAATGGCTGTGCCAACTTGCATTCCCATTAGCAGTGTATAAAGGTCCCCATTTTTCCATGCCCTCTCTAGCATTTATTATTTATAGACATTTTGGTGATTGCCATTCTGACAGATGTGAGGTGATACCTCACTGTGGTTTTAAGTTATCTAATAATTAGTGATGTTGAGCAGTTTTTCATATACCTGTTAGCCATCTGTATCTCTTCTTTGGAAAAATATCAATTTAGGTCTTCTGCCCATTTTTCGATTCATTAGTTTGTTTTTTTGATTGAGTTGTTTGCCCATTTGGGATATTAAATCCTTGTAGACAGTATTATTTGCAAATAATTTCTCCCACTCCATAGATTTTTTTTCACTTTGTCAGTGGTATCCCTTGCTGTGCAAATGCTTTTAAATTTGATTAGGTATCATTTATTTACTTTTGTTTTTATCTCTTTTACTTTGGGAGACTAAGAAAATATTGTTAGGATTTATGTCAAAGAATGTTTGTCTATGCTCTCTTCTAGGAGTTTTATTGTGCCACATCTTACATTTTGGTCTTTAAATTATTTTGAGATTATTTTTGTGTATAGTATGAGGGAATGTTCTAATTTCATATTTTTTTTTTACATGTAACTGTCCAACTTTCTCTACATTACTTGTTGAAGAGACTATCTTTTCTCCATTGCATATTTTTTGTCTCCTTTGTTGTAGATTCAAAAGTTCAAAGTGAAGTTGCTCAGTCATGTCCAACTCTTTGCGACCCCATGGACTGTAGCCTGCAAGGTTCCTCTGTCCATGGGATTTTCCAAGCTTGAATACTGGAGCAGGTTGCCATTTCCTTCTCCAGGGGATCTTCCTGACCCAGGGATTGAACCCAGGTCAGCTGCACTGTCGGCAGACTCTTTACTGTCTGAGCCCTGGTGTAGATTAATTGACCATTAATGTATAGGTTTATATCTGGATTCTTTATTCTGTTCCACTGATCTATGTGTCTGTTTTTGTGACAGTACTATACTATTTGATTGCTGTAGCTTTGTAGTATAGTCTCAAGTCTGGAAGGGTTATACTTCCAGCTTTGTATATTTTTTCTTTCTTTTAGGATTGCTTTGGTAATTCTAGATCTTTTGTGATTCCATATAAATTTGAGAATTACTTGTTCTGTTTCTGTGAGAAATGTCATTGTTTTGATAGGGATTGCACTAAATCTATAGATTGCTTTGAGTACTATGACAGTTTTAACAATACTAGTTCTTCAAATCCAAGAGCATAGAATATCTTTCAATTTCTTTCATTCCTCTTTAGTTTCCCTGATCAATCTTTTATATTGCTGAGCCTAGTTGATTAAGTTTATCCCTAGGTATTTATTTTTCTCTTTCTGATATTTAATTTAGTGTGTTGAGACACAACAAATTTCTGTATATTAATCTTGTATTGTGCTACCTGGCTGAATTCATTTATCAGTTCTAGTAGCTTTTGCGTGGAGACTTTCAGATTCTCTATATAGAGTATCAATATCATCTGCATATGGTGACAGTTTTACCACAATATTTTTTTTTAATCTTCTAATTTTTTTCCAGTGCTTTTATAGTTTTATTTTTCACTTTAACCCATTGATTGAGCTGGATTTTATTTTACAATAAGAAGTGATCTCAATCTCAGTATTTTCTATTTCCCTCCCAAAAGAATGAATTAATCATCTCAATACCAATAACGTATGTTTCTTGTTCTCACTGAATAATCTGTCATGTTATCACTAACTCATATTACAAATATATTTTAGTACCTGTATGTGTCAAGAATTGTAATAAGAAAATGGTGAACACAAAGTCTACTACCCTTTGCTTCATGAAGCCTTACTTTTAATGGGGGATTTGCTTTTATAAACAATGAATAAAATAGTGTGTTATCCAATTTACAAAAATAACTAACATTCATTGTTATGCACTTACTATCTACCTGACACTATTTTAGAGGTTGTTTTTCTGTTTTCCATCACCAAACCCAGTCAGCATCCTGCTTTCAGATAGCCAGTAAGTGATGATTAAGTTTAAATTTTTGAAACATTGTTTTAAAATGTAAGAGAAAAGGGAAAAAAAAGAAAAGAAAAGAAAAGAAATGAGTGATAGATTTCACACCACTTGCAATGCCTAAAGTATTTCTCTCGTCCTTTATAGAACTAGAGTGTTTTAACGATTTTACATTTTTTTTACTCATTTAATCTTCGCATTAAACCTTGAAGCAGTTAATATTATTAAATAATATTTAAATTTGCTACTCTTGCAATGAGAAAACAAAAGCAAAAATAACTATCTCATAATAACCATAGAAGAGAAAAACATGGCACTGAATGCTTATGGGGGCGGAAATTGAGAAAGATTTCTTATAAGGAAAGTTAAAAGTCAGACATACAAAAAAAAGAAAGAATGCCACGCAGATAGAGGAAACATGTTTAAAGAACTCGCAGCAATTGCAAGTTTAGTATATTTAAGGATTCTGAAGATGATCGGTGTGAGTGACATGTAGCCAAGTGACCCAAGGGGACATAGAAAGTTTGCATATGTAGTAAAGGACAGATCATGTGAGAATCTGTCGACCATCATAGAAAATTTAAATGTTATTAGATAAACATGTGAGAAGTTGTTGAAATGCAGGATAAAGAGATGTAGGATGATCTTATATATGTTAAGAAGACTTCTATGGATGTGTGAAGAATGGAATAAAGGAACACCAGCTTGATAGTACTGCAGTAATCTAAGCAAAATATTATGATGAGCTGAGCTAAATGAGTAGCACTAAATGACAGCAAAGGGATGTAGAAATGAAAGGAAGTGTTATGGAGTTATAGTGTTAGGAAGTGTTATGAGTACTTAACTGGATGAATGTGACGTTGCAGATGTAGGTAAGACACAAAAGGAAGAGTTTTCTGAGACAATTAACATTTTTTCTCCACAGGTAAAAGTTGAGGTTACCTGTGAATTTAAGAGAGAGAAGAGCAGAATCCTAGGCCTTATAGCTAAGAAGCACAAGCAGGCAGTATTTGAATGGAGCCAGGAAAGAAGATAAGAAGAAGCAGATACAAGAATAGGAAGAAAACCAGAATAAGTAGAATCCGAGAGAGGATCATGTTTCAAGGAGGGCAGAAAACATTTTTTATTTTGGGGCTGGACAGAAAGGAATTGGGCCAACGCACTTTCTGTTTCTAACCTAAAGACAAGACCGGCTGTTTAAGGCCTGCTACCTGTGTATCTTATTCTATCAAGTCCTCTATTAATATAAAGGGAGATATCAGGATGACCAAGGCCTGATAGCGGGTCTCAGAGACCATTTGCAGTGTGTAAAGATAATCCATACAACTTTCTAGATTGAGAAACAAAAATAAATTTAAAAGCAAAATAAAGAAAAACCTAAATTTTATCAAAAAATTTCCCCCTATTAACAGGAAAGAATTTAGAACATGACTTCTTATCTTCCTCTTCTTTTCTAATGTTAACTTCAATATACCTGACTTTTCTGAGTTAAAGAGCTTCTTGAATATATAAGCAGCTGGGTGCCAATAAGTCCACAGGCTCAGTTAAGGTCTTAGTGGGGAAAACTGGTATAAGAATTTCTCTGACATGAGCAGAAGAACCCCAAACTAAGTTTCAGATTAATGTCAAATTCTGGGGAGAGCTCGGAGTTCAGAGAACTGAATTCCTGAGAGGTCACTAGCTTCCTATGATGATGTGCTGGTTCTCCTTGGCCTCCAAGAGACCAGGGAGAAACCAGGTAGACCAAATACAGTTATCCTGGCCTCTAAAGCTGGGAGATAACTGGCAATATTTCCCTGTGCATCTCAGAAGGAGCTAAAAAACTCTGACATCTTTAACATTCAGTCTCTCTCCCACACACACACATGTGCACATGCGCACATGCACACACACCGAATATAGAAATTTGCTCAATTGTATCCTAATAGCCAGTGCTGCTGAAGAGACGTTTGATGTCACTCTCATACTTATTCCTGTGCGGTTTCTCTTTTTCTTCCCTGATGTCTTACAGGATTTTTCTCTTTGTATCTATGATGCTGTTATTACATTAAATGAAGTTTATATTAGTTTGTCCATTTGAAAACATGTGTTACAGCCCAGGCAAATATGTTAGATCTTAACGTTAGATGAAGATCTTAAATCTGTTAGATGTTAAATGAGCCTTTCCCCTTATGGTCACTATTCTCTTAAACATCATGTTAGGTAAAATTCATTGTTTCTGGATTTATTTGCCAGATGGCTTTACTTTTTAGTTCTTATTTGCTATCTTTTTGTCTGTCTTCTATGTCGCTAGCTATTGACTGTGTAACAAACCACCCTAAATTCAGTGGTTTAAAACAACAGTTATTTCTGCTCCCAAACCTATGGGTCACCTGGACAGTGCTTCTGGTTTCAGGTTCACGGGTATTTCTGTGGTCATCTGTGACTACTTATGGTCATCTGTGACTACTTCTAAGATTTGAGATGGAAAATGTGCATGATAAGACTTTAACAGTGTCTCATGTCAGATGTCAAGAAAGCTATTAAAAACTAGGAGGATGTTTACAACCTGGGGAGGGGGGGAAATGGGAGGGAGTGTCAAAAGGGAAGGGATATATGTATACCTATGGCTGATTCATGTTGAGGTTTGACAGAAAACAACAAAATTCTGTAAAGCATTTATCCTTCAATAAAAGTTAAATTCATTTAAATAAAATAAAATAAAAACTAGGAGGATGTTTAGAAGGACTTAGGAACCAAGTAGAAGAAGCTAGGTTCCCAATGGCCAAGATGAGATAGTGTGAACATTAGTAAAGGTAATAACTATGATGCATCAAAACACACTTAATATGTTTAAATCCATGAGTGTATAATGATACCAAAAACACTCCACACCTGAATGTAGGAAATAACTCTTTGAAAACTAGAAAATAAAAGTAGAGAATGAAACATTTATCACATTTTTCCTACCCAAATTACAGCTCTATGTAACGAAATAGTAAAGTGGCATTTCTCTTCATGTCAGCATTCCAACAAATAAGTCAAGAAGAAATGGTCAATTAAGATATCACCATTTTGCAACTCTTTATAATGATGATCATTAATGCTTGCTAACTTTGCAACCAAGAGACAATCAGGCTTCACAATAGTTTTGTCAACAAATAAGCTTCTAAGTTATACCCTTTAAATAGAAAATCAGAGGAGCAGCTTAAACTATGCCATATGAACACAATCCCAAGTCCAGACCATGAAAAAATTGACATGACACAAGCCCCAGTTTCTTCAACAAATAAGTTACAAGAGAAAATTGAAAATGAGAGGAAGGGCAAACTAAATTATGATATTTAGAGCTGCACATATAGTGATGAAATTGTAAAGAAAAGCAAAGAAGTATTTACCATAAAAGTTATCATAGTGACCACTCTTAAAGGGAGAGAATTGTAGGGAGCATATGGAAGGCTTATGTAACAAGTGGCTACAAAAATCTATCCTGCATGGGTATGGGAGAATGTTAATGAGTGGTCAGATTACAGTAATTAACTAAGCTGCATATGTGTTCAGTTCAGTTCATTCAGTTCAGTCGCTCAGTTGTGTCCGACTCTGCGACCCCATGAATCGCAGCACACCAGGCCTCCCGGTCCATCACCAACTCCCAGAGTTCACTCAAACTCATGTCCATCGACAGTGATGCCATCCAGCCACCTCATCCTCTGTCGTCCCCTTCTTCTCCTGCCCCCAACCCCTCCCAGCATCAGGGTCTTTTCCAATGAGTCAACTCTTCACATCAGGTGGCCAAAGTATTGGAGTTTCAGCTTCAGCATCAGTCCTTCCAATGAACACCCAGGACTGATCTCTAGGATGGACTGGTTGGATCTCCTTGCAGTCCAAAGGACTCTCAAGAGTCTTCTCCAACACCACAGTCCAAAAACATCAATTTTTCAGTGCTCAGCTTTCTTCATAGTCCAACTCTCACACCCATACATGACCACTGGAAAAACCATAGCCTTGACTAGATGGACCTTTGTTGGCAAAGTAATGTCTCTGCTTTTTAATATGACCAACCTAGACATAATATGTGTTAGGTGTTTTATTTTTATATATTTGTATTAAAGTCAACGATGAAAGAGTTTTAAGAAATGTATCCAGGAAGTCTTCCACCTCTGATTTACAATGAAATAGCTTGTAGGAGAAAGATACCTTCTATCAAGAGTAACTAGAAAAGGCAATTAAAAAACAAAAACAAAAACAAAAAAAACAGCTGCCTAAAGATGTCACATGGGCTAGAGCAATCAGGATTTAAAGGGCTGACAATCCCTAGAGAGAAGAAAAGATAATTAAGTTCAGCCCAGTTTTTTGGACACTGCTTTTCCTTGGAGGTATTTGCTGATTAAGCTAGAAATCAAATAACATATAGTTACTTAAAAAAATCATAACTGTTGGAATTGAAGTAATGAGCTTTAAAAACTGCTAAAAAGTTAGAAAAGAAATCACAATGAAGATTTTAAAATGTATATTTTTAGCTGGATGAAATATCAGTGTTTGCAGGAGGCAGCTAATGCAGTTTAAAGAAGTTCTATAGCCTTAAATACTTCTCTTAGAAATGAGGCAAGCCTACAGATTAATGCAGTTCAGAACTAAGCTCTGATAATCTATATAAATTAGACCTATCTGCCAGGGATCAATGCTTCCAAAGCACTGATAGTATGGCAGATGTCCTAACAGTCTTATTGGGAAAACTCTATTGAGTGTTGATTTTTTTCCAGAATTCAAAGCAGAAGTGTAATGATACATTTGAACTTAATGTAGAATGTTATTGATTATACAGGATATTTAAAAAAAGAGTTGCTTTAGGAAACAAATGGAGAAGAGACATTTCCCAATCCATTCCTATACTTTGCAAATATAAGATTCATGCCAATCAGAATCTGAAATCTTTCATATGCACCTATCTTTATTCCATACCACATAATTCTCATGAATCCAAGAACAGTGAGATAATAGCATTCATTTTACATGCAAATTTTTAAAAATATATTACTACAAGTAATCATTATTTTAAGAGTCCTTCTCTAGTGGAAGCTCATAAATCTCACTGCATTCATGAGCACTTCTTTTTCTTTGTAGTATTCTGTACTGAAGCCAGAAGTAATTGTATAGATAATCATAAAGGATGACATTATTTCTTTTCTTAAATATGTATTTAGTCTGAACTAGGCAGTCTGGAATGAACATTTTCTTTTCCTAAATGAGGTCTGTCATCAATTAAAACTAGTAATCAGAGTATTAATCTCCCAATAGTATTTGTCCTTATGCCATTATCAAGTCTACTTAATACCCTTTAGCAGAAATAATTCAATCTTTATTACAATTTAATGAGCTTTGAATGTTAGCTCTATTCTGAATGAGGAATTGGCATTGGGGTACAAAAGACTATGAGAGGAAGAATCACAATATATAAAGAGGGGATTCTCAAAAGCCAACACCATAAAAAGTACCTTGATATTTACAAACTTAAAAGATGAAAATTGAAAGGGTTTTAATCTAAGATCTCAAGAAGTAGACAAATAATCCACTGTAGACAAAAATCAGACAGAAAGATCAGCTGTCTCCTTCTGGCACTCCCATTGAACTTTTTGCAAGTGCCCTGATTTCTGATTTCCACATTAACAGGAAGAGAATAAAATTTAATCTTACATAATTATAATAATGATAATTTAATTTGCCTGCCATCTGGATGTAAAATTTGGAATTATTGGGATAGTTTTAATTAAAACCAAAAATATTGTTTAACATGACTAATGGCAACATTGGCTTATAAAACAAAATCCAGCTACTAGATTTGTACAAGAAGTATATTTAAAGAAATTAAAAAAAAAAGTGGAAAATAAACTGCTGAGCAAATATGTAACAGAAAAAAATAGATGAGTCATATTAATATCACATAAAATGTTATTCAAAGCTAAGAGTACAAATGAAGACATAGAGAATATCTTTAAAATGTAATCTTTCCAAAAGTAATGTATAGATTTAATGTAATTCTAATTAAAAACCAAGTGCTGTAACTTCTATTGCTGTTATTAACAATATTCTAAAATTAACACGGAAAACTGAATGAGTGAAAATTACCAAAATCATCTGAGGAAAAAAAGAGAAAGAATCATAAAGGATGACTTACCATACAAGAACATTGAAATCTCTTATAAAGTTACCATAATAAAAATATAAATACAGTATTGGCAAATAGGTCATGACAAAAAACTAGAGTCCAGAAATAGATTTGTTAGATATGAAAAACATAGTATATGATAGAAGTGCCATCTTAATTTAGAAAGAAGCAGATCTTTTCTCTAATAAATAATACTAACATAATCAGCTATTCATTTAAAATAAATAAAAACTTATACCCTATGTTTTATACCATATACAAATAATTCCTAGAAAGACTGAAATCTAAATTTAAAAAATAATAAAAATATTAAAATAAATGTAAGAGAATATTTGTAAAACTTTGGAAGAAAAGAATCCTTTAGCAAGATACTGAATCCAAGAAAGAAGACTGATGATTTTGATCCCTGAAATACTTGTAATTATCATGCTGTAAACAAAGTTTAGAGAAAAATATGGAAAGATAACTCTTGCAAAATATATGATTTATTTTCTAAAGTACCTGCAAGATATGAAAATATTAGTAATGTGATAAAAAAATAGATAAGAGAAAATGCCAATCACCAAAAAATTAAAAAAAGGCTCAATTTTATTAGTTGTAAATAAAATGCATATAAAATAACAGAGATACTGCTTTATAATATTTTCTTGGGGAAGAAAGTGTTTTGAATGCTAGCATCTAATATTGCTGAGCTTGTGTAGAAATATTCACAAATAATAAGAAATGAATTAAGACTTATTCAAAATTGAAGACCAAAGAAACATGGTATCTAAGTTGAGAACGTGATTCTGAATTGAATCTTTCTGATACAAAGGACATTAATGTGGCATGTCGCAAAACTTTAATCAAGATTAAATAGTAGTATGAATGAGCGCTAGCTTCTTGATGCTAATAATTGTATTTTGGTTATGTCACAGAATGACCTTATTTGTAGGAAATACAGTTAAAGTATATAGGGATATAGGGACATCATTTCAGCAACTTAATCTAAGTTCTTTGTTCTCTACACCAACTTGTCTCTAAATCTCAAATTGTTTCACAAATACGCAATACTCTGTAACACAGAAGATAAGCAGAAATCTATTCTACAAAAACGTGAAAGCAGAATGGGCAAGGCTATTATTCATTTCAAGTAAGAATTAGGGAAAAAATGACATATCCATTAATAAATTACTGACTACATTATCATACATCATAATATGTAATGCTTTCCACCCATACGAATGAATTAAAATTATATGTTTAATTCCATACCTTTCATGGACTTAGGGAGGGCCAATGCAAGGAAAAGGATCTGCTGAATGTAGCTGCAGATCTGGCGGAGCCTTGACTGACCTGAGGGTGATTATGCAGGCCAAGGGAAAGATGCTAACAATTCACACTATGGGGCACAAAATTACTTCGAGAGAAAAGTCATTTTCTCTTGAAAATGATTCTTCATTTTCAGATCATTCATTTGAAATCTTCCTCCCACCTTTTTTTTTTTTTTGGTAGTAACAAACTTAACTCACTCAATATAATGTAAGTTTCTTTCTTATATCAAAAATTTTTAGACCTTGACAGCATAATTGCATTTCTCTATTCTTTAGAGTCATTCATTCTAATAAAATCAATAACCAATTCCTTAATAGTGTTGATTCTAGACATTTACCTATTTTATTAAAGTTATGATCTTCATGAAGCAAATGAAAATTATGAACTGAAGCTAATTCTGAGTGGGAATATGAAAAAAATAACAAATGTATTATCCTTGAAAGAGTTACGATCCCCCTTTTTGCCATGAACTGCTATTTTCTAAGGAAATTTTAAGTTAACTATTCAACTGTTTTAAGGCTACCATTCTTGATTTTGATGTCATGGAAATTCAGACAATAAGAAAAAGGAAAACTTTGCTTTACAAGCAGTGGCATAACCTGCTTGTTGAGGTATTATGTTTATCAGGGCACACAAACTCAGGACGTTTTACATTCAGATAATATCAAAAGGGAGTGGGTAAAGGCCAGAATCAGCCCTCTAGGATCAGAAAATAATTTATAGAAACAATCTTAGCAATTTAAATTTAGAAATCTACTAAATATTTAAATTAAGGAGAACATTCTATCACCTCACGTTTACCTTTCTCTACCAAACATCATTTTGGAGCTTTCACTCACTTGAGCATATTTATACATTTTAATTAGAGCATGAGAAATTCTGGGTTCAAAGGACATGCCAAAGCCCTAAGAGCCACATAAAGTTTATTTACATTTACTGTAGATTGATTATCATGCTCACAGCTCAAGTATTTCCTATAGTATACACTCTTGACAATGGCTATGAGAAATAGTATTGCCGTGTAGTTCAATCTAACAAGTCTGGTCTGTGGGAAAATGCTCTTCCACTGTGGGAAGAGACAGGACAGCAACATTATCAGAGTAGATACTGGATTTCTCCACCCTAAGTTGGTATAATCCATCTTGACTGGTAAAGAATCCTCCTGCAATGTGGGAGACCTGGGTTCGATCCCTGGGTTGGGAAGATCCCCTGGAGACGGGAAAGGTTACCCACTCCGGTATTCTGGCCTGGAGAATTCCAAGGACTGCATAGTCCATGGAGTCGGGAAGACTCAGACACAACTGAGTGAACTTCACTTTCACTTTCTGGAGAAGGGCTTGGATGCCCACTCCAATTCTATGGACAGAGGAGTCTGGTAAGCTACAGTCCATGGGGTTGCAAAAAGTTGGACACAACTGAGCGACTAACACTTTCACATGTTATGTTAAGCAAAAGGAAATACAGGACAGAGTTCTGACTCTCAAAGAACATACAGAGAAGGCTTTCTGGATGGCTCCCTAACCCTGAACTTTCTTTTTAGGTATGTGAGCAGCATGATTTTGTGCTATGTTCTGAGAAGATACAAAATATTTGGGGTTTTCTGCTCAAACCACTCAATATATAGGCAAAGGTTTAATTGTTATTGTTCTTTTCAAATTATGTTGTAAATTCCTCAAAATGAGTTATTCAGTGTTATATAATGCTTTTATATTTCACTGCCATAGCCCATCCAAAATATAGTCACACACACACACACACACACACACACACACAGAGTAACTCCTATTCTGATGAAAGTGCTTGTTACACAATGTAAAATGATTTTTCACTAACTTGGCCTTAAAGTTTTCAAACTTTTTAATTTCCTAATTTCCTTTATTTGGGAAGTCATATTCAGATGAGAGGGTTTCGTTTTTGCTTTTTTCTTTTTTTTGGATTATCAGTCTTCCCTCTAGTATGTGTTCATTTAATAAATATTAAAATTCTTAAAAATTATTAACAAATAAGATAGCTACTCCTTGAAGGAAGGTTCTAACACTCAGCATTGATGATCCTTGACTTTATAAATGAGAGGAATCTTATGTGCTCTCCTTATCTGCTATGCTCCCTGCCCCAGAACCATAAGTGGTCATTAAATGCTTGCACATGCTTAGGGCAGTGAGAAGAGTGTGGTACATCCATGCCACCCTTCTTTATCACAGAAGAATTTTGTACAGTTAAATATAAAAAAAACCTATCGTATGCAGTATATAATAGTGGCCTAGAATTGCCATCACATAATACCATAGACTGGATGGTTTAAGTAGCAGGAATTGGTTGCTTTTTGTTTTTGTTTCCTCACAGTCTGGAGGCTAGAAGTTCAACATCAAGGTGCTGGTAGGGCTGGTTTCCACTGAGGCTTTGCTCCTTGGTTTCCAGGTGGCCACCCTCTGGTCTCTTCTGTGCATATACTTTCTTGGTGTCTCTGTGTGTCTGATCTCTTATAGGGATGGCAGTCATTGCATTAGCCCGCCCTAACAACCTCATTTTAATTACCTCTTCAAAACCTTATCTCCAAATAGTTACTTTTTGGAGTACTGGAGGGTCACATACTTCAACAAACGAATTTTGACGGACATAATTTAGTCCGGAACACCTGCACTGTGCTATGCTAACTTGCTTCAGTCACGTCCGGCTCTTTGCAGGACCGTATGGACTGTAGCCCGCCAGGCTTCTCTGTCCATGGGATTTTCCAGGCAAGAATACTGGAGTGGGTTGCATACCCTACTCCAGGAGACTTCCTGACTCAGGGATGGAACCTGAGTCTCTTATTTCTCCCTCATTGATCAGCAGATGGGTTCTTTACCACTAGCATCACCTGGGTAGTCCCCATAACACCTACCTAGCACCTATTCAATGTAAATAAAAATGAGTGAGTCCCTGGTTTTAATTAGTAGAGTATGTACTCTACCTAGGAAATAAATGAATAAATAGATAGTAATGTTAGTGAAAATGTAAGTCCATTAAAATGAAATATGCAAAATGTTGAGTTTCCTTTAGAGGATCCAGAAAGAGTTCTTGCTGCATGTGGCATTTGAAGGTGAGCCTTGAGGAATCCTCAGGATGGGTGGGAAATAAAGATCAGACATTAATCAAATGCCTTATGCGGTTTTACTCTTCAACAAGTTCTTTACATCAATAGTTTTGTTCTCATTTTTAAAAGAGGAACATTGATATTAAGACCATATGTTTTAACATCAAATAGCTTTTAAATGAAACATCAGGATTCATCTTATTCTATTTTCCCTGAGATGAAGGATTGAAAAAGGAATGTTTTAAAAGGAAAGAATAGTATAATGAGCTATTTTATTAAACAAGTTTTCTTTTCCAGGCACTGATCTGGTATACACTATTAAAAACTGCATCACGTCTAGTAGGACAGACAAACAAACCAGCAATTGCACATTAAAGTAGGATAAGTTCTGAGATACAAATGCTAAGGGAGCAGAGAAGAGAGACACCTCTATGAACTTGAGTTAAAGGAGAACTACTTAGGCTATTGAGATGTTTGCTGTAGGAATTTTGTTTATGCTTGTGGCCAACACAATAATGTCACCCAAATCTGTCCATTTCCTAATCTCTGGACCGACCTGTTACCTGGCAAAGGGAAATCAGGGTTTCAGATGAAATTAGCATTGCTAACCAACTGATCTAAATAACAATAAAGAGATTATCCTGAGTTACTCAGATGGTCCAGTGTAATCACAAAAGTCCTTTAAAGTGGAAGAGGGAGGCAAAGAGTCACTGTCAGAATGACGTCTACTGATGGCTTCAAAGATGGAAGGGGCTGTGAGCCAAGGATTGCAGGCAGACTCTAGAGCTGGAAAAGGCAATAAAATGGATTTTCCTCTGGAGTTCAATCTTTATTTTCGCCCAGCTATGGCTTCCCTGGTGGCTCAGAGGTTAAAGTGTCTGCCTGCCGTGCAGGAGACCCGGGTTTGATCCCTGAGTCGGGAAGACACCCTGGAGAAGGAAATGGCAACCTACTCCAGTATTCTTGCCTGGAGAATCCCATGGAGGGAGGAGCCTGGTAGGCAACAGTCCATGGGGTGGCAAAGAGTCGGACACGACTGAGCGACTTCACTTTCACTTTACCCATTTTGGACTTCTGAATTGCTAGAAGTATAAGATAATCCAAATTCATCTTTTTAAGTCACTAGCTTTGAGGTAACATCACAGCAGTCACAGAATACTACTAAAATGCTCTTTACAAGTTAAGGCAGTTTGCTTGATTCCTAGCTCTCTGAGAGTTTTATCATGAAGACATAACGAGTTACTTACAATGGTAGATAACATAATATCTTAATATACCTATATAAATAGATAAATAGATAGGCTGGGAGATAAGTTATCTAAATATAGATAGATACAATGTGTGCATGACTGGATCGATGATAGATAAATAGATGGATCCTATATGTTTTATTTCTCCAGAGAACCCTAACTGATAAAGTACTAAATATTAGGACATATCTATAGTTCCTTATAGTTTCTTTGTGATTACTGTTTTTGTTATCCCATTTTTATTTTGGTAAATATTTCCAACATAGGAATTTGAAAGTATGTGTGTGATACTTGCAGTTTTTGGATTTTTAGGCAATCTAGATAAGTGGTTTATTGTTTTAATGATTCTCTTCCATGATGATTTGGTTCCTTGTATGTCTGTTTACTTCAAATTGTGACCTCATATTTTATTATTTCTATTATATGAATAATGTGCTGGCAAATTTAGTCCTGGAAATAAAATATGATTTTGAAATCATTGAAAATCTATAGAATTTGTTTAAGAGAAATTTCGATACATTAAATTTTGTTTAATATTTTGAACTTTCTTTTTAGTAGACTGTAAGAGAATTCCAGACTTCAATATAAAATAGAGGGATAGCTAAACAAAGCATATTTCTAGAATTCTATAAATTCAACTTCAGGTGATTTACCATTTCAAACAGCAATTTTGAGGGTTGTATTTATCACTTGGATCCTTATAGAGACAAAAAGTCTGCCTGAAATATTTTTATACTTGGAGGAATTTTATTTTTGGTGGCGGGGGAACAAACAGAGATTAGGAGGACCATCAGTCGGGAGATAAAACAATTTATTTTCTATATGAATCACAGACTTATGGAAACTAAAATTTTAAAATGACCCAGCAAGTTATCCTATCCATCTCTTTGTCAAAAAGAATTGCCTCCAGAAGAATTTAAAGGAAAGGTCTTGTTCCATTCATTTTTTAGCACTCCCTTTAGGCCTGTCTTTCTCCCTTTAAAGTATCCTTGTTATATTAAAATTTGTTTGGCATAGCAGTGCCAAGCAAATTTCAAAATGCCAGGAATTAAAGTGATAATGTTCTGTAAAGATGTTTGGAATGGAATATAAATCAAGAGTAATTCTATTACATGAAATTCAGAAACTTTATATCAGCTGATTTTATGAAGCATCATAAGTCCCCCCCCCAAAAAAAAGAATACATAACAAATGTCCTAAATAGAGATTTTTTTTCTTTTTAGTTAACAAATCACTTAAACTCTGCCTCAGCATAAGACATTTGTGAAAGTTATCATATATATTATATCTTAACTTCAGGATAATTGCAAGTGAGTGTAAATGTTATTTGCCCAAGTCATGGCCAAAATAGTAGTTCATTAACTCATCTTCTCTTATGATTTAACTGGACTTCCTGATTCTGCCCAAATCATTATTTATATTTAGCGATTACATGTCCATCTAAAACATAGATTGGATCTTGTTACATGGCAACTCAAAAACCTCTGATGGCGCCAATCAATCCCCTACTGAATAAAATCGGAATGACTCAGCCTAGAGCTCATCTTCTACCTAACATTCTGGTTTCATTTCCCATATGTCAGTGTTCCTTCTCCTTTTTTAGTTTTCCTATGGTTTTCTTATCTCAGTCCACCTGCTAATTCCTAAACATGTCCTCCATCATCTGGACTCTGTCTGTGTTTGAATGTTTCCCAGTTACCTCCTCGCCCCCTATAACTCTACAACCTCCTGCTAGAGTTTTAAATGAACTTCCCAGGTGGCACTACTGGTAAAGAACCTGCCAGCCAATGCAGGAGATGTACGAGACATGGGTTCGATCCCTGAGTCAGGAAGACCCCCTGGAGGAGGGCATGGCAACGCACTCCAATATTCTTGCCTGGAGAATCCCATGGATAGATGAGCCTGGCAGGGTACAGTCCACAGAAGTCCTTAGTCACAAAGAATCAGACATGACTGAAGTGACTGAGCAGAGTTTTAAATATTCCCTCAATCTCGTTTCAGTTTATTTCTTCTTTGAAAATCATCCCAGAGTTCTCTAGTTAAAATCAGTCTCTTCTCTGTATCCTTCGCTAATATGAATTTCTTCCTCTATTACAGCATTCAGCATAGCATCATATTTAAATTTTAGATGTAAAGGTGTTAACATATTCTCTTGGGTTGTAAGGGTCACATAATAGTCATCTTTTGTTTCTTCTATAAAACTTGCACTGTGTAAGTTTATTGAGCATTAACATATTGCTACACTGGTTAACTGATTGTTTATGTGACTTAGGGATTTGGATCACAGAAAATTTAGTGTATGAGTTATACAGTACCAAGAGTCAGAAAAGTAAGACTCACTTAGCCGCAAACTAGCCTTAGACAATTTATTTAACCTATCTTGCCATCAGTTTCCTTATTAATAAAATGAATGTCTCACACAAATATTTGTGAGGATTAAATGGTATAATGCTATGTAAAATATTTAGCATAGCATCTGACCTAGTAAACAACTGATAAATATTAGCTATCATTACAATGATGATCATTTTTATATTTTGCATGATTGCTATTTAAAATTTGCACCCCCCCTAACACACAACTAATGAGATTTTTCCAGGTTTTTCCAGTTATCTTTATTGACTGACTTTACTATCTCTGTAATGGAGTTATCACTGCAAAGGACAATTTACCAAGCCTCAACTATAAACTGAATAAGCACAAGCCTCACACCTTCAGGCACTGCTACTCTTTAAATATGTGTAAGTGCAAGTGAAAGAAGACTTTGTGCTTAGAATAAGCTCTCCGCTGAGCTCTCGTGGTCTACTCATGAATCCGCCCTTTTCCTCCTAGTTTATCTAAGATCATATTAGAGTTTTTCAAAAGAAAGATTTCTAGGTAGCAAAGTGGCAGAAGGAGCAAAAAATTAAAAAGAGAGAAAACATTTGAAAATGAAACCCTTACGATAAAAAGAAGTTTAAATACATTAACCAATTAATCAGCTATTAAGCCCTAATGGATTTGCCCCCCGGGGCCTTCCAAAACAAAATTCATAATACATTTCCTTACTCTTAACCAACTGAAACACTAGCCTTAGAGCGCCATCATTTCAATCCAGAACCATATGGGATATAATGGGCATGTTTCCACCTTGAGAGCAGTCTACAAGCTATAAAGAATATCAAAGAGGCTCCCACCAACAACCAACCCAAATCAGAATATGGAGAAGGTTGTGTGCTGTTATCAGTAACTTCCCCCCCCCACCAAAAAATGATACAACATGCATGGTATAGGAAAAAACATGTCATCCAGCTTCAAAGATGTAAATTAGTTCTTTTGAAGAAGCACAGATATTTTAGGCCATAAATTATCATGTCAAATTTGATAGAAATCTTCAATATAGCTCAGTCACAAAATTATACAGGATTCTATTGGACTCAGTACTGAGAGAGATTGTATCACTTATGTTATACTGAATAGAATAGAGAGATGTGATGTGATAGTATTTTCCATATGAATGATGGGCCTGCACCTGGAATAAAGCATGCCATTTTGTGCTCATAGGTACTCTAAATATCTAGATAAATTGAAAGGAATTCCAGAGGAGAGGGAGAAAAAAATGTGAAATGAAAAATGCCACAGGTGGACTGAAGACAAAAGTGCTACATTTGAGATTCCTAAGCAAAAACCTTGAGGAATAATTTCTTTCTGAGCAATGCTAAATGATACCAGAAAGCTCTACACTTTGGACTGAGTGAAAAATAAGGACTTTGAGATTAAATCAATCTGTGGGATTTTGCACATACATTAAAATAATAAGATGAAATTATCATTTAAGCACATTATCAGTGGCAACTTCCCAACTTCAATTTAGTGACATTGTGTGTTACTGAAAATGTTGTCCAGAAAAAGGCAGCATCATCTTCTCCACAAATGCAGAATCTCAGGTCCCCACCCAGAGTTCCTGAGCCCGGATTTACATTTTAACAAGATCTCCAAGTAAACTGAAGGTTGAACATTAACACTGGTAACATACCAAGAACAGGTTTTAGTTACAGCTGGCTTTAAACTTTGACTTTTACCACTTATTAGCTATGTGACCACTTGAGATTCTTTACCTGTAAAAGGGTTATAACAATATCAACTTCTCAGCATTACGTTGAAGATTATTGGTATAATATATAAAAAATATTTTTCAGAGTAATGAAGGGCTGTCAGTGGTAGGATATATAAATGATTTAGTGTTTTACTGTCTCTGAAGGAGAGAAAATGAGAAGTGGAGAAAAAGAAAAGGGAAGGGTGATGACACAGTGAAAGCTTATGTTCTGAAGAGCACTAAGCTCTTTTCCATCTTTTATTCATTAATTTCAGTCCCCATACCCTTGCATGAATCTTAGTTTAATCATTAACTCTTTCTTGCTCTTTGAAATAGACATTTTCCCCTCTTATTCTGTGGTTCAAACATCCTCTCATTGTGTCACACCTATGAGACCTTTCAAAAAGGAATGAAAAGAGATATGCCTAAAACTTTGGAGAAGTTGGGAAATCATTGGTCCATTCTCCCTTTCCATATTCAAATCATTTGTAAGTCTGAATATGCTGAACATGCATTCAATATTAGTGTATCCACCTCACTGTGCAAACTCCAGAAAAGATGCACAATAATAATCAGAAGATATTTATCCCCTAGAAATTCTACAAGATGGATTTCCAATTTCATTTGATTTCTTGTTATGAGACTAAGAGCAAGAATGAATGGTTAATGATGTTAAAGAAATAATTATTCTGACACTTGTTAAAGTGGGGGAAATAAAGATCCTTTATTAAGAACTGTTGTGATAAATGTCAAAGCTTTGTGGTTGGGGAGAGAGATCTGCTTAACTCCAGACACAGCAAAGACCAGGGGGGATTTATAGCCAATGAGCAGAAAGAGGGGAGTCAGTGGGTGGAAGATTACTAAGAGAAGGCAACGAGTGTAGGGGAAGTCTTGCTAAACAGACTTAATAGAATTCTTCCTGAATGCAAGCCAGGAGGATAAGATATCAGGAATGGGGATGAGAAATTTGACTGGATATCAAATGAGGTATTCTCTTTAAACTGACATAGTGAGATTCTTGTTAAAACTGAACTATGCAGGTGAAGGATTGCAGAAGATGCCACACCAAAGTATATCACTTTGGCATATGTGTTAGTTAGAGCTGAAATAAACTGAAAAGAAGCAGATGCTAGAAAAACTCTCTTTTCTCCCCCATTCACCTAACAGTAGGACATAAATCTGTAAAAGTGTCCTCACTTCCATCTCCTCCAGGAAGGATAGAAGTTAATCATTGGAGACAACTCTAGACCTTTATCATCTGAGAGATGTTACAGGGAGAACCTGCTTAATAAACCTTACTAACTAGTCCTTAGCAGCAGCATCTTTTAGGATTTGAAATAGCTCAACTGGAATTCCATCGCCCCCACTAGCTTTGTTCCTAGTGATACTTCCTAAGGTCTACTTGACATCGCACTCCAGGATGTCTGTTTCTAAGTGAGTGATCACACCATTGTGTTTATCTGGGTCATGAAGATCTCTTTTGTATAGCTCTTCTGTGTATTCTTACCACCTCTTCTTAATATTTTCTGCTTCTGTTAGGTCCATACCATTTCTGTCCTTTATTGAGCCCATCTTTGCATGAAATGTTCCTTGGTGTCTCTATTTTCTTGAAGAGAGCTCTAGTCTTTCCCATTCTATTGTTTTCCTCTATTTCTTTGCATTGATCACCGTGGAAGGCTTTCTTATCTCTCCTTGCTATTCTTTGGAACTCTGCATTCAAATGGGAATATCTTTCCTTTTCTCCTTTGCCTTTCACCTCTCTTCTTTTCTCAGCTATTTGTAAGGCGTCCACAGACAACCATTTTGCCTTTTTGCATTTCTTTTTCTTGGGGATGGTCTTGATCACTGCCTCCTGGACAATGTCATGAACCTCAATCCATAGCTCAGGCACTCTGTCTATAAGATCTAATCCCTGGAATTTATTTGTCATTTCCATGATATCATCCTAAAGGAGATCAGTCCTGGGTGTTCATTGGACGGTCTGATGTTGAAGCTGAAACTCCAATATTTTGGCCACCTGATGTGAAGAACTGACTCATTTGAAAAGACCTTGATTCTGGGAAAGATTGAGGGCAGGAGGAGAAGGGGACAACAGAGGATGAGATGGTTGGATGACATCACTGACTTGATGGACATGAATTTGGGTGGACTCCGGGAGTTGGTGTTGGACAGGGAGGCCTGGCACGCAGTGATTCATGGGGTCGCAAAGAGTCGGGCACAACTGAGTGACTGAACTGAACTGATATCATGATAAAGAATTTGATTTAGGTCATAGCTGAACGGTTTACTGGTTTTCCCTACTTTCTTCAATTTAAGTCTGAATTTTGCAATAAGGAGTTCATCCTATTAAGGTGCTGCACTCAATATGCCAGCAAATTTGGAAAATTCAACTGTGGCCACAGGATGGGGAAAGGTCCATTTTCTTTCCAATACCAAAGAAAGGCAATGCCAAAGAATGCTCAAACTACTGCACAATTGCACTCATCTCACATCCTAGCAAGGTAATGCTCAAAATTCTCCAAGCCAGGCTTCAACAGTACTTGAACTGTGAACTTCCAGATGTTCAAGCTGGATTTAGAAAAGGCAGAGGAACCAGAGATCAAATTGTCAACATCCATTGGATCATCGAAAAAGCAAGCAATTTCCAGAAAAAAAAAAAAAAAAAAATCTACTTCAGCTTTATTGACTAGGCCAAAGCCTTTGACTGTGTGGATCACAATAAACTGTGGAAAATTCTTAAAGAGATGGGAATACCAGACCACCTAACCTAACTCCTGAGAAATCTGTATTCAGGTCAAGAAGTAACAGTTAGAACCGGACATGGAACAACAGACTGGTTCCAAATAGGAAAAGGAGTACATCAAGGCTGTATATTGTCACCCTGCTTATTTAACTTACATGCAGAGTACCTCATGCAAAATCCTGGGCTGTGAGAGAGTCATTTCCTAGGCAGGTTGATAAGAAGTCCAGGGGTCCCCAAGGAGAGAGGGGTCTGGAATTCTCAAGGAGGAAGAAAGGACAAACTTCTCTCCACATTCCTTAGGATTATATAACAATAACGTATCCTGCTTGAAGACAGTTTCTGGAAAAAAAACCTTTTGGCTAATCCTGTTATCTTAAAATGTAAATTATGGGAGTAGGTCTAGTGAGGTCTTTACAACCTCC